>NW_006408639.1:9320825-9338586 GCF_000296735.1 Chrysochloris asiatica | reverse complement strand
GAGGTTGGCCCAGGATCGAACATTGTTTTGTTCTGCTGTGCATGGGGTCACTATGAGTCGGTTCCGACTCGATGGCACCTGACAACAACAACAACAACATGAGTTGGAACCGACTCCACGGCACATAATCGTATGTAATGATGAAGTCATCCTCCATTTTGTGATCTGATGTGGTTTTCCTCCATTTATGCATAACACTGATGTTCACACAGCAACCTGGTCTTTGGAACTAACCATATTGATAAGTGACGAGTGAATATGTTAGATTCTTGTCAGATACATGATTTCCAGATATATTCACCTAGATGGTAGCTCGTCTTTTCACCTTTTTTAGGCAAAAACAAACAAACAAAAACACAATGTTATTCTTCAACAGCTTTATTGTTATGGAAGTATAATATCCCTACAATAATAAAATTAATCTGTTTTAACTGTATAATGAAAAGACTTTAGAAAAAGTACAAATATTGTGTCACTTATGATTTATGAGACTTACATGAAATGCATAGGATAAGCTAGGCAAGTGTCTAGAGAATAAAGTTTGTCAATGATTACAGGGCAGGTAGGAGACAGGGGAGAAGGGCAATTTACTGCTTAGGGGATACTGAACTTGTGTTAAAGGTGATGGGAAAATTTAGAAACAATAATGGTAATGGTTGAACAACATGATAAACTCAAATCACTGAATTGTACATGCAAAGAACTTAGAAGTTGCAAGTGATTTGTTACATATGCATCTATCACAATAAAAATACCACAAAAAAAGAAAAAAAAAATCAGTAAATTTACACAGTTGTGCAACCATCATCACTACCTGATTGTAGAACATTTCCATCTCCCCAAAGATCTCCCTCATGCCCATTCATTGTCAATCCTAGTCCAGTGAAACCGCTTACTGACTTTCTAACTCTGTAGATTTGCCTTCTCTAGACATTTTGCAAAAATGGAATAATAATACAGTAAGCAGTCTTTCACATCTGGCTTCTTTCATAAGCGTACTCTTTTTGAGGCATATCCATGTAGTATGCAGTTTGTTTTTTTTATTGCTGAGTAGTTTTCCATTGAATGAATATACCCCAGTTTATGTGTCCATTTACTACTTGATGCGCATTTGAGTTGTTTCTGCATTTTGTTTATTATGAATAATGTTGCTGTCAAAGTTTGTGTGTTTAAAGATTTGTTTGACATTACAGTAGTCATTGATAACCAAGTGAGAAATGCTTGGAAGTGAAAATTGGGCAGTTTCATTGCAATATTATATAGATTATATAGGCAGTTGTTTGAACAGAACATGGGAGCACTGAATGTTTTAAAATTAAGAAAATTGTATGACAAGGTTGTATTCTTTCACCATACTTATTCAACCTGTATGCTGAGCTGAGCAAATAATCTGAGAAGTTGGGTTCTATGAAGAAAAACATGGCATCAGGATTGGAGGAAGACTCATTAACAACCTGCAGTATGCAGAGATGATACAACCTTGCTTGCTGAAAGTGAAGAGGACTTAAAATATTTACTGATGAAGATCAAAGAGCACAGCCTTATGTATGGATTACATCTCAATGTCAAGAAAACAAAAATCCTCACCACTGGACCAATAAACAACATTCTTATCAGTGGAGAAAAGATTGAAGTTGACAACTTCTTGGATCAACTATCAACACTCATGGAAGCAGCAGTCAAGAGACCAAACGACGTATTGCATTAGGCAAATCTGCTGCACAAGACCTTTTTAAAGTGTTGAAGAGCAAAGCTGTCAGCTTGAGGACTAAGGTGTGCCTGACTCAAGCCATGGTATTTTCAGTAACCTCCTATGCATGCAAAAGCTGGACAGTGAGTAAAGAAGACTTTAGAAGAATTGATGCATTTGAGTTATGGTGTTGGAGGAGAATATTGCAAATGCCATGGGCTGACAAAAGAACCAATAGATCTGTTTTGGAAGAAGTGCAGCCAGAGTGCTCTTTAGAGGCCAAACTTCGTCTCTCATACTTAAGACATATTGTCAGGAGGGACCAGTCGCTGGAGAAGGACATCATGTTTGGTATGGTGGAGGGTCAGAGAAAAATAGGAAGATCCCCAACGAGATGGATTGTCCAAGTGCAGCATCGATGGACTCAAGCGTGGCAACAGTAATGAGGTTGGCCCAGGATCGGGCAGTGTTTCATTCTGCTGTGCATAAGGTTGCTATAGGTCGTTACCAACTTGATGGCACCTAACAACAAAAACAATTATATAGATACTTATTGAACATTTTATTCTGTAAGTGGTTTACTGAGTAAATTCCTTTCCCATTCAATAATTTATACACATCTTGTTTGGTGACAATCTGTAGTTCTTTAAATGAAAAACAGCATTTTTGTCATTTCTTCCCTGTGTTCCTTGTTTCTATTTGTTCATCTTTCTTGACCCTTCCTGCTTTGTCAGCCCTGATTTTGGACTACTGCTGCTCTTTTGGTCTCATATGGGTGATTGTTTTGACGAACATGTCTATCGCAGATGTTATTCTTCTCTTGATAGGCATGCTTATTGTTGGTTTGAAAGGTGATCTGCAGGAGTGGGTGTAGTTCAGGTTTGAAGTTCATCTAAGGCCAGAGTCCTAGGAGTTCCACCAGTCTCAATCAGACGTGAATCTGGACTTTTTATGAGTTTGGATTTGTCCTACATTTCTCTGCACGTTATCCACGGCCTTTTACTGTGCTCTCGATCAGAGTGGTGGTTAGTGGTAGTCAGGCATCATCTAGTTCTTCTAGTCTCAGGCTACTGGAGGCTATAGTTCACGTGGTCCATTTGAACTAGTCCTTTGAACTAGTTGTTTCCTTAAGCCTTTGATTTTCTTTACTCTTTAGAAAAGAGACCAACAGCTATATATATATATATTTTTTTTTTTTTCTTAGATTTTTATTGTGAATTGAGTGATACATGGGAGAACATCAGTTTACACTCATCCTATCATAGTTCGTTTCATTGCAGTGATTACAATCCCCTCAGTTCATCACCATTCAACAGTATTTGCTTCTATTTCCTCTGGATTTATTTTTTATTTTTTTTTTAATGTGCTCAAAAACACTCAGGGATATATAATCATTTAAACAACTAAAGGGCACATGTTCAAGCCTGCCTCCTGGCTGCCAGCACACTGGCTTTCTCTTTCCATGAGTCCTCAGCTGCTCTCTTGCTCCATGTCCTCATCTCTGCCACCCTCTCTGGTGTTGCTGCTTCTCTGGATAGGGTGTAACATTCTGCTCATGCTCTTCTTCCATTTGATGGTCCTAGGCTCCTCTGTTCCCAACAGTTCTATCTTAGATGGCTGCTCTCAAGTTTTTTGGACCCCAGTTGCTGCTCACCAAAATAGGATATAGAATATTGTCTTTATGAATGATGTTATGTCAGTTGACCTAGATGTCTCCCAAGACTGTGATCCTGAGTCTTCAAACCCAGTTATTCAGTCTCTAAAGGTGTTTGGTTATGGCATAGAAGTTTGTATAACTTTACTTTTTGTATGTGCTACTACATATCTGGATATTTGCAGCACATAGAAATCCTGTGTGGCTCCACAAGATAAGTACTGGACTACTAACCATAAGGTTGGTGGGTCAAACCCACCAGCTGCTTCTCAGAAACCCCATACAGGTTCACTGTGAGTGAGAACTGACTAGATGGTATTTAACAACATGTCTTAGTGTAGGTTTTCTAGAGAAGCAAAGCCAGTGAAGCTTATATATGTATACACACACCCCCCCAAATATACATATGAACTAGGGGAGGTTTATATCAAGGAAACAGCTTACACAGTTGGTGTTGTTAAGTGTTGTTGAGTCGATTCTGACCCATAGATACCCTGTAGAGAGGATTTTCAAGGAGCAGCTGGTGAGCTTGAACCACCGACCTTGCAGTTCAGACAATTTTGCAGTCTGACACATTAGCCCACAGCGCCACACCAGTTGTAGAGGTGTTTGTTTGGTTTGTTTGTTGGTCAGATAGATGTCAGGCTGCAGGGCTGATGAACCAAGATTAGTAGGTCAGATGACAGGTAGGCAGGTCGGGCAGATAAGAGAGCCAGCTATTAACTTTCAGGATCGGCAGAAGTTCAGCAGGCTACTCTGCAGGCAGGCACACCTGCTGCCGACTTCTAGAAATCTCAGACAATAGAGCAGAACACTGTTTCAAGTCCAAAGAACCAGAGGTTAGATGATGAACCACAGACAGAATCCAGAGCCAGCAGAAAAGGGGAGAAAGCTTTGCCTGAGTGTCCAACATATTGGAAGGTAGGCCATAACCCCAAAGAAGCTTCTTTTCAATTGGTTGACTGCTCATGACAGTTCTCATTATGAGGAATACAGCATTTTACTGCTAAACCACAGAGAATCTTGGCTCAGTCAAGTTATCACAGAACCTTAACTATCACACCCTAATATGTTAAGGTTTTCCAGAACTATGTGAGTAATCTTTAACTGAGGTGTTCGTGTTTTAAATGGGAAGAAACACTAATATTTTGGGGAAAGATTGTGAATAACTCCATATTGTAAAAAAAGAAAAGAAAAAAAAAATTCTGTTTACCTGGAAATTTCAAATGTACATGACAATTTAGTTTTCTCTGAGTTTCTTGTTTTCTCCAGTTTGAAATTTATTTTTGGGGTGCTTGAGAAAAGTATAACTTCAGCTCTTTAGGAAAATAAATAGTTGTCATAACTGGTGGTTAGTTTGATGGTGAGAACTGTTGAAGTTTTTTTCCATAAGTTTGAAAAACAAGACTGATTATTAGAACAAGCCTGATAACTGTTTTCCTATTACCCAACAGTGTTTTGAAAAAGCTCCTATAGTTAATTTGCTTTGGAAAGTAGGTATGTCCTCCTCCAGTATTGCTTTTAGTTCCCTTGAAGGAAATAAAATAAGAAGTAGCTGATTATAATCTGGGGAATCAGTTTTGCTCCCCTGTGCTCTGATTAGATTAATTTGTGTCCTTTCCTTGAGATACAATTTTGAATTATTTGGTTGATTTTTTCATGATGTAACACTTTGCATTTTCCCTATTTAAAGATTCTAAAAAGTTGCTGTATACAGACTGTTTAAGTCATCTCCCACCCACCCTGGAGTCCTGGTTTGGTGCTGTTGGATAAGTAGTGAGTGTGAACCACAAGATTGGCAGTTCAGACTCACCAGCCACTCCTCAGAAGTCTTATACAGGGTCGCTATGAGTTGGAATTGACTTAATGGCACTTAATAACAACCCACTACTGTTGAATCAGTTCCAAGTCATAGCATCCTTGTATAGGGTTTCCAGGGTTAAACTATTAGAGAAGTGAGGGTGGGTCCAAAAACAAATGTGGAAATGAATGATTGAGGTAATGAGGGCCGTGCTGTAGGAGAGGAGGTTGAGGACTGAGACTCCAGGATACTTCCTCAAGGATATTGTTGGTGTTAAGTGCTGCTGTCAAGTCAGTTCTGACTCTTAGTGACCCTGTATAGGGTTTTCAAGGAGTAACCGGTGGTTTAAACTGCCAATCTGTGACTAGCAGTGTCCAGTGCTTATCCTACAGTGCCACACCAGGACTCAAGGATATTATTGTTATGTGCCATCAAATTGGTTCCAACTCATAGTGAACTCTTGTATAGGGTTTCCAGGGATTAGCTGGTGAGTTTGATTTGCCAGTCTTGCAGTTAGCAATCTAGTGCTTATTCTACAGCGCCATACCAGAACTCCAAAAATTATGGCAGGAGTAGTTTGGAGAGAGTAATGGTGAACTTGGAGGTGGAAATCTTCTAGCAGTGAGGGGTGGGGCCCGTAGTTAATTATAACAAGGAATGGTAGCAGGTGATATAATAAGATAGCTTAATATTCAAAGTTGTGGATTTTAAGGGAGGAAGGAGAGAGGTTAGTTTGGAATAGAAATGAGTTAAAAGGACACCTACTGATTCATTTCCAAGTCCAATGGTCAGGAGTGTAGGGGAAGAAAGCACAAAAACAAATCAACCTAAGAGATAGCAGGAATGGTAAAGATAGGGAAGAGCAGGTTTCAAATAATACTTGTAGTCAGGAGGGGAAGACAACTCTCAGGAAAAATGTGTAAGATACATAGATTTTGATGATACCTAACCCAGATTTCCAGGGAGTCCTGCCTGGAGTGGTGCTGTAGGATACAAGGCTGGACTGCTAACTGCAAGTTCAGCATTTCAAATCCACCCTTTGCTCCTTGGAATAACTGGGTCGCTGTGAGTGGGACTGACTCAATGACACTTAATAGCAAACAACAACCATACTTTCAGTGTACACTTCCAGTTGGTTTAGGAATTTGTTGTTATGTGCTGTGGAGTCGGTTCCGACTCATAGCGACCATGTACAGGGTTTCTGAGGCTGTACATCTTTACGGGAGCAGAAACCATCATCTTTGTCCCATGGAACAGCTGATAGTTTCGATCTGCCGACCTTGAGGTAGCAGCCCGACTCGTAACCACTACGCTACGAGAGCTCCTTAAATGAGGATTCAATCATGAGACTATGACATAGTCTCATGACTGAAAATTATCTTGAGGCTATGAGTATTGCAGTATTAGGAGGTACAGAGGTTCTGCCAGGAGAATGCTATCATTAGGACTTTTAATTTTTTCCGGGGAAAGCGTTGAATAGAGTGTGAGGAGAGTTGTTTTTTGCGTGAAAATTTGGAGAAAAAGTGAATAATAACTAAATCTTGATTAAATTTAGTTAGAATGTCTGTAAAAGATTGAATTACTCAAAGCTACTCTGTGCAAACAGAACAGAACATTGCCTGGGCCTGTACCATCTTCACAGTTGTTACCCTTGAGCCCATCGCTGCTGCCACGGTGCCAGTCCAGCTCATTGGGATCTTCCTCTCTTTTGCTGACCCACACTTTACCGAGCATTCTCCAGGGACTGGTTCCTCCTGATAATATGTCCAAAGTTTGAGAGACTGAATCTTGCCATCTTGGCTTCTAAGGAGCATTCTGACTGTACCTCTTCCAACACAGATCTTTGTTCCTCTGGCAGTTAATGGTACTTTTAATATTCTTCTCCAGTGTCATAACTCAAAGGTATCAATTCTTCTATGGTCTTACTTGTTCATTGTCCAACTTTCACATGCATATGAGGCTATGGGAAATACCATAGTCTGGGTCAAATGCACCTTAGTCCTCAAACTGACATCTTTGTTCTTCAGCATTCTGAAGAGTTCTTGTACAACAGACCTCTTTATTAGGAAGGTAGTTCTTTCTGTAGGATAAATACTGAACTGCTAACCATAAGACTGTCCACTGTTCCATGGGAGAAAGGTGAGGTTTTCTGTTCCTAAAAAAATTTATAACCTTGAAACCATATATATATGTTGTTGTTGGTGTTAAGTGCCATCAAGTCAGTTCTGACTCATAAAGACCCTGTACTGTGTTTCCAAGGAGCAGCTGGTAGGTTTGAACTGTCGACCTTGTGGCTTTCAGTCCAGTGCCTATTCTACAGTGCCATACTAGGAATCCACAGTGCAACACCAGGAACCCACCCTACATATGGTTGCTGCAAAAACCATGTGGGAGTCATGTCTGTCTTCTGGTTTCACAAGGGGAAAGGAGAATCAAACTTAAAGCCAGCTCAGGGCAGAGTCTTATGAAGTAGAAGTCAGACATGCCTTTCCCCTACATCCTTTTAATACAAACCGTCCCTCCCACTCTCTGCATCACATCTGACTTCGATAATCGGTTGTACAAACAACTCAGCATAATATGATTATGGACTTTATTAGGCAAGTGAACAGGGTACAATTCAGGATCAGAAACAACTCAGGATGCATTAGTTTTCCAGTCAGGTATGCCTTTTCTCTGCCTTAGTGCAGGCGTGTTTCACTCTTGTCTTTGGCCTCAACTATGTGAACCCTTGGCGTCTGCCCTGTTTGGGCAAGTGTTACAAAGTTTTTTTTAGCCAGTCTTTAAATGCGCAAAGGGCACATCCTGCAAGCCATTCTCCTACCCATAGGCACTCACCTTTACTTGATCCATGGGCCTAGAAGCCTACAGCTACCCTGTGTCTCCATGCTGTCACCTCAGCCGTTTCCTCTGCTGTTGCTGCTTCTTTAGCTATGGATATTCCATTCCACTCATGATCGTCTTTATTGCTAGTCGATTCCTGCTTCTAAGATGGCTCCTTTTAAACACCTAGTGCAATGGCAAAACTAACCAAATCTAGAGTCCTGCTCACCTGTTTGCATGGTCCCACTTAATCAGTTGGTGGGAATTCAAACAACTTTGGATAGAAAAGCCATGATAAATAAATTCAAGGTACTTAGTTGCTATGAAGGAGCCCTGGTATGTAGGGGTTATGAGTTGGGCTGCTAAACCTCAGGGTCAGCAGTTCAAATCTACCATCTGTTCCACAGGAGAAAGATGAGGCTTTCTGCTGCCATTAAGATTTATAATTTTGGAAAATAACCCTTTACAGTGTTGTTGTGAGTTGGAATCAATGTGATGGCACACCACCACCACCACAGTCGCTGTGAGTTGGAACCAACTCACTGGCATTTAGCAACAACAACAACAACAACAATTAGGAAGTTTTAAGAAAATTAAAAGTTGTATTGGTGAGAAAAATGTCCCAGAAAGTTGTGCTTAGCAATTTTGTTTCTCATCATGATAAGTGCACTTGTATATTCTTCAAGGGTAACAAGGCCTGTTTTCTGAGTCTTTTCTTGGGAAACCTTACCCATCTACTCTACAGCCCGGATATTGCCCCTTCAGATATCTTTTTTTTTTTTAAGTTTTTATTGTGTATTAAGTGATAGTTTATATGGGAGAATGTCAACTTTACACTCATCCTATCGTATTTCATTTTATTGCAATGATTACATTCCCCTCCCCTCCACGCATCATCATTCAACAGTATTTGCTTGTCTTCTGTTGTGTTTTGTTTTTTTTTTAGATGTACACCAAACACTCAGAAATATACAGTCATTCAAACAACTAAACGGCACACCCTGCAAGCCTCCCCCTTCCCTTGGCCACCAGCACATAGCCCCTCTCCCTCCATAAATCTAGCGTCCTCAGCCACTCCATATCTCCACATCATCATCTTTGCCTCCATCTCTAGTCTCCCCGCTTCTGTGACTAGAGTCCCACACCCTGCTCCCACTCTTCTCCCTTGATGATCCCAGGGTCCTCCACTCCTGGACTGCAAGATCAGCAATCATTCCCCTCTTTTTGCTACAAAACCTCTATCTTTACAGTTACAACAATGGCAGTCAGTTCAAACATCTTTGTGTACTCAAAACGCAAAGAACATTTGAAAGGAACATTATCTGAGTTCCTCGAGGATGCCCAAATTGCCATTTTGACATGGTGTAAATCGAAGAGAGCAGAATTCTTTTGGGAAGGGTGGTGTTGTTAAGTGGCACCGAGTCAGTTCTAACTTGTACAGGTTTTCTGAGGATGAGTGCTTGTGGTCTAGTGCTTATCCTACAGTGCCACACCAGGAAGAGTTAGACAGATGGAAATACAACTGTCTGAGTGTGTAGACTTAGATGAAGAATGTTTTGAGAATAGTTTCACATTTTGATATGTTTGCTTAATAAAGGTTTTTATGATTCTGTAGCAATACTTGCTTACTTATCCCATAGGTATTCAGTGGTAGCTTGTTTTAATTTGCATTTCCCTAATGACAAATGATGTAGAACATTTTTATATGCTAATTTGGGATAGCTGTGAATCTGAAACAACTTGATGGTACTTAAGCAACTTCATATCTTTTCTAAAGTGTCTATGCACATCTTTTGTCCATTTTAAAATTGATTCATTTTCTTATTGAATGCTAAGAGTATTTACATATTGAAATATGAGGTATATATTTGATATATATTTTTAAGAATTTTCACTTAGTTTGTGGTTTCTTTTCCTTACATTCTCTTAGTAATGTTTCACAGAACAAAAATTTTAAATTTTGACAAAATTCAATTTATCTTTTTTTTTTCATGGATCATCATACTTTTGGTATTGTATCTTGTTTTTTCAACTTTTTATTGTGAATTGAGTGAAGGTAAATAGACAAGATATCATCAGCTTTACTTTCAGTCAAACCGATGTTTTGTTTCATATCAATGATTACTCTTCCGTGTAGTGTTCGGACTGCTAACCTCGAGGTCGGCAGTTCGAAACTACCAGCTGTTCCGTGGGAGAAAGATGAGGCTTTCTGCTCCCGTAAAGAAGTGCAGGGTCGCTATGAGTTGGAATAGACTCCGTGGTACTTAAGGAAAACAGCACTGTAACAACAGTCCATCTGGCTTCCACCTTCTTTTGTTCTCGTTGTCTTTCTTTTCTTTTTTAAAGCTTTTTTTTGAGTCCTGATTTGGTGCTGTGGGGTTATGTGCTGGACTGCAAGGTTTGTTTGAACCACAATGTCAACAGTTCAAATTCACCAGAAGTTCCTTGGAACCTACTTGAAGGCACTTAACACAACAACATTGTAAATTAAGTGAGTGAAAGTTTATAGGACATCTCATCAGTTTTACATTCAGAAATCATTACAATGATTACAATCCCCTCCATGTACCATCAAGTAACAGCATTTACCTCAATTGCTTTTTTTTGGATGTACACATACACCACATTGAAAATATGTATTCGTTTAAATGTCTAAAGGGCACATTTTGCAAGTAGACCTCCTGCCTGCAGGCACAGTGCCTTTCTCAGTTCATGGTTCTGTAGTTCTCTGCTTTTCTCTTTATGCCATTGCCTCTGCCACCATCTCTGTTGTCACCACTTTTCTGCTTAGGATCCCTTGTTCCTCTCATGTTCTTCCCTTTTGATGGTCCTAGGGTCCTCTGTTCCTGAAATGACAGATTAACTGCTCCCCCTTTTTAGTAAAACTTTTACATTAACAGTTGTGACACCCGCCATTAGACCTGAAACACTGCTCACAGTTAAATCATAAACTCCTATCCCCCTCATCACCAGACCCATCTGGACAAGAGAGAAATTCAGTGGGGTTTCTAGCTTACTCTTCTCATTCTGACAGTAAGCGCTCCATGAAAGCTTGTAAGTCATCCACTTCATGCCTTTATAGCCCCTCAGTTTTGTTTTTTTCTTAAATGTTTTATTGTGAATTATGTGATAATGTACATGGGAGAACATTAGTTTTACATTCATTCTATCGTATATCCTCTCATTGCCATGGTTACAATCCCCTCCATGCAGTTCTTCCCCTGTGCCCCCCAGGTCTTCAGCACACGGGTCGCTCTCCCTCTCTGGATCTAAACTCTCCAGCTGCTCCATCGCTCCACGTCATCATCTCTGGCTCCATTTCAGGCATTACTGCTTCTCTGGGGAGGGTCCCACTCTCCTCTCTTCTCCCTTGTTGGTCCTAGGGACCTCTGCTCCTAGACTGAAAAGTTAATCACTCCCCTCCTTGCTATAAAGCGTCTACCTTTACATTTCTGACCCTCACAATCAGTCCTGATAACAATTATTCACTATTGTATCACAAAAGACTCATCTGCATTTCATTGCATCAGCCCCGCCTAGTCAGATTGAATACTACTCACTGGAGATTCTACCTTCCTCCAGGCCCTCTGGATCTAGGTTCCCTCTTGAAAGCTTGTAAGCCAGTCACTTCTTGCCTTTGTAGCCCCCCACCCCCCATTTTGGGTAGCCAATGTCCAAGTTGCCCATCCCTGTGTACTCTGTGTGTGGAGGGGGTGGGAATGATTCTTGCTGTAAGGACTTGTTCCCTCTTTTGAGCTACTGCTTCCATAGGTGTAGGTCAAGTTCATCAAATTGTATGAGAATACTTTTTTTTTTCCCCTCTTCTTTTTACTTCTGGTTGAGCCAGGATAAGTGGGTGTTATCTGCGAGTGTGGGTGTTCTTATGCATGTGCCCTCTCTTCTTATCATCTGGACGCTTCACTCTCCACTCTAGTCCTCTGTGGCTATGTCACTGACACTGGGCCCAAAAGCCCTCAGGTCTTGCCACACTGCTGGCTATAGCCCCTCAGTTTTGATAGCTAAAGTCTCAGTTGTCCTTACCTATCAACCCAGTGTACTGAGGAGGCACACTTGAACCTTGATTTGAAGAATCCTTCCATTTTGGTTGGAATTTTGGGCAGCATAATCTATAAGCAAGGGTCTAATTGATCAGGTTGTATCAAACTTCTCTATGTTCATCTGGTTGAGTTCTGATTAGCAAACCATCCAAGCTAGGTCAAATGAGTACTATCTGCAAGTTTTGACATTCTAGCATGCCTCTCTTGTCTTCAGACAAGCTGGCCGCTTTACTTTTAACTCTAATCCCCAGTGGCTAAGGTCAGTGTCCGTGGGCTCAGGAGTTCACACATCTCCTGAACTTCAAACCCGTCCTCTTTTGTCGCTCATCTCAAGGTCATCAGGCATCTATGGAACGTGGCCAATCTCAGCCCCTGTCTTCATTGCTACATTTCTCCCACTTCCACTCAGAAGTTGATTAGGGTGGTTCCCAGCACTTGTTGCTTCCCTTTTACATTATTTTTCAAAAATGAAAAAAGCAAAAATATTTGATGTACACACACTAAAACTAACCAAAATATATATATTCATTTAGATGTCCAAAGGGCATATTTTACAAGCCAGCTTCCTGCCCACAGGCACACTGCCTTTCGCATTCCATGTGCCTAGAGTCCTCAGCTGCTCTCTCTCTCTCTCTCTTTCTCTCTGTGCCATCACTTCTGCCACTGTCTCTGCTGTAGCTGCTTTTCTGGGTAGGAGCTCATGCTCTACTCATGCTCTTCCCGCTTGATGGTCCTGGGGTCCTCTGTTTCTGAAATGAAGTCTGACCCTAGTCCCCCATTTTAGTTACACATCTTCTACAATTATACTTGTGGCAATCGCAATTAATCCTAATAACAATTAACTCAAAATTGAATTAAAAAATCCTATCACCATCATCCCTTACCTCCTTTCACCAGACCCACCTGGAAAAGAGGAAAACCATTCAGTGGGAGTTCTACCTTATCCCTCATTCTAGAAGTACACATACTTTTTATTTATAAGTTAGCCACTTAGTGTCTTTATGTTGCTGTTGTTAAGTACTGTTGAGTTGGTTCCAATAGTTCAGTGTTGATCCTATAGTGCCACACCAGGAGTCCTACCTTTATAGCCTTCCATATTTGATAGCCAGTGTCTAGATTGCTCACTCCTATCAACAGAGTGCCTTGAGGAAGCAAGCTTGATCTTTGATATGAAGAATCCTTTCATTTTAGTTGGAATTTTGAGCAACTGCATCCATAAGCAAAGGTCTAGTTCATCAAATTGTAGCAATTCCACTTACTTAAAGTATCAAACTTCTTTATTTTCATTTGATTGAGTTTTGGTCAGCTAGCTATCCAAGTTAGGTCAAATGGATACTTTCTGAAAGTTTGGATGTTCACACACTCCTCCCCAATAGTAGGCAGGGGAAACCAATATCCAGAAGACAGTCAAGTCCTAAATATTTTTTCCCCTTTCAGATTATGTATCGATCCCTGTATCACAGAATACTGTTGTTCCAAGGTTATGTATAAATCACTATTTACCTCTATCCCATTTAGCCCATGCATACCTCCCTAAGTCTTCTGCTATCTTCATTGTTCATCTACCACCCTCCTCCTCTTTGTGTATTGCCCTCCCATTCCTTGTATATTGCCGTCCATATCACCTAATCTATCATGTATCTACCCCATACTGTGACTACCCCATACTGTGAATTACTTTCCTCTCCCTTTCAACCAGGCAACTGTCAAATAATTTTTCTTTTAATATGGAAATCTTTTCTTAAGCTTTTACAATAATAGTCTCATGCAATATTTGGCCTTTTGTGACTGACTAATTTCACTCAGTGTAATGTTCTCAAGGTTCATCTATATTAGATGTTTTGGAGCTTCATTGTTATTCTTCAAGGTTGCATAGTATTCCATTGTGTGTATTTACCAAAGTTTGTTTATTCCATTGATGCGCACTTAGGCTGTCTCCATCTTTTTTCTGTTTTAAATAGTGCTATGATGAGCATTAGTATTTATATAGCTACTTGTGTTCTGACTCTTATTTCTTGTGGATATATACCAAGTAGAGGAATTGCTGGATCATAAGGTATTTCTCTTTCCAACTTTCTGATGAAGCGCCATACAGTTTTCCAGATTGGTTGAGCTATTTTATAGTCCCACCAGCAATGTAGGAGGGTCTCAGTCACTCCACACACTAACCAGCATTTGTTGTTTTGTGTGTTTTATATCTTTTTTGCCAATTTGGATGCCTTTAATTTTCCTTTCTTGCCTTATAGCTCTGTCTGAACTTCCAACATAGTAGTGTATAGGAGTGGTAATAAAGGGCATCCTTATCTGGTTCTTGTTTGTAAAGGGAATGCCATTAGTTTTTTCCTGTTGGATGTTGGTTTTGTGCATATACTCTTAATTATGTTGAAGAATTTCCCTTCATTTCCTACTCTGTTGAGCATTTTTATCAGGAGTGGGTATTGGATTTTGTCAAATACATTTTCTCTATAAATTGATATGCTGTTGTGGTTCTTTATTTATGTGGTGGATTACATTGATTGAAGCATCTTTACATCTCTGATATGAATCCCACTTGGTCATGATATATTATTTTTTTGATATGTTGTTGATTTCTATTGGCTAGGATTTTTTTTTGAGAAAATTTGCATCTATGTTCACAAGAGATATTGGCTTATAATTTTTTTTTTCAGTGATATCCTTCCCTGGTTTTGTTATGAGGATTATGCTTACTTCAGAAAATGTATTAGGATGTTTTCCATTCTTTTCTATGCTCTGGAATTGTTTGAGAAAAATTGGTGTCAGCTCTTGTCTGAATGTTTGGTAAAATTCACCAGTAAAGTCATCTGGGCCTGGACTTTTTTTGGTTGGGAGTTCTTTGATGACCTGATCAATTTCATTTGTTGTAGGATCTGTTGAAGTTTTCTACTTCTCTCTGTGTAAGTTTTAGGTGGGCCATGTTTTTCTAAAAATGAATCCATATCCTCTAGATTTGGTGGAGTACAACTTTTCAAAGTATTCTGTTGTCCTTTTTTATTTCTATTGGTTCTGTTGTGATATCACCATTGTGGTTTCTTATGCGTGCTACTTGTCTTCTCCCTCTCTTCTTTTGTTAGATTTGCCAGTGGTTTGTTGATTTTATTAATCTTTTCAAAGAACCTGCTTCTTGTCTTGTGTATTCTTTCTGTTGTTTTTCTGTTTTCTATTTCATGTATTTCTGTTCTAATGTTTATTATTTCTTTTTTTCTGGTGACTGCTTATTCTAATTGTTGGAGATGTTGTGTTAAGGTGTTGGTTTTGGTTCTTCTTTCTGGATGTGTGCATTTATTGCTATAAATTGCCCTCTCAACACTGCTTTTGCTGTTTCCAAAAGGTTTTTATATGTTGTGCTTTTATTCTAATTTATTTCTAAGTTTTCTATTTCACTTTTTATTAGTTCAACTACCCAGTAGCTTTAAGAAGGGTGTTATTTGGTTTCCATGTATTTGACTTAATTTCCTTTGTCTTCCTAGTGTTGATTTCTAATTTTAAAAACATTGTGGTCTGAGAAGATGCTTTGTGATATTTGATCTTTGTAAATTTAGGGAGGCTTGTTTTATGGCCTACCACATGGTATGTTCTGGAAAATGTTACATGTGTATTGGAAAA
Source organism: Chrysochloris asiatica (assembly GCF_000296735.1). NCBI lineage: Eukaryota > Metazoa > Chordata > Mammalia > Afrosoricida > Chrysochloridae > Chrysochloris > Chrysochloris asiatica. Next base: position 9,322,936 of record NW_006408639.1, on the reverse strand, counting down.
GAATGTGTATTGTGCTGTTGTTGGGTTGAATGCTCTGTACATCTATGAGGTCAAGTTGGCTGATTGTGTTGTTTAGTTCCTCTGTGTCTTTGTTGAGTTTCTTCCTGGTTGTTCTGTTACATTTTAAAAGTGGTTTATTAAAACCTCCCACAATTATTGTTGTTGTTAAGTGCCGTCGAGTTGGTTCCAACCCATAGCAACCCTGTACAGGGTTTCCAAGTATGTAAATCTTTACGTGAGCAAAAAGCCTCATCTTTCTCTTGCAGAGTGGCTGGTAGTTTTGAACTGCTGACCTTAAGGTTTGCAGTCCGATTCGTAACCACTACACTACCAGAGCACCTTAATTGTAGAGTTGTCTATTTCTTTCTTCAATTCTATTAGAGTTTGATTTATGTATTTTGAGTAACTTTCATTGGGCACATTGATATTTATTATAGTTACGTCCTCTTGTTCAAGTGACCTTCTTTATTTATGAGATAGTATCCTAATGTTGGTTTTTACCTTAAAGTTTATTGTATCAATTTAATAATTGTTACTCCTGATTGTTTTTTATTGCAATTAGCTTGGTATATTTTTTTCAACTCTTTAATTAAAAAAATGTTTTATTGTGAATTATGTGATCATTTACATGGGAGAACATTAGCTTTACATTCATCCTATCATATATCATTACATTGCCATGATTACAATCCCCTCCATGAATCATCAGCCAATCAAATGGTAAAGCCCACAAGCCTGCTCCCTGGTCGTCAGCACATAACCCCTCTCCCTCTCTGGATCTGGAGTTCCCAGCCGCTCCATCTCTCCATGTCATCATCTCTGCCTCCATCTCTTATGTCACTGTTTCTCTGGGTAGGGTCCTGCACTCTGCTCTTCTCACTTGATGGTCCCAGGGACCTCCGCTTCTGTGCTGCAAAGTTAACCACACCCCTTCTTTTGCTACAAGACGTCTACTGTTATTTTTCCAACCCTCACAGTCAGTCCTGATAATTATTCACTGTTGTACCACATGAGTGCCATCCCATCGCCTTTCATCAGCCTGCCCAGACAGATTGGATACTACTCATGGAGAGTCTACCTTCCTCCACGCCTTCTTGAAAGCTTGTAAGCCATTCACTCCTTGCCTTTGTAGCCACCCCCCAATCCCCATTTTGGGTAGCCAATGTCCAAGCTGCCAATCCCTGTCTACCCTGTGTATCGAAGGGGTGGGAATGATCTTCACTATAAAGATTTGTTCCTCTTTTGAGCTACTGCATCCATAGGTGTAGGTCAAGTTCATCACATTGTATCAGATTACTCTCTTTTTCCTCTTTTTTTTCTTCTAGTTGAGCTCTGATCATCCACTCATTGAATCCAAGTCAAGTGGGTATTATCTGTAAGTGTGGGTGTTCTTGTGCATATGCCCTCTCTTCTTATCAGCTAGACACTTCATTCTCCACCGTCATCTGTGGCTATGTCACTGACTCTGAGCCCAGGAGTCCCCGGGTCTTGCCAAACTGCTGGACAACCAGGTCTCCACCCAGGTTCACAGGAGTCTATTGAATGTGGTTGGACTTAGCTCACAGCTTCATTGCTGTTTTTCTCTCACTTCCCCTTATCAGTGACCAAGTTGGTCACTAGTCAGAGTGCGTGTCTGCTCGTGTATTCCTATTGAGTCTTAGTCTGGATGGGGGTTTATCCTGAGGGGATCCTACCACTTACCTTGATGTCTCCTGGGCGAGCAACTTGCTTGTTCTTGTAGTAGTCAGTCGGACTGCCCTTATTGTTTTGTATTTTTCCTGTTGGTCTTTCTTTCAAGAAGTATCTTCTGTTCTTCTAGCCACGCCAGGCTGGTCTGCTTGTCCTTTCAAGTGGAAATTTCTCACCTCAGAAGATTCTGGGTGAGGTTCAGGATTCCACCTATGGTCTTAAGTAATGCAGAGGCTCTGCAGGATGTCTCCATCACTGGGTACATTGTAGCCCTATTTTAGGTATTCCAGTCAGTTACAGGAGTCATGGTGTGGCACAGTGAGTTAATGTGCCAGACTGCAAAGCCTTTTGAACTGCAAGGTTGTCAGTTCAAGCTCACCAGCTGCTCTTCAGAAACCCTATACAGGGTAACTATGGGTCGG
>NW_006408639.1:9313900-9320240 GCF_000296735.1 Chrysochloris asiatica | reverse complement strand
TGTAAATCCTTACGGGAGTAGAAAGCCTTATCTTTCTCCCGCGGAGCGGCTGGTAGTTTCGAACCGCTGACCTTTAGGTTCGCAGCCCGATTCGTAACCACTACGCTACCAGAGCTCCTTGCTTTCTATTTAGAGAGATGCAAATTAAAACAACAATGAGATACCATCTCACACCAACAATAACAGCAAAGATCAAACGAGTAGAGGACAATAAATGCTGGTAAGGATGTGGAGAGACTAGGATGCTCCTGCATTGCTGCTGGGATTGCAAAATGATCCAACCTCTCTGGAAAGCAATATGGCATCTCTAATGGTTTAAAGGAGTCCTGGTGTGGCGTTGTGGGTTAATGCACCAGACTGCAAAGCCGTTTGAACTGCAAGATTGGCAGTTCAAGCTCACCAGCATGTCCTTGGAAACCTATACAGGGTCGCAATGGGTCGGAATCGACTCGACGGCACTTCACAACAACAACAACAATGGTTTAAAATTAAGAAAGGTGTGCAACGGCGGTATATTCTTTCACAATATATATTCAACCTGTATGCTGAGCAAATAATCTGAGACGTTGGGTTCTTTGAAGAAAAACGTGGCATCAGGATTGGAGGAAGACTCATTAACACCCTGTGATATGCAGATGATACAGCCTTGCTTGCTGAAAGTGAAGAGGACTTAATACATTTACTGATGAAGATCAAACAACACAGGCGTTGGTATTGATTACATCTCCATGTCAAGAAAGCAAAAATCCTCACCACTCGACCAATAAACAACATTCTTAACAATGGATAAAAGATTGAAATTGTCAAGGACTTCATTTTTCTTGGATCAACTATCAACACTCATGGAAGCAGCAGTCAAGAAATCAAACGACGTATTGCATTAGGCACATCTGCTGTACAAGAGTTTTTTAAAGTGGTGAAGAGCAAAGCTGTCAGCTTGAGAACTAAGGTGCACCTGACCCAAGCCATGGTATTTTCAATAACCTCATATGCATGTGAAAGCTAGACAGTAAATAAGGAAGACTGTAGAAGAATTGACACATTTGAGTTATGTTGTTGGAGGAGAATATTGAAAGTGCCTTGGGCTGGCAAAAGAACCAAGAGATCCATGTTGGAAAAAATGCAGCCAGAGTGCTCCTTGGAGGCCAGGATGGCCAAACTTCGTCTCTCATACTTTGGACATATTGGCAGGAGGGACCAGTTGCTGGAGAAGGATATCGTGTTTGGTAGGGTGGAGGATCAGAGAAAAAGAGGAAGACCCCCAACGAGATGGATTGGCCAGGTGGCAGCATCGATGGACTCAGGTGTGGCAACAATAGTGAGGTTGGCCCAGGATTGGGTAATGTTTCGTTGTGCTGTGCATAGGATCGCTATGAGTCGATACTGACTCTGTGGCACCTAACAACAACAACAACAATGGCTAGTGATCATGAACATTGCTTCATATGTTGTTGGATACCCAGATCTTCTCCTTGGTGAAGTGTCTATTCATGCTCTGTGCCCATTTTTTATTTGGGTTATTTGCCTTTTTCTTGTAGAGGTTCAGTCGTTTAATTTTTAATGTGTTTATGTGTAAGGTGTATCTCTTATAGACAGCATATTGAAGGATCCTATTTTATCCATTCTGCTACTCTCTCACTCTTTTTTTTTAAGTTTTTATTTTGAATTGAGTGAAAGGTTTACAGGAAATATCAGTTTTACATTCAACAAATCATATACTTTGTTTCATTACAATGATTATAATCCATGTACCATCAATTAACAGCATTTCTCTTTATTCATTTTAGCACCCTCCCCCCCCTTTTTTTTTTTATTAAAAAAAAAACAATAACACTCAGCCATATAATAATTTACATCGCACCAAAGGGCACATTTTGCAAGTCTGGCTTCTGGCCACCAGCTCTCAATCCCTCTCTTTCCAAGAATCTAGTGTCCTCAGCTGCTCCCTCTCCCCATATATCCACCTCTGGTGTCTTCTCTGGTGTCACTGCTTCTCTGGATAGGGTCCCGCATTCCACTTGTGCTCTTTTCCCTTGATGGTCTAAGGGTACGCTGTTTCTGGGCTGCAAGAATAACTAGTCCCCCATTTTTGTTACAAAACTTCTACCTTTACAATTGTGACAGTTGCAATTAGTCATGATAACAATTACTTACTACTGAATTGTAAGAATTTTATCCCCATCTCTTCACCAGACCCATCTAGACAAGATGCCAACTATTCAGTGGGGACTCTCTCTTCACCCACACACTCTTAAACTAAACTCCCTCTTGAAACCTTGTAAGCCTGTCACTTCGTGCCTTCATTTTAGGTAGCCAATGTCTAAGTTGCCCGGCCCTATCTGCCCTGTATACAAGGGGGATAGGATTGATACTTGACGTGAAGACTCGTTCCCTCTCTTTTGGTATTTTGAGCTACTACCTCCATGAATATAGGTCAAGTTTATCAAATTGTAGCAATTTACCCTAGTTTTCTTTATAAAAAAAATTTTTTTTTTAAATCTTCCTCTAGTCGAGTTTTGATTATCAAGCCATCAAGGCTAGATCAAATGGGTACTCTGCAAGTTTAGGTGTTTTTGTGCGTCTGCCCTCACTTCATATCAACTGGATGCTTCACTCTCAGCTCTAGTCCTCTGTGGCTTTGTTCTTTTCCATGGGTTCAGGTGGAAGAGGGGGAAAGGCAGCAATGCAGAAATGGACGGAGTTCAACCATGTTTCATAGATTCCTGTTGACCTGGAGATGAGAGAGAGAAAAGGAAGGGCTTTTTCCAAAGTGTGGTGAGACCTGTGAACTCCTGAGCCTCCCTGGATTTGATGTGGAAATGTATTAAATGTTTCTTAGGTTACCCTGTAATTTGTTAATTTCTTCCTTCTTTAAAAATGGTCTGTTTTATCCTGAAATCTACCCGTCTTTCTTACCACCTGGATCTCTGCTTTTGTAGCTGTCCTAATCGTAGACTGACACCCCAAATCCCCTCTTTTCAGTCTTGTAGTTTTGTTCTGCTCTAGACTCTACCATATCTGGACTGAGTTCCAAGTGGTGGTGCCACATATGTCAGTCTCTGGTTGTTGTCTGCTCTTGTTCGGTCTCAGTCCAAAGAACTCCCTTTATTTAGTATGTTTTGAAGCTCTGGTTTGACTTTTACTAAATACCTTAATTTCTGTTTGCTCTGTCTTGTTTCTGCACATAAGCAGAATTTTTCTGCTCCTTTTCAGGCATTGTGATGCTTTTGTATTAATTTGATGGCTGTATGTTAATATTTTCATAAGCACTTTCCAATAGCCTCCTGGTAGGTGTGATCAAGAGATGGGCTTCTCTGTTCACTTCATACAGGCGAATTCAGAGTGTTTTCAGCAGGTGTTGGTTGCAGACACTGCTCTGTTGTCTGGCAGCTTGTATTGGCTGTTGCCCAATTGGTGGGTGTTAGAGAGTTTACGTTGTAGATTGGCTGTATGGCCGCAGTTATTGTCTCCTGTTGGGTGAGGCTAGAAGAGAGAATGCTTCCAGAAGATACAAAGAAGGACCACCAAAAAAAATAAGACTAAAAATGAAAGTCATAAAAACCCGGACGAAACAATATAAAGACATGAAGGGGTGGGGAGATCAGTCATAAAGCATCATGGGGGAAAATAAAAGTTGTTCTTTAGGGTCACCTAATGAACTCTTGCCTTCACAACTGCTTGAAAAATTCCAGGGCGTTTCTGCTCTGCCTCCCTGATCTGTCATTAGCGTTTTCAACTTTTTTTCCTTCCCCCCACCTGTGTTCAGATGTTTCTCCTAGTTAGAACCATTCCTTGGCTGGCCATACCCAATTTGCAGGAGACTGCTGCTGCCAGGTCTTTCTGTTGTCTCCTCCTCCTCCTTTGATGATGTGCCCAGCTATGGGGTCCACATGGGGTGGGACCTTCTCTGGGGGTGTGCAGGTCTCACCTCTGGTCACCAGAAAGGAATTGAATAAAAAGAAAAATTGAAGAAGGAGAAAATAATTGCCCCTTTGTCTGTAAGTCACAGGCAGCGGGACTGCTGTCATGTCTCTCAGTTCAAATGGGCTTGCTTTTGGTGTTGTATCTTAAATTTCGTTATGAAACTCCAAATTCTTACTTCCTACAGTTGCTGGGAGAGTTAGAGATAATGTACATAAATCACCTCATTATAATTTGTTGTTGTTGTTATGTACCTTCATGTGGGTTCCAACTCATAGTGGCCCTGTATAGGGTTTCCTGTAAGCTGCTGGTGGATTTCTACTACTGACATTGTTGTTCGCAGTCCAGTACTGATCCTACAGTGCCAGTGCTTGACATATGTAGGTCAATAATTATGGCAAAATTTGAAGCCCTCCTTTAGCTTCCTAGCCTTGTTCAGTCCAATTTCCTCTACTCAGAAATGTGTTTCCACCTGTACAATTTCCTGGCCTCTTTACTGGCTTCCAGTGTTTGCTACTTTCTCTGGCTGTGAGGTTGTGGTCCACATCTCTCTGCTTATTCATCCATATTGTCATCCTTTAAGGCTCAATTAAAACCTTTTCATCAAGTGTTCCCAAACAAATGCACTGGATCCTTTTCTCTTCTGATGGTAATTGTAGTTTTCCATACACATTTTAGCACTTAATTTTTGGGCTGTTTTCTTAGGTTTCAAATACATAAGTCTTATTTTTCACCCTAGATTGTCATTTCCTTGAGGATCAGATCATATACTTTATTTGGTCTGTATAATGCTGGGCATATCACAGGTGCTAAAACAACAACAACAAAAACTTGCTTAATTAAATTACTTGTCTGACAATGCCGTCAGAGCTAGTTACCCAAGAAAATTTGTATTTCAGTATATGATTATTCTCAGTTGTACATGGTAGATATAATTTTTAGAGTTGCCTGTGAATAGAATTGGAAGTTACTTGAAAATATTTTTGCTTGTTGTTTTCATATACTTGTTTTGTATTCCATGTTACTTTAAGATTAGAAATGATGGAATGTTTATTCCTGGTTCATTATAGTGTTACAATCTCGTGTCTACTTATGACATGGATTCCTGGTATTGCATTGTAGGATAAGCACTGGACTGCTAACCACAACATCAGTGTTTTAAACCGACCAGCCATGCCTCAGAAACCCTAAACAAGGTCTCATTGAGTTGGACCTGACTCGATGGCACTTAATAACTGCAACAACTTATGCCATCTGCTACTTTTCCTTTTTTAAATTGCAACTTAATTGTCAGCAAATAAATCGAAAAGCTGATTATATAAAGAAAAATGTGACATCCGGGTTGGAGGAAGACTCATTAAAAATCTTTGATATGTTGATGATACAACCTTGCTTACAGAAAGAGAAAAAAGTACTTGAAATACTTACTGATGAAGATCAAAGACCACAACCTTTGGCATGGATTGCATCTCAATGTAAAGAAAACACAAATCCTCATCACTGGACCAACAGACAACATCCATATAAATAGAGACAAGATTTAAGTTGTCAAATACTTCATTTTGCTTGGATTAACCATCATCATGCATGGAAGCAGCACTGAAGATGTCATACAACATAGTGCATTAGGTAAATCTGTTGCAGCGATGTCTTTAAAATGTTGAAGAGCAAAGATGTCAGTTTGAGGACTAAGGTGTGCCTGACCCAAGCGATGGTATTTTCAGTAACTTCATATGCATGCAAAAGTTGGACAATGAATAAAGAAGACCATAGAAGAATTGATGCATTTGTTACGGTGTTCGAGGAGAATATTAAAAGTACCGTGGTCTGCCAAAAGAAGGAACAAGTCTATATTGGAAGAAATACAATTAGAGTGTTTCCCAGGATGGTCAGACTTTGTCTGTCATACTTCTCTGGAAAAGGAGGGTCAGAGAAAAAGAGGAAGAACCCCAATGAAATGTATTGGCACAGTGGCAGCATCTATGGGACCCAGCTCAACGATTGTGAAGTTGGTGTAGGACCAGGCATTGTTTCATTCTGTTGTGCATAAGGTAGCTATGAGTCAGTACCGACTCGATGGCACCTAATAACAGCAACAACAAACAACTGAATATTCTTTTTCAAAAATACTTTTGCTTTTTATTATTGCGTTTTTAATAAAAGAGACAATATGTATTTAAAACTGCTAAAAATTATTTTGATTCTTTTAGTGATAGATAAGCACTTGTAACATTTTGTTGTTTATATTTTCATAAATATTGTTATGGATAGGTTTGCTTCTCTAAGTTTCTCACTTCATAATTTTTAATGTTTGTTTTTCAGATTCTCCTCGAAGGGTCCGATAACCCTTAGAAGTACTTGCAGAAGAGTTATGAAGGCAAGTATACCCCCATCTTTATAGTTAGAGTTATGAAGGCAA
>NW_006408639.1:9301135-9313711 GCF_000296735.1 Chrysochloris asiatica | reverse complement strand
TATACCCCCATCTTTATAGTTAGAGTTATGAAGGCAAGTATACCCCATCTTTATAGTTAGAGTTATAAAGGCAAGTATACCCCCCTCTTTATAGTTAGAGTTATGAAGACAAGTTTACCCACCTCTCTATAGTTAGAAGAATTGTCTTGGCTCACAGCTAAACCTTGGGCCAGGGCTTTGGTCACTTCATCTATCATATCCAAACAATCAAAAATTGGAAATAAAACCTTTTTATAAAGAGGTAAGGTGATTTGTTTATAATATGGAATGGTTTTGTAGAACACTTCCATAAACAGTAGACAGAATTTTTTTTCCTGATACTAAGTCAAAACAACGGATTTCCTGAGTGTGAACTTATGGTGTATTAGTATGTGTTTAGCAAGACTATGGTAGAAAAATTAATTCTTCAAAATTCTGAGGATTTAACAAAATTTGGTGAAACACCTTGTCTGTATATGGCTGCCTTTGTGTCCTTTTATTCCTTTTTCCTCCTCCCTCTTCTCTCCTTTGTCCAAGGTCCTCTTTTCTCTTTCCATACTTTTTTTTGGTTTACTTATAAGAACTTCGCTTTTTAGAGAAGATGAGTGAGTAAACAAGACACCAACGTTTCTTTCTTACCAAAGCACATATGGCTTTGTCATTGAACTTGTTTGGATGAAACCAAGAATCTCCATATAGTTATTTGGGGAATTTTATAAATTGAGCAATAGTTATTATTTGAATTTTACTGCCTTACAGGACAAAATAGGAGAGGTGTTTTTTTTTAATTGTGTACTGAATTTCTTTAGCATTTGCATTCTTACAGTCAGCAGTTTTATAGAGTTGTTAATTATTATAGAACTCCAGTTTTTGATAATTTTGTCACAGCATCTAAGCTTCGTAATATTTGGCATATATTTAAAGGTAACTTTAAAGACTTTCGGTTGTTGTTGTTGTTGTAAGGTGTCATCGAGTTGGTACCAACTCATAGTGACCCTATGCACAACGGAATGAAACATTGCCCAGTCCTGGGCCAACCTCACTGTTGTTGCCACACTTGAGCCCATTGATGCTGCCACTTTGCCAATCCATCTTGCTGGGGGTCTCTTTTTTCTCTGACCTTCCTTCCACCTTAGCAAACATGAATAGTTATTTGGGGAAAATTTTATCAAGTTTCAAAATGTTGGCTGTTGTTTCTTATTTGTGGTAAGAACACACACAGCAATAATGCAGATGAGAGCTGTAAGTCTAAGTCTGTACCAGATTGCATTATACAAGTAGTGCAATAGGGTTTTTGTTTGTTTGTTGAAAATTCTTCTGTTGTTATGTGCCGTGGAGTCGATTCTGACTCATAGCAACCCTGTACAGGATTTCGAGGCTATAAATCTTTATGGGAACAGAAAGCCTCATCTTTCTCCCACAGAACAGCTGGTAATTTCGAACTGCTGACCTTAGGGTTTGCTGCCCAATTCATAACCACTACGCTACCAGAGCTCCTTGGTTTAGAACTCCATGATTTGTGAGCTTGTGCTACTTCATATGATTGAGGCAAATCTTGCCCTTAGAAATTCTAGAATTCATTATTATTCTGTTACTTTTTGCAGCAGTGAAACCTTGACTCAAAAATTGATACCCTCTCAAAAAAAAAAAAAAATGATACCCTCTCAGCTAGATTTTCCATAAGAAATGATGGGAATTATTTCTGAACAATTAGTATTTAGAATTATTTGAAAATAAATGATACAGAAATGATAGTAAAATTTCAAATTAAGTGACTTATATTTTAAATGTACCATAGTCTTTATTTTTAAGACTCTACTTAATTAGTGTATAACACTGCCCAATAAACAAATTTGCTGAGTATATAAGTTCCCAATATCATTTTATATGAAACAAGTAGGTCATTTAATATCTCAACTAAACTTAACATCATTTGTTTATTTGTGGACTGTTTTAATCTCACGGAATAAGCGTCTTTTGTATATATTTTTCTAACAACAAAGCTGTTGTACTAGGGGGCTTTAAAAAATTCGTGGAAAAAATCTGTTATCTTTCAATTCTGTTTATTCATGAACTTTTTAAAGTCCTCTCATTTTGTGTAGCTTAAAGCAGTACAAGGAAGGAAAAAAGTAAACTCCTTTGTATTAGCTTGTCACTTTCACGTGCTCCCACCTTTTTAGGGTCATTAAGTGCAAGAGACTCGGTGATATACAGTGCCACTGAGTTATGGTGTCTTTCTTACATAGCCCATTTTCTCTGTGGAGCGTTTCAGGAGTGAAATAGTTCAACAGCTGTTATTCCACCAGATGGACTTATGAGAAAAAACAAGTATAGCTAAACATATACACATAAACATATAAACATATACACTGTTGACATATTTTTTGCTTACTATAAGTCCATATGAGGTATTTTCATTAACCTCATATGGATGCGAAAGCTGGACAGTGAATAAAGAAGATTGTAGAAGAATTGATGCCTTTGAGTTGTGGTGTTGGAGGAAAATACTAAAAGTGCCATGGACTGCCAAAAGAACCAATAGATCTGTTTTTGAAGAAGTGCAGCCAGAGTTCTCCTTGGAGACCAGGATGGTTAAGCTCCATCTCTCATACTTTGGACATATTGTCAGGAGGGAACAGTCGCTGGAGAAGGATGTCACGCTGGGTAAGGTAGAGGGTCAGAGAAAAAGAGGAAGACCCCCAATGAGCTGGATCAGCCAGGTGGCATCATTGATGGCGTCCAGTGTGGCAGCGGTAGTGAGGTTGGCCCAGGATCGGACATTGTTTCCTTTTGCTGTGCATGGGGTCGCTATGAGTCGGTTCCGACTCGATGGCACCTGACAACAATAACAACAATATGAGTCTCAGAAAACTTAAGTAGAGATTAAGGTAGTCATTACTCTCATAGGGGTTAAGGGTTTCCTTCTTGGCACTCCCAAAGGGACAGAGGGAACATGGGGTGGGAATGGATGGTGGGGAGGGAAAAAGCCACTACTCATTCAGAACAAGGATGAGATACTACAGTGGTATGTCAAGATGTCATCAGGGCCACAAAGCATTTGGGCTAAAAGCAGTGAAAATTTCCATCTTCATGGCTGCTTCTCATTTCCCTAATTTGAAAACTAAGAATTTTGTGGCATTTAGAAAGTAGGAAGATACTAGTGAGAGACAGATGTCTCTAACTTGTTTCCCTGTGTTTGCTCCTGAATCCTGCAGAGGACAGGAGATGGGGAAGTAGGCATGAGAGAATATAGACAACGAAGCCACATGCTACAAAACGAGTGTGTCCATATCATCTGGTAAGAAGGTCTTCTGAGAGGAGTCAGCAAGAAGTAGACTCTAGTAGGCTTGCATTCTTGTTTCTCTAAACTGAAGTTGCCTTGAGTTCATAGTGAATTCTTAAATCCGGCTAGTATTTGAGTTCTGGTTGCCACTTGATAGCACGGAGTTCACATACCACCATGATGCTTCATTGGTAGCTACTTAGGTTGCTCAAGGTACTTGATACCACAGGGAAATTTAAAGCCCTTTAAAACAAAAACCAAAAAATAAAAAATACATATATAGAAGCAAAAAAACTTGTATGCCAGATTTAATCCTCCGTTGTAGCTTCTGTACATTAATACAGTTTTGTTTTATAGAGTTTCAGAAACTCAATTTAAAAAATAAACACTTTCTGTTATGAAAAGTCTCATCCCATTCTTTATGTCTCGCCCCTCCCCTTTTTTTGCATGTGATTTCAGTAATTGTGCTGACCTTACATCTCTTCAGCTTCCTTTAATTTCTGGCATTTAATATTGGTGTATTAAATACTCAACTTCTTGTCCTCTACTTTTTGTCATACCCCGTTACTGTGATAATTCTCTGCTTTGGAATATGTGTGAATATGTGGGAAGCTTCCATCAAGGAAAACACTATTCAGATAAATGGATTTCTTTTAATTCCCTTTCTTGATAGCTGGTACTAAGCACAACTCTAGTATTTCTGAAGTCTGTGTCTGTCTGGACCGTTCACTCTTGTGATACCACAAAGGTTATTTATACTTCAGAAGAAAATTCAACTTGTAAGATTTTTACTTTCTTTGTCTTCTCAAAAGGACAAATTTATGACTTCAATTTACCAGTGAACTTGATGAATATGAATGGTAATAAGAAGTACCCGTTTTTCATTAAAATCCACAAAAGTATAAACAGAGATATCCAGTTTTCAGTTACTGTTTAAATTTATTCTACTGTATTTCAGTATATGAATAATTAACTGTAGTAATGAATGAGAGGATTTACATTGCTTCAGCTGGACTGGACACATTGGGTAGCCTGTTCCTTCTTGATTTCCCAAGTAAATGGCTGGTCTGTCAGCTCAGATTATGGTGTTCACTCAAAGTGGCTCCTCTGGTATCCAGTTCTTCATATATTGAAACTGGTGGGGATTTCTTTAAACATTGCTTTTATTATTAGTAATAGTATTTCCTTTGTACTTGCTCTGGGCTTTCCCCATAGTCTAGAAAATAATCATTATCCACTATCGAGAAAACTATCTTTTAATCTTTTGATTAAAGATTGCTTAATGATAGTACCTATTTGTTTGACTAGCTGCATGCTTTTCTTTGTTGTAGCACTGGAGTTTCTGCATGGATTTATAATATGAGGTTCTTTTTTATTTTTATTTTCTATATGTTAGATAGGCATGAAGCCTCCGTCTCACAACTGCATGTGTAGTCGCTGTTGAAGCAAATGCCTACCTAATTTGACAGTCTTGCTGTGTTTAAACAATTTTGAGTTTGCAAGTAAGCATACTAAGTCTACCGATGGAGCCTTCGGGCAGTGAACAGTTATATGAGGACCCTGATCCTGGAGGTAAATCCCAAGATGCAGAGGCCAGAAAGCAAACAGAATCAGAACAGAAGTTGTCTAAAATGACACACAATGCTTTGGAGAACATTAATGTGATTGGCCAAGGCTTGAAACATCTCTTCCAGCATCAGCGCAGGAGGTCATCAGTGTCTCCACACGATGTGCAGCAAATTCAGGCAGATGCAGAACCTGAAGTGGAACTGGAGAGCCAGACTGCATGTGCTGAGATTGATGGTGTCCCCACCCACCCCACAGCTCTGAATCGAGTCCTGCAGCAGATCCGAGTGCCGCCCAAGATGAAGAGAGGGACAAGCTTACATAGTAGGCGGGGCAAGCCAGAGGCCCCAAAGGGAAGTCCCCAGATCAACAGGAAGTCTGGCCAGGAGATGGCAGCTGTTATGCAGGCAGGCCGGCCCAGGTCTTCATCCACAACGGATGCTCCGACCAGCTCAGCGCTGATGGAAATAGCTTGTGCTGCTGCTGCGTATGTACCAGGAGAGGAGACGACCGCAGAGCGGGTAAGTCTGCTTGGGTTTCTTTTTCGTTTTTCCTTTTTCCCATTAACATTTTGTTCTCTGTATTTGGGACTCTCCAAATTGTTCTTTGGGAATAAAAAGAGAGATTTCAGCAAGAACTTCAAAGTTACAGTTGTAGTTTCCCTTTCCATTAAATAATAAATTTAGCTAATGAGGGTTGTTCTTTCCTAACATACTGCTATGTTTTATTTTACCCCTTTGCTAAAACATTAAGTATGTTTCACATGCTCTTTTGTACTAAATTGCTCAGTTTTATGGTAGAGGAACAAAGAAACTTTATTTTTTGTTGTTTTGATTTTATACATGGAAATGGCTTTAATGAAGGTAGTGAGCAAATTATAGAGTCTGGATTTTGTTGATGCTCAGCACGGAAACACACTAAATTACGTATTAGCTAACACGGTACCATATTATCAGCATTCAGTTTATATTTTAAAGAGCATCTGCATTATTATACTTCGTGATTAATAAGCAGCTTTTTTGGATCTATCTGTAAGGGAGAATTGGCATAATAAATCTAGTGTAAACTCCTTCCATATAACTCTCGCTTCATCTTTCATAATTATGGTTAGTTGAGGAAAATAAAAGAAGACTCAGGTGCATGTAGCCAGGTGAGTTGACAGTGAGTGGAGCCTGGTGAATCTCAGTGTTACAGTGCCTAGACAAATTGAAGACGAGGCCCTGTCTAAAGGGGTAGCGTCTTCGCAGCTTTCGCTGACTCTTATATTTTAGGGTGGCCAGCTGCTGATTTTTCAAGAGGCACTAGGAATCTAGATGAGAAGTCTTCATTTTTAGCATGTTGTATAGTCCAAGGAGTCCTGGTGTAGGTTAATGCGCTGGACTGCCAGGTTGGCGGTTCAAGCTCACCAGCTGCTCCTCGGAAACCCTACACAGGGTCGCTGTGAGTTGGAACCGACTCAGCGGCACTTAATAACAACAAAACAACACACAGTCCAAAGTGAACATATTTGTGGACTAAATCTGCTCTGTAAGTCACCACCTAGCTAGATACCTTTTTGCTTTAATGTATTCCCTGAGACTTTCATGATAGTTAAATCATTTCAGTCTGTATCTGTTTCTGGCACAGTTCAGTTTATTCTGTTGAATATTGACTTGCCTGAAATCTAAATATTCAGTCTAGTACCTTTGTTGTTGTTGTGAAGTGGCATCGAGTTGGTGCCGACCCATAGCGACCTTGTACAGGGTTTTCAAGGAGCAGCTGGTGAGCTTGAACTGCTGACTTTGTAGTTCAGACAGCTTTGCAGTCTGGCGCATTAGTCCACAGCGCCACACCAGGACAGTAGATAACTTTAATTAAGAAACTAAACCTGTTAGAGTAATGATATAAATAAAAAATTTATAAGTCTAAATGAGGAAAAGTAGCTTTATATCTGTGAACACAATAGTTATCTTTGAAATAAAAGGACATTTAATTAATTATTGATTACCCAACTTAGTTGGCAATAAAGATTGATAGTTCAACCGTTTAACATGTTGAGTCTTTATTAGAGAAGATTATGAAGTGTGTTAATAATGATTCTGGAATGGCAGTCTTGTATGTTTAAAAGAAAAATAAAAGTAAAACATACTGGATGCACTTAAACACTATTTTGGACAATTTCCAGAGAAAGAGAGCCAAGTGATTTATTATTATTATTCTGTCTCTTTGTTGTTGTTGTGTGCCGTGGAGTTGGTTCCGACTCATAGTGGCTCTGTACAGGGTTTCCGAGTCTGTAAATATTTATGGGAGCAGAAAGCCTCATATTTCTTCCACGGAACAGCTGGTAGTTTCTAACTGCTGATCTTGCTGTTCACAGCCTGATTCGTAACCACTTTAGTGTTTTGTTTTTGTTTTTTTTTGTTTTTTTACTTAATTGACATATACTTATAATAAAATCCACTTAATAAAATCCACTTAATCTTAAGTGTGTAGTTTGTTGAGTTTTGAAAACTGTATAGTCTTGTAGCAGCACAGTCATGATACGATATAGATCATTTCCACTACTACCACAGAATGATCACCCAGTTCTTTCGCTGCAGTTTCCTCTTTGCCAAATCCTAGTCCCAGGCAACCATGGATCTGCTTTCTATCACTATAGTTTTGCCTTTTCATAATATCATATAATTGAGACCATGCATTACACAGTCTCTTAGGTTTGGCTTCATATACTTGGCACATCCACTTTTTGAGATTCAGCCATGTTGTTACATGTCTCAATAACTGGTTGCTTTTAATTGCTGAGTAGTTGTTCATTGTATATACATTTGCCAGTTGGTGGATATTTAGGTTATTTCCAGTTTCAGGTATTATGAATTAAACTGCTGTGAAGTTTTGTGTGTAGGTCTTTATGGGGACACATTTTCATTTCTCTACATTATATGAGAAGTGCATGTTCACATTACAAAACCTGCATACCATTTTGCGTTTTTATCAGCAGCATCTGAAAGTGCCAGTGTATTACATCCTTGTCAACATTTGGCATCATCGGTCTTTTTTATTTTAGCCATTCTAATGTGTTGTTGTTGTTAAGTGCCTTTGACTCAGTTCCGACTCATAGTGACCCTGATTAGGGTTTCCAAGGAGCAGCTGTTGGGTCTGAACTGTTGAGTGCCATACTAGGTTTGCAGTCCAGTGCCAACTAGGAGTCCACAGTGCAACACCAGGAATCTACCCTATATATGGTTACTGCAAAAGAAACGGTGTGGGGGCCACTTCTCTGACCTCTTCTCGAAAGTCCCAAGATTTTCATTTGTGTGTGTTTTATTTGGTCTTTTATATCTTTTTTTGTAGATCAAGGGTGGGGAATATCCAGCCCACCAGCCATATAAGGCCGTGAAATCATTTGGTCTGGCCCTGCCAAGGCAACCACAAGCTGGACTCAAATTTCAATAAATCTAGGAGGTTTTTTTCATAGCAACATAAATTTATATGAATTAACATTATAAATATACAAATGGCCCTTTGCAGAAAAAAGATTCCCCACCCCTGTTGTAGAGAGGGTCCTTGTAGTGTGTCTGCCTCGTCCACCGTCTTGCCAAAAGTCCTTTAAAAACTCCTTAATAAGCCCCTGTGATCGTTCTGTGTTCTTTGAGAAAATCTATCAGAATTACCCGTTGGATTTCCAAAAGCCTTGTGAGCTGACCTCTCTGCCTTGAACTTAACTGGTGGGAAGCCATATTTTGATTGGACCTTTCTTTTGAAGGCACCCTAATGAGTCTTAGACTAGACTAAGTATTAATGAGAGAACTTAATGTGCAGTCATCCACTGATTGCAGAGACATTTTTAAGTGTGTTTTGTTTGGAATAAACTTGTGTATGTATGAACTGGAACCGCAATAGCAATACTTGTATTTTGCTAAGATAGATTACATTTGCTCCTTTTTTATACTACGAAGGAGATGCGTAGAGATGTTAATTATGTGCATGGTTTCACAGCTAGAATGTTTCAGTGTTGAAATAGTAAATCTAGGTCTTTCGTTTTTATGATCAGATTTTTTTAGTAACTTCTGTGTGGCAGGCACCATTTGACTTCAAAAACTGCTTTTATCCAGTACACCATATGGTCTCTCTGGTCTTATGCATTGGATGGTGGCTTAAGTACTTTCAAGATTAAAAGAAGGTACAGATATTTCTTATGTTAGCCTTACTGCACTTTAAAGTGTTAATAACTTTATTGGTAAATATGATATGAATAATCAACTACTGACATTTGATTTATGAAAGCTCAAGGTTAGTATTTCATGTTTTATGTTTAAGACGATCTTATTTCAGATTCCTCTGTTAAATCAAAATACAAGATTTTTATTTTTCTATCTACCTACAATTTAAAGTTTTCCACATTATCTCTGAACTGTGAGAGAGCTATCTAAAATGCAAAGCAGATTGTATTTCCCCTGCTGAAAAACAGGTTTCACATTGTCCAAGAGATAAAGACGGTTCTTAACAAGAAAGTCATAAAAATCTTATATGATTTAGCCCATACAGACTTCTTGCATTTTACTTCATTCCACTTCCTGCTTTATACCTTATATTCTAGCAACCAGGAGTCCTGGAGTGGTGCTGTAGGATAATCATTGGACTGCTAACTATAAGCTCAGTACTTCAAACCTACCGGCTACTCCTTGGAATGCTTATACTGTGTCACCATGAGTCAGAACCAACTGAGTGGAACTTGAACAACAACTTTGTGAATTCACCTTTTATTTCTTCTACTACCCAGTCACTTTTCAGCAGGGTGTTATTCAGTTTCCATGTATTGACTTTATTTCCTTTGTCTTCCTATTGTAGATTTCTAATTTGATAGCATTGTGGTCTGAGAAGATGCTTTGTATTATTTTGATGTTTGTAAATTTATAGAGGCTTGTTTTGTGGCCTAAGACATGGTCTATTCTGGATAATGTTCCATGCACACTGGAAAAGAATGGGTATTGTGCTGTTGTTGGGTTGAATGCTCTGTACACATCTGTGAGGTCCAGTTGGCTGACTGTGTTGTTTACTTCCTCTTTGTCTTTGTTAAGTTTGTTTCTGCTTGGATGACAGTTTTTTTTTCTTTCAGTGTTTTGTATAGTCTCCCCATTGCCTTCTTGCCTGCATGGTTTGTGCTGAGAGATCTGAGCTTAATCTGACTTGCTTACCTTTGTATGTAACATTTCTCTTTTCCCTAGCTGCCTTCAGGATTCTGTCTTTATCTTTGATTTTGGAGAGCTTGATTATGATATGTCTTGGTGATTTTATTTTGGGGTCTATCTTCCTGGGGTTTGTTGAGCTTCTTGAAGGCTTTTATCTTTTCACTTTTCTGGATGTTAGGGAAATTTTCTTCCAGCAGTTCTTCAACTATCTCCTCTATGGCCTTGTGTGATTCTTCCTGTTCCTGAAGGCCGATAATTCTTAAAGATATTCCTCTTCATGTTGTCCAACATGAATTTCAGACCTTCTTCAGATTTTTTAATCCTTTTTTGGCTTGCTCTTCTATCTTAGTAGTATTGAGAGATTTGTCATCGAGCTCTCTGGTTCTGGCTTCTGTCTTTTCAGTTCTACTCCTTTGCACTTAGTGCATTGTCCATTTTTGCTATTCTGTTGTTAATTGTTTGGATCTCTTTCTGTAGGTTTTGAATTGTTTCCAGTGCTGTATCTGTCTTATTTTATTGTTCCTGTAGCACTTTCCCAACTTCTTATTTTTCTCAACTCCATTGTAAAGTGTTTTGATACATTTTATAATAGTTTTTCTGAATTTCTTCTCAGGCATTTCCAAAAGCTGCCATCCTTCCAGTATAGAGTGTAGGTGTACCTCCTGCTCATTTGTCTCAGTCACTTTATCTGGTTTCTGGACATGTGCTGATATAGTCATCTGTTTCTGTTTCTTGGGCATATTCAGTAGTTAGCTGTGGCCTTAATACTTAAATGAGTGTGTGTTTTGGTATTTTCTATGCTTTCTGATTGCTTCCAGGTAGATGTGATCAGGAGATGGGCTTCCCTTTTCACTCTTCTTATTACTTGACTCATAGTAACTGTTGCAGGTGTTGGCTGCCTACCTGGTGTATGGCAGCTGGTATTGGTTCTTGCCTGGATTATGCGATTTTATAGGGTGTGACTGTAGCTTGACGATATGAGAGCAGTTGCTGTCTCTTCCTGGATAATACAGGGAGAGAAAGAGCCCCCTAAAGGTAAAGAGGGGACCAAAAAACAAAACAGGAACAGCAAAAAAGACAGATTGGATACTGTAGTCTATAATCGCAGAAAAGAGAGATGAGAGAAGAAAAAAAAAAAATCTGTAATATGAGTATGAGTTTAGTATCCTCTTTCATATTCTTGCCTTCACGGCCACCTGAGAAATTTCCAGATGCCACTGTTGGTTGTTATGACATAACTCAGGATTTAATTTTCAGCCTGTTTTATTTTTAGTCTGTGTCTCTCCCGCTCCATAACCCCTGTTCTGACCTTTTTTCTAGGGATAAACAGTTTAGGGCTGGCTGTAGCTGTTTTGTGCTGCCATTTGGTTTTAAGTGGAAACAGTTCCTTTAATTTTGAGAAGATCTGTATGCATGTGTGGTAGAACTCTTCAGGGGTGGGGGTGTCCAGTCGCTCTGGCACCCCCTCTAGTCACAAAAATGGAGGTGCACAGACAATGACAGACCAATGAACAGAGAAAAAATAAAAGTAGAAAGAATGTCCACACCTTTATCTCAGAGGTTCCATCGGGTTTAAGTCCGTGGTGGCTCTGGGAACCTCTGAGCTTGGCAGGTTTGAAAACACAAGATTTCTTGCTTCCGCTACAAATTCCACTGGCTATAAGCCTTCAAACTTTCAAAATATTCCTATATATGTGGTTCGGAGTTCTGGAACTGGCCCCTTGACCTGCTTCATCTGCTATTCTGTGTTATTGTTGACGGAGATCCTCACTGCACTTCTCCCTGATCTGCCATCAAGTCCCACTTCCCCAAACTGCCTTTTTGACAGTATAAATTCTTTCCCTTTATACTACAAAATAATAATAGACTTTAAGGTAAATAGACCTCTAAAATAATATAGTATAAGGTAAATAGACCTCTAAAATAATATAATATAAAGTAATATAGTATATAACTTCTGCTTTCCCCTTTTATTCACAGGCGTTTGGGTACTTTCAGCCTTGAATTTTGACATCTAAAGACTACTATTCTTTTGTTTACCCAGAACACTGAGACAAGTTCTTGACCATTCACTTCCAAGAGACAGTAGCTAGATAGGTAGGTAAGTAAGTAGTTACGTAAATAGCAAGATCATGATTACCTAAGGTCATTAGTAAAACAGATAGAATTTTCTTCTGAGATCACACTACAGTATTTTATCTTAAAAAGGATAGGCAATTTTGTCAAGTAAGCACAGTGCAAAGCTTATTAGTAAGTATTTGATAAAAATAGATTTATTTTGCTGTTAACATCATCATGAAATATGATCCTGTTGGTCAATGGGAGCAGGTTAGAGTTCACTTTTGAAAATTCATACTTTAGGATCACAATTAGCATGTGCATTACTTTGTATCTAATATGAGGGTAAGTAAAAAAGTATTGCTTCTAGGTTTGTAGTTCATACATGCCTGGGTTTATTCCAAACACAATGCCTTTAAACATGCCTCTGACCAGTGGATGACTGCAGACAAGTTCTGTCAGTAATACAGTAGTCTTAGCCTCATTGTTGTTGTTGTTAAGTGCCGTCGAGTCGGTTCCGAC
>NW_006408639.1:9298532-9300418 GCF_000296735.1 Chrysochloris asiatica | reverse complement strand
TAAATCTTTATGGGAGCAGAAAGCCTTATCTTTCTCCCTCGGAACAGCTGGTAATTTCAAACTGTTGACCTTGTGGTTTGCAGCCTGATTCGTAACCACTACGCTACCAGAGCTCCATAGGGGATCTGTTAGGCCAATTCAGTTCAAGGCAGAAAGATCAGCTCCGAAGGTTGGGGCAATTGCATTTTGGACTTCCCAACTAATAGCCAGAATTTACTTGATGGCAGTTGCTTTGGTTTTTTGGTTTTTTGAGGGGCAATCTTGATAGATTTTTCAGTACGAACATGAGGGCTTATTAGGAAGAAGTTTTGGGAAAACTGCATTGGTGAGAAAAATGCCAGGAAAATTGTGCTGAGATATTTTTTTCCAACAAAACAGTGTGCTTGCACATTCTTCAAGGGTAACAAGGCTGTCCTATGAGACTTTCATTGGGAAACCTTACCCCACCTATCCTACAGCCCTGATCTTGCCCTTTCAGATGTCTTTTTGTTCTGAAAACTCAAAGAACATTTCAAAGGTACACCATTTGAATTCCTCAAGGATGCTTAAACTGCCATTTTGACATGGAGTCTTGGGAAGGGTTGTTGTTAGGTACTGATTCATAGCTATCTGTCTTATGCCCAGAACGAACCACTGCTTGGCCCTGCACCAGTCTCACAGTCATTGGTATGCTTGAGCCTATTGCTCCTGCCACTGTGCACTTTCTAATGCCAGTAGGCATATTAAGCTGATTTTGATCCTCTAACAAAATTATCAGTAACCTTTCCATTTGAATCATTAAACAAACCATTGCACTGCTTAGTAATATTATATCTTTCAAGGGGTAGAGCCTTTCACTCACTTCATTATTCTCTCTATATCCTTGGTCTAGTCATTGACTCACTATAGAATAATGCTTTTCCAGTGACTGATGGCATTTCACCTCTTTCTGATTGCATCAGATTTATGTTTTGGAAATATGGTTACAAGGATAAATAAGAGGAAAATTTAAACGAAATAAAAAGTTACATATCGAGTAAGTGTTAATAATGGCAACGTGATTCAACTTAAAAGGCTCAGGAAAATTTAAGTCAAATAAAAGGTTATGCACACAGTACATTGCTAATGACAACATGGTTCAACTTGTAGAGGCTCTCTTTCCCCAGGCTAATGTACCAATGAAGCACCGTTTTCCTGAGTGGCACTAAGTAATGCATTCATTACTATGAGCCATTGTATTGAACTCAGAATTTTAATACAGTAGGCTTTCTGGCAGTCCCTGCTTAAGTACCAGTGGTCTGTACATCAGATGTTCTTAATCCAAATGTAGTCATTTGGAGCAGTAAGACAAGAATGCTTGAGTTTTGCCTTTAAGAAAGTTTTACTTCTCCTTTTGAATTGTTCACTAGCACAAAGTGTTAGGTTGGGAACCACTTCTAACAGCTCTGTAACATTCTTTCCAAATACTTGTCTGGGAGTAGTTTTCTCAGAATTGCCCAGAGCAGCCAAACTTGTAGATGCTTCTGTTAGAAAAGTTTAACATAGTAAGCTGGAGTCTGGTTCTATATATTCCTCCATTTAAGGCCAATCTACAGGTGTACAATGCCTTCCCATATTTAAAACACTGTGTGTGTCACCTAAATATTCTCTTCTCCAGGTTAATAAATCCTTAGTTCCCTGGGATGTTCCTTTATGTAGTAATTTTGAATACTTAGCTATATTGGTCCTTCAGTTTGTTTTTTTTTCCCTTAAATGTTTTATTGTGAATTATGTGATAGTTTACATGGGAGAACATTAGTTTTACATTCATTCTATCGTATATAGTCTCATTGCCATGGTTACAATCCCCTCCATGCATCATCAACCAACCAAAGAGTATACCCTGCCATCCTTCCCCCATACCCCCC
>NW_006408639.1:9277056-9289157 GCF_000296735.1 Chrysochloris asiatica | reverse complement strand
TTGCCTTGATGTTTTCTGGGCAAGCATGTTGCTTGTTCTTGTAGTAACAGCCGGTCTGCCCACATTGCTTTATATTCCTCCCGTAGGTCTTTCTTTGAAGAAGTATCCTCCGTTCTTCTAGCCACTCCAGGTTGGTCTGCAGAGGCTCCGCAGGAAGGGTCCTTCACTTTTGACAATATTTTAGTTCAGTATTACTTTTAAACTGTGGTCCCTTGTCCTGCTGTGGCGCTGTGGTGCTAGTACGCTGGACTGCAAAGTCCGTTTGAACTCAAGGTTGGTGGTTCAAGTTCACCAGCTGCCTCTTGGAAACCACATGTGGGATTGCTATGGACTGGAACCTACTCCATAGTACACAACAACAACAAACAGAATATGTTTACTGAACATTCAATGGAACTGAGCTATTGCTTTCTTAATTCTAAGGTACCACAGGTAGCCCCCAACTCACAACATAGTCGAGTTACACCACACAACCATCTGTTTTATATGTGCGTGTGTTGCGCGCATCTTGTCACTAGTAATAGAGAGTACATACAGTGTTGCAGAATGTCGTTTGCTGATGTTATTATTCTCAGATCTTCACTTGTAGATGTTCCAAGGTTAGATTTACAAAGACACTGATGAGAAAGGGCAATAATAATGCAAATGGGGGGGAAAGTATTTGACTAATGTCAAAGCTGAGTTATGACGGTTGTTGGATCAGAACCCAGTTGTAAGTTGGGGACTACGTGATATTGGGAGTGTGGTGGCTCCATATGATAAGCACTGGACTGCGAACCATGTGGTCTGCAGTTCTAGCTCATCAGGCGCTCCTCAGGAGAATATTGAGGATTTCTGCTCCCCCTATGATTTAAAAGCCTTGGAAACTGTAGACAGAATTACAGTTAATTCTACAGCACTCCAGGCTGCTGTTGATGCTGCCGAGTTGGTTCTGACTGATAGTGACCCTGTTTGTATAGTGTTTCCGAGGAGTGGCTGATGAGTTTGAACTGCCTACCACCAGCCACTGCTCGGAAAACCTTATACAGGGTCTCTATGAGTCAGAGCTGGCCCTATAACACTTAAAAACCACTTCTTGTATATTGCTTCCTTTAGTAGGCAGCAACTCTGTTTTGAAATTGCTTTTCCTTTTTATGGTCTGAATAATTTTTTATGTCATGTTTAATTTTCATTTTATGAAACTAATAGAATTTAATTCATATCATTTGAAAAAATTGCAGGTAGTGTTCTAAGAATATAGATGTTTAGGAATTTTGAGAATTTTAGTAGAATAAGACTTTTCTAGATAAATAAAATACTGTCACTACTTTTGTGAGCTGTTTTCCACTTCTGCCTTCTTTAATATGATATTAAAGATGATTCTAAATGTCACTGGGAGTATTTTTCATCCTCAGCACCACCTGTTTCAGTACCTAATGTCCCGTACTGCGTATTTTGGTTTATATTTCATGTATAGCCATACTCTTCAAATTAATCAACAAGAGCTTTGTGGCACATTTGAGAATCCAGTCACTTATTATATCTAGATAGACATTAGGTTTTCTTTTTTTTTTTTAAGTCAGGTCCCCTTTTTTTATTGTTGCCCTCACCACCCATGCTCTCTTCCAATATCTTTCATCTTTGAAATCCAAAGGAACATTGTTTAGTATTTTTTTTTAATTCCTTGATGAAAATAATAAGCATTCCGGCTTCCTGGGGCTTAATTTATGAGATTGTGATGAATTGTATCACTTAGGAAATCAGAAAGTGATAACGTGGAAAAGTCTTTAGGGATATAAGAGGAAGAAATTCTTGTTAATAGTTTATTTCCTTTAGGATAGTAAGTTGCTTCTCCATCATTATTCTGAGCCTGCTATTCCATGATCTTCTTAGAATTCACATAGATCTTTTCTTAAGTATTCTCAAGAGCTGGCAGCACCTGTGACACAATTAGAAGAATTTGATCTTAAAGTGAAGTAAAAGTTGTAATCGCAAAAGCATTATTTGACATTTGAATTGGTTTTCTGTCATGGGGTGTTTTTGTTTATTTAAAATTCTTACATTTGATTTTTGAGCAGGAGTCTTAATCAGATGTTGACAATTCAATGTAAGCTTTCTTTTTAGCAAATATCTGTGCCAGAGAATTAATTCTGTGGCTTACTCAGGAAAGATGTTATTTGGAAGCTTTAGTATCATAATTTTACCGGCCCTCTGCTGATGCCTTCTGATACTAGGTATTCTTTGAAGTTGCTGATTTTTCTACACTGTATGGGTTCTTGTTACCCACAGTTGATTTTAAAGCAGTTTTCTTGGTAAATACTAATACAATCCAAATTCTTAATAAATGGTACCCCAGATGTTGAATTGTCATTAGACTTACTGTTATTTGAGAATTTTTACTGTGCACAATAAGATTGTTGTGATTTTGGATAATAGAAAACTGGAAAATGTCTTGGAAACCTAGTTTAAATGTGCTTGCCTTTTGAAAGGTCCTAGACATACATGGCAGCTTTTCCAAAACTTCATTCTTTGTTCCTGTGCCTTGTTTTTGTATAATTAATAGTACTTAATGACAGCATGAATATTTTCTTTAAAAGCTTAAAGCATTTCCTGTATTTAACTATGTTAAAGCATTTTGATACAAGTTTTGTTGTTTAGTGCTGTGGAGTCAGTTCTGACTCATAATTACCCTGTGTAGGATTTCCAAGGAGCAACTGGTGGGTTCAAACTGTTAACCTTTGTGTTAACAGATGGATGCTTATCCTACAGCACCACATTTTGATACAAAGTTTAGTCTAATTTCAATTGTAATATACATAAAATAAAACTTTTAAATGCACATTAAATTGGATTTGATATTTTCTTGTGGTCACTGCCAAAGTTATTATTCTGAGTAATTCAGCTTGGACCTTTAAATACACATATTGTTGCTGTTAGGTGCGATGAAGTCACTTCCAATTTACAGCGACCCTGTGCACAACAGGATAGAACATTGTCCAGTCCTACGTCATCCTCACATTTTGTTACGTTTGAGCCCCTTGTTGTAGCCACTGTGTCATTCCATCTCTTGGGGGTCTACCTGTTTTTCGCTGATCATTTACTTTACCAAGCATGATGTTCTTTTCCGGGGACTGGTCCCTTCTGATAGGGAGCCTCCGTTCTGGCTGTGCTTCTTCCCAGACTGGTTTGTTTATTCTGACAGGGCCTGGGACTTTGAATATACTTTGCTAACACCATAATTCAAGTGCATTGATTATTTTCTGGTCTTATTTAGTCAAATGAGGTTTAAGTTTTGTATTTAGGTTGGCATGGTAATGAAAGGACTTTTTATAGGTTTTTATACCCCTCTGTGTGTATGCATATGTGCACACAGTTTTAGATCATTTAAAGCCACTGAACAGAGTGGGAGAAAAGTGTGGAACAAAGCATCATACAAAGACCAAACTTCCTGGTCAAATAGAGACTGGTAGAACCCCTGAGACATTGGCTTAGAACTGAACTCACCTGTATGGATGGCTCCATTTTCCACCAGACAGGTCTGTGAGGTGTGAACAGTAACACTAGGGAGATATGAACTCCTTAGAACAAGCATGGGGAACTTGTTTTCTGCCAAAATTTATAACATTGTTTGTGGGCCTTACAAAATTATCAACTTAAAAATTGGCCTGCTATATTTGGTGAAACATTTAATTAACTCATCTCTGTTGTGATGGCTGCGGGTTAATGTACTGGACTGTGCAAGTTTTTGAACTGCACAGTCAGCTGTTCAGGCTCACCAGTTGCACCTTGGAAACCCTATACAGGGCCACTGTGAGTTGGCATCAGTGTGACAGCACTTAACAGCAACAGTGTGATGGCAAGGAGCTCTGGCAGCGTAGTGGTTACAAGTCGGACGGACAGTTAACCTCAAGGTCAGCAGTTTGAAACTGTCAACTGTTTGTGGGAGGAAAGATGAGGCTTTTTTCTCCCGTAAAGACTTTATAGAGTCACTATGAGTTGGAACTGACTCCACAGCACATAACCACCACCACCACCAGTGTGATGACTGGAACTGCTGCTGCCTTGGCAGGGCCCAACCAAATGCTTTTGTGACCTTATGTGGCTGTCCAGATGGACATTCCCCACCCCTGCTTTAGAGCAGTCAACCATTCTGGATGCAAAGGGCAGCATTTGTCCAAAAACAAAGTTCAGAAGGTAGGAAGGGTTAGAAAAGAGGGAGGAATGGAAAGAGGAAACCCTGGAGAAAAGTAGGATAAATGATATTATATTACATTATATTGTGGGGATTGCAATCAGTTTTATGAAAGAAAATGTCTGTGAATTCTTGATTGAGAAACTGGTTTGCTCTGTAAACCTTCACCCAGATCACAATTAAAAAGTTTAAGAAAGAGAAGCACACAAAAAGGGAATAAAAATGATAATGCCATTTCCTCATAACTCATTGGATCATGTTGCATGTACACAGGGATTAGTAAATCCCATATTTCAACCAAGATTAAAAGTTAGAGTAATTTCTTTCTATAGAACTTTTGGGTAACATTTTAAAAAATATTTACAATGGGACTCTGTAGTACAGCGAATTTTAAATCAGATTGTCTAGCTTTTTTTTTTTTAAGTGCTTTATTGTGAACTATGAGATAGGTTCCATGGGAGAACATTAGCTTTACTTTCATCTTATTGTATATCGTTACACTGCCATGGTTACAATCCCCTCCATACATCATCAACCAACCAAAGGGTATACCCTGTAAGCCTGTCCCCTGGTTGTCAGCACACAGCCCCTCTCCCTCTATGGGTCGAGGGTCCCCAGCCGCTCCATCTCTTCATGTCATTGTCTCTGCCTTCGTCTCTGGTGTCACTGTTTCTCTGGGTAGGGTCCTGCACTCCACTCTTCTCCCTTGATGGTCCCAGGGATCTCCGCTCCTGGACTGCAAAGTCAATCACTCCCCACTTTTTGCTATAAAACGTACACCTTTACATATACAACCCTTACAGTTAGTCCCGATAGCAATTATTCACTATTGTACCACATAAGTGCTATCTCCATCTCCTTTCATCAGCCCTACCCAGACAGATTGGAACCCACTCAGTGGAGTTTCCACCCTCCTCCATGTTCCCTGGATCTAAGCTCTCTCTTAAGAGCTTGTAAGCCAGTCACTTCTTGCCTTTGTAGCCCCCCATTTTGGGTAGCCAGTGTCCAAGTTGCCCTTCTTTGTCTACCCTGTGTATTAATGGGGTGGGAATGATCTTCACTGTAAAGGTCAGTTCCCTCTTTTAAGCTACTTCATCCATAGGTGTAGGTCAAGTTAATGAAATTGTATCCGATCTCCCTTTTTTCCCTCTTCTTCTAGCTGAGTTCTGATCAACCAGCTATTGAAGCCAGGTCAAGTGGGTATTATGTGCAAGTGTGGTTGCCCTTGTGCATATGTCCTTGCTTCTTACCAGCTGGACGCTTCACTCTTAACTCTAGTCTTCTGTGGTTATGTCACTGACTCTGGGCCCAGGAATCCCCAGGTCTTGCCATAATGCTGGCCAACCAGGTCTCTACCTGGGTTCACAGGAGTCTTTTGAATGTGTTAGGGCTTAGCTTGCAGCTTCATTGCTGTTTTTCCCTCACTTCCTCTTATCCGTGAACAATGTAGTCACCAGTCATAGCACATGTCTGCTCGTGTATTCCTATTGAGTCTTAGTCTGGAAGGGGGTTTGCCCTGAGGGGACCCTACCACTTACCATGATGTCTCCTGGGCGAGCAACTTACTTGTTCTTATAGTAGTTAGTCGGACTGCCATTTTTGTTTTGTATTTTTCCTGTTGGTCTGTCTTTCAAGAAGTATCCTATGTTCTTCCAGCTGTTCCAGGCTAGTCTGCTTGTCCTTTCAAGTGGAAATTTCCCTCCTCAGAAGATTCTGGATGTGGTTCAGGATTCCACCTATGGTCTTAGGTAATGCAGAGGCTCCGCAGGAAGTCTCCTTCACTGGGCACATTGTAGCCCCATTTTAGGTATTCCAATCAGTTATAGGCAGAAGATGGACTCAGAAGCTTTCTATGATTATATTTCTGGCTATTGCTTTCTCTTCCCCACAAGTGTCTATTTTATAATGGTATGCAAGGGAAACCAAGTTTCAAAAGACAGATAAGCATCTTAACATAATTTAAGAGCCCTGTTGTTTCAAGGTTGTGCATACATCATTATTTACCTCTGTCTCACATAGCCCATGCATACCTGCCTAATTGTTTTCCCATCTGCCTTGTTCTTCCATTCCCCTCCCCATTCTTCCTTATTGTCACCCTCTCCAGCACCCAAACTATCCTGTGTCTGTTCCCTAACCTGTGCTCCACCTTTTCCTCCCTCCCATCACCCCGTCCCCCACATCCCAGTACCCAGCAAAGAATTCCCTCCACCCCTCTTTAGTATAGGTTCTTTTTCTTAGTCTTTTACAATAGTGGTCCTATGCAATATTTCTCCTTTTGTGACTGACTTGATTTCACTCAACATAATGACCTCAAGGTTCATCCATGTTATGTGGTAGCTCACAGCTTCTTTGTTGTTCTTCCAGGTAGCATAATATTCCATTGTGTGTATATACCACAGTTTGTTTATCCATTCTTCAATTGATGGGTACTTAGGCTGTCTCCATCTTTTTGCTATTGTAAATAATGCTGCTATGAACATTGGTGTGCTTATATTGACACGTGTTATGGCTCGTATTTCTTGTGGATAAATATCAAGTAGAAGAGTTGCTGGATCATAAGGTATTTCTATTTCCAGCCTTCTGAGGAAGCACCATATTGCTTTCCAGAGAGGTTGGACCATTTTGCAGTCCTACCAGCAATGCAGGAGCATCCCAGTCTCTCCACATCCTTGCCAGCATTTATTGTCGTCTACTCTTTTGATCTTTGCTGTTATTGCTGGTGTGATGATATCTCATTGTTGTTTTGATTAGCATCTCTCTAATGGCTAGTGATTGTGAACATTTCTTCTTCATATGTTTATTGGCTGCCCAGATCTCCTCCTTGGTGAAGTGTCTGTTCATATCCTGTGCCCATGTTTTAATTGGGTTATTTGTCTTTTTCTTGTAGAGGTGTTGTAGTTTCCTATCTATTTTAGAAATGAGTCCCTTGTCTGATGTGTCAATGCAAAAGATTTTTTTCCCATTCTGTGGGTTCCCTTTTTACTCTTTTAAGTGAAGCCTTTTGATGCACATAAGTTTTTAATTTTTAGGATGCCCCAATCATCTATTTTGTCTACTTTTGTTTGTGTAGTTTACAAAATGTTTGGTAGTCTATGTATTCCCTGAATTAGAGCCCTCACATTTGTCCCTATTTTTTCACTGATGGCCTTCATAATTTTGGGATTCACTTTTAGGTCTTTAATCCATGTTGAGTTGGTTTTTGTATAAATTGTGAGGAAATGGTCTTGTTTCAGGCTTTTGCAAATTGCTTTCCACTTCTGCCAGCATCATCTGTTGAAGAGACTATCACCTCCCCATGCGAGATATTTAGGCACTTTGTCGAAAATCAATTGGCTGTATGTGGATGGGTTAATTTCTGGATTCTGAATTCTTTTCCATTGATCAATATATCTTGCCTTGTACCAGTACCAAGCTGTTTTGACCATTGTAGCCGTGGTAATAAATTTTGAAATCGAGGAGTGAGAGGTTTCCAACTTTATTCTTCTTCTTAAACAGTTCTTTGGTTATCCTGGGTCTCTTTCCTTTCCATATAGAATTTGCAATTGTTTTTTCCATCTCTTTGAAGAATGTTGTTAGAATCTGGATTGGGATTGCATTATGTGTATAAATTGCTTTGGGCATTGTTGACATTTTCACAGTGTTAAGTCTTCCTATCCAGGAGCATGGTACATTCTTACATTTTTATAGGTCTCTTTTGGTTTCTTGCAGTAGTGTTTTGTAGTTTTCTTTGTATAGATCCTTTGTCTTTCTGGTTACATTTATTCCCAGATAGTTCATTCTTTGGGTGGGCACTGTAAATGGTATTGCTTTCCTAATGTCTTTCTGCACTGTCGTTGTTGGTATAGAGGAATCCAACTGAGTTTTGTATGTTGAACTTATATCCTGCCACTTTGCTGAATCTTCCAATGAGGTCTAGTAGCTTTTTTACTGAATTTTATTTCCTCTTTGCCAATTTGGATGCCTTAAATTTCCCTGTCCTGCCATATAGCTCTTGTTAAGACTTCCAGCACAATATTGAATAGGAGTGGTGGCAAAGGGTTCCTGTTCAGACTGTCTAGCTTTGAGGTAGACTGCATTATAATGGTTTCCTAACCCTGGAAGTCATCAGGCAAGGGCTGGATAATCACATAGCAGGCATTCTGTAGGAAATATGTGTGACTCCTATGGAGTTATTCTAAATACTCTGTGCTGTTCTTTCTGAGATTCCGTGATTGTAGATAGGCATTCCCATGATTCGTACTTAAATTTTTTTCAATTGCAAGAAGGGTTGGCTGTGACTGAAGACCTGGCTCAAGAGTACACTAGAAGATTGTTCTACGTCTCCATCTGGCCCTCTACTCAGGACTCTTTTCTGCTTTTGAAATTTGATAGCTTTGAATTCTCAAGCTAGCAGTCTTCACATAGGAAACAGTCTAAGCCCTCATTCAAACCTGTAACCTGAGTTTATGAGATAGACAATAAATATGAGAGGGTTTCAAAAACTTTGTGGAAATATTCCATTTTCTTTTTGTTTAATTAATACACGAACTTTTTGAAGCCTCCTCATAGGTAACTTTAACAAAAGGATTTATCATTTTATACCATTTGGTTCATTGTACCCCCAAAAGAACTTAAAAAAAGTGGTTTGAAATGGATGAATTAATTGCCATTTTATTAAGAATAGTCTATTCTGTATTAGAAATTGAACAACTTCATCTTTTCAAGCTCAAAATTCCATTACCTGAAAAAGAAAAGAAAAAACAAAACACCCATTTTTTTTGAGGGGAGGGATGACTGTTTTGTGAAGTCCAGCATGCAGAGGTAAAGTCAAGACTTGTTCCATATAAATATGTCAAAATTGGGGTGTTTTAGTTACTGATTAAGGCTATCACAGAAATACCACAGGTGGATGCTTTAACAAACAGAATTAATTCTGTCACAGTTTAGGAAGCTAGAAGTCCAAATTCAGGGCTTGATGTCTAGGGGAAGACTTTCTCTTTCTGCTAGCTCTCAAGAAAGGTCTTTTTTTTCCTTTCAGCATCTGTGGGCTTGATGTCACTTGGAGATCACCACGTGTCTTGGCTTCAGTCTTCCCTGGGTCTAGGAGTTTCACAGCTCCTGGTTCTTCTTTCTTGGTGGTACTGAGGTCCCCTCCTCTCTGCTAATTTCTCTCCTTTTCACTTTGTAAGATAAAAGGTAAGGAGCTCTGGTAGCATAGTGATTACGAGTTGGGTTGTTAACTTCAAGGTCAGCAGTTTGAAACTGTCAGCTGTTCTGTGGGAGAAAGATGAAGCTTTCTGCTCCCATAAAGATTTATAATCTCGGAAATCCTATGTAGGGTTGTTACGAGTTGGGACTCACTCTATGGCACACCACTACCACCACCACAACCAAGGTAAAAGGTGATGCAGGCTGTACCCAGTGAAACAGGGATCAGGGATGTGACTTGATAAAGAATATTACATCCTAACCGAACTCTTTTACATCAGATCGTATCATGGGGAATGATTATGTCATCACACAACTCAACAACTGCATCATTGCATAATTGCCAAACCATTAAGAGTCATGGTGTAGCCAAGTGGACACATGCTTTGGGGAGATAAAATTCAATATATGACAAAGACCATTAAATGAAAAATCTCAACAGCACCAGAGTATTGATTTGAGTGTTGTGAATATGACTACCTACCTTTTTAAGTTTCTCTGGTATGGTAGTTGTTGTCTTCTTTCCTGGTTTATGCAATACCTGATTCTTTCTCTTTGTTAATAACACAGAGGAAAAGCACTTCTGCATCAATGAATCTAAGCATATCATGTTAGGACTCAATAAAACTTGAATCTGCTTTGTTTTTTAATGGGTAGTCTGGCATTTACTGAGATTTGTTGAGAAGATTTTCATCTCAACATCACTTTTCTTCTATAAATATAAAGCCCAAAATGAATGGCCATACAAAGAGTTCTAATTCTGATATTTATATCTAAACAATTGTCTATGAGAAACTTAACAACATACATCAGAGAATCTGAAGATAAGTATACCCTTCCTATATGGATGTCTGTGGAAAATAATGTCTATGACTGTAGTGAAATGAAAGTTTATTAGAACATACACAATTTTAGGGAGAGCATACTCTTAATGGAGTAATAGCAGTCTTATGATGGAGTTCTGGTCTGGTGCTGTGGGATAAAGCACTAGACTGCTAGGTCAATTTGAACCACAAGGTTGGCAGTTCAAACTCACTGCCACGCCTTAGAAACCCTATACAGGGTTTCTGTGAGTCAGAACTGATTCCATGGCACTTAACAACAAAAACAACAGTCTCATGATACCAACACCAGTCTCATAATACGTAGTATATAGTTGCATATGTACATTTAAGTAAGGATCTTACCATACCGTAGGTCCCTGGGTAGCACAGTTTTCCCTCAACTGCTAACCTAAAAGTTGGTGATTCACTTCAGCAGTGCTGCAGAAGAAAAGGACTAGTGGTCTGCTTTCATTAAGATTGTAGCCAAGAGTTGATTCCAAGACAATCATAGTGTAAAGAGCTAGTATACTCTAAACTTTGTTTTCCACTTGTAATCTTTCCAGAGGTTTTTTAATAGCATTAAGCTTGTTTCAACCATTTTAAGTATATTCCTCTAGGGAAAAGAGCACTATACAGGGTTTCTATTCATTGGGACTGTTAATTATCTTCTGTTCTTATTGAAGTTAAGTGCCATTAATCTGTTCCAACCCAGTGCTTATCCTCACCAAGAGTGTGAAAAAGCTGAAGAAAATAATCTACCTGATTTAATTGTAAAATTGATTGTTGTGACTTGAAGCATTTCTCTGATAAACTTTCCATTTTTTTTCTATTTTTACAATATCATACATTGTCTCTATATGAATTTTGATGGATTACCAAACATAGAATTGAATTACGTTTAAATAGGTAAATACTTGAGATTAATATATTCTTCCTAGTAATGTTTGGTCAGAAGGGCCTTACAGGATAGGATAAACTTGCTCAAGTTTCTTTACAGTAAAGATGAATTTCAGGCTCTGTTTCTATTGGCAAACGTTAAGCTTTGCAAGAATGGAATAAAGGTTTTAATGATTGAATTACAGCTCAGGAGAATTAAAGACCTTATAATTAATTAGGACCTTCCTTGGATCTGTATACTAGTTTATAATATTACCCCTGATGTTTTGCACATATTTGTAGTTCTTTGTCAATAGCTTTTATTGCATATAGAGTGCAGAGATTTGATTGGTACAGAAATTTATGACAAGCTTGACTTTCGCATCTTGTTTTGTCTTTGTGGGGATTTGTAAGTCTCGTGTTTTACTAAGCAAAATTAATTAAAGAATGAGTAACTTACTTTGTCACAGTAACTACTGGGTAGTTATTTTTTTCCTACATTAGTGGGATTCACCTAAAAATCGGATAAAAAATAATTTGCTACCATTGCAACTAAAAAACAAAATCTTTGAAAAGACATTCATATTCATGTTGTAAAGTGCCATTGCGTCAGTTCCAGCTAGCCTCAGAAACCCCTATACAGGGTCACTATGAGTCAGAACATATCATCAACATCGCCTTCTCCACCGTCTTTTTCTCCTTAAAGATGTGTACCCTCATGACTTTTTTCCATTCGTGTCTTCTTCCTTTCTTCCCTAGTTGTATTCCTCAATGTCTGTGACTACAATTCTGTATTGTCATAAGTCATTTGTGAAATCTCAACTGGATGTTCTGAAAAATATTCTGACGAGAAGATTGAGTTGTGACCTTAAGCCAAGAATAAACTTAAGGAACAAATTAAGATAATGATATTATTTCAAATCTGTATCCATGTCCTTAGAGAATTGTTGAAATTAAGAGTTTAAAAGTTACTTATGAATCTCCTATTTATTTATTTTTAATTTAAGGTTTTTATTGTGGATTGAGTGAAAGTTTACAGGGCA
>NW_006408639.1:9266598-9273976 GCF_000296735.1 Chrysochloris asiatica | reverse complement strand
CAATAGATTTCTTGCTTCTGCCACAAATTCCCCCAGCTGTGAGCCTTCCAACCTTCTAAGTATTCCTTTATATGTGGTTCAGAGTTCTGGGACCAGCCCCTGAACCTGCTTGGTCTGGTATTCTGTGTTGTTGTTGGCGAAGCTCTCTGCTATACGTCCACCCCATCCGCCATCTTGTTTGTTGTCTCCTGAATCTCCTATTTTTAATTTTACTTTTGTGATGGAGTTTCCATAGGTTCACTTGTTGTTGTTATGTGCCTTGGAGTAGGCTCACTAATTAACACCTTCCAAATTCTCTAAGTTCTCACAAACAAGTATTTTTCTGTAAACTGAGAAAAATTTATAAGATAATATAAAGCAATTTAAAATAAGGAATAGCTCTAGTAACTGCATTTCTCTAGCTCCTTTGCCACTTTCTTCAGGCAACTGCATTTTGTTTTATTTTTTAATTGTTTTAGTTATTGTGGTAAAAGTATTTGTAGCAAATACTCCAAAAGTATTTATAGCAAAACATTTAAACATACTTTTATATATACAATTCAGTGACATTAGTCACACACCTATGAGGGTTCTCAAAAATGCTCTCCTAATCTATATAAAAGTCCTGATGTGGCACCGTGGGCTAATGCGTTGGACTGCAAATTCAGCTTGAACTGCAAGGTTGGCGGTTCAAGCTCACCAGCTGCTCCTTGGAAAGGGACCCTATACAGGGTTGCCCTGGGTTGGAATCGACTCGACAGCACTTAACAACAGCAGTCTAAGTGATGTCCTGATTTTGTTGGTGAAGTTCTTTGAAGCTTAAAATGATTTAATTTTGATGAAATCCACTTTAACTACTTTGTGTTTTCTTGCTGTGAGCTTGGTGTCTTATCTAAGAATCCATTGTGAAAAGTAGCTCTTCAAGCATTTTCCCTATGTTTTCTAAGAATTTTATCATTTTAGTTCTTATATCTAGCTCCTTGGCCCATTTTGAGTTAATTTTCATCTTTGGTTTGATGTGTACAGATCCAGCTTCATTCAGTTGCATGTGGAAATTCAGTTGTCCCTGCACTGTATATTTAAGAAACTGTCCTGTTGACTCAACGGCACTTAACAACAAAAACAAACTATTGAGTAGACTTGGCCTTCTTCTGAAAGTCAATTGAATATAGATATATAGGTTTCTTTCTGTACTCTTAATTCTACTACATGGATGTACACGCCTGTCATTATACCAGTACCATATTGTTTTGCTTATTTTAACCTCACAATATGTTTTTAAATTGGAAATTGTGACTTTCTACTTTGTGCTTCTTATTCAAAATTGCTTTCACTTTTTGGGGCCTTTGCAGTTCCATATAAATTTGAGGATTAGCTTTTTTATTTATAAAAAGAAGATTGTTGGAATTTTGGTAGTGATTGTATTGAATCTGTAGATTGGCTTTAGGTAGTGTTGGTATCTTGCATAATTAAATCTTCCAATCATGAATATGAATGTTTTTCCATTTATTTAGGTCTTCAGTTTCATTCATTAATGCTTTATAATTTGTAGTATACAAGTCATTCACTTTCTTTGGTTAAGTTTATTCTTAGACTTTTTATTCTTCTTGATTATGGTATATGATAGCATTTAAAATATGCTTTTAGGTTTGGTTTGCTTAGTATTTTATTAAGAATTTTTGCATATACACTCTTAAGGGATATTTGTAATTTTCTTTTGGAATCTTCGTCTGGCTCTCATATCAGTGTAATGCTAGCCTCATAAAATGAATTAGTGTTTCTTCTGTTGTTTTTTTTTAAAGTTTTACAAAGATTGGAGCCACTTCTGTAAATATTTGGTAGCACTCCCCTGGGGAAGGCATGTCCCTGCCTTGCTTTGGTAAACTTTTGATCACTGATTCAACCTGTTCACTTGTTATGGGTCTACTTCACATGTTATGGGTCTGTTGAGGTCTTTGATTTCTTCTTGAGTCAATGCAGGAAGTTTATGGGTTTCCAGAAATGTATCCACTTCCTCTAAGTTACGTAATTTGTTTATAATTGTTCATAGGATTGTCTTATGATTCTTTTTATTATAGGGTCAGTTGTCCTCACAGTTGTTTCTAATTTTAGATAACTTCATTGCCTCTTTGTCACTCACTCTAGCTAAAGATTTGTTAACTATGCATCTTCTCAAAGAATCAGCCCCCTGGTTTAGTTGAGTCTTACTATTGTTTTTCTGTTCTTGATTTCATTTATTGCTTCTCTGATCTTTGTTATTTCGTGTCTTTTAGTAGCTTTGTGGAGTACTGGTGTTGCACTGTAAGATAAGCACTGTTAGCAGTTCAAACCCATCAGCCTTAGAAACACTACACAGGATCACTATGAATCGAAAATAGACTCCTAGATGGTAGATGGCAGTGACTTTGAGGGAGGTTTTTTTTATTAAATGTTTTTATTTTGGATTGAGTGAAAGTTTACAGGGCACATCATCAGCTTTTCACATTCAACCATTCATATAGCTTGTTTCATTACATTGATTATTATCCCCTCCATATATCAGCAGTTAACAGTGTTTCTCTCTATCCTCTTTAGCTTTTTTTTTTGTGGGGGTGGGGGGGACTTGCCTTTTTGGAATTTACAGTCTCGGCTTTTAGGGAATGTTTTTACATTTGTCTGTGGATATCCAGGGCTCATGTATGAGATTACTAACAAGCATTACTGAATAATCAGATGAGGGACAGTTTGCTATGTCTACTAGGTGGCTAAAGTCTGATCCTCAGAGCCTATGGTTTAGACGGTCAACAGCGCTTGGGCCCACAGGGTCTTGACCTCCTGACCGGGTCTGCACGGTCTGCTTCAGATTCCCTCTTATTTATTGTTTGTTTAAGGGATGCTGCCTGTCTTAGGCGGTCAGTGCGAATTCCTCAGTCTTACCCGTCATTGAAATTCAATGCAGCATGGCAATGGTTCTGTCTTAGGTTGCTGAGGTTCCACGTGATTGAGGGAGTTTTTTTTGAGAGTAACTTTGAACTTGTTTCCCACTTTTTCTGGTTTCTCAAGATGTAAAGTTGGAGCTCTGTTGTGGTGCTGTGGGTTAATGTGCCAGACTGCAAAGCCATTTGAACTGCAAGGTCGGCGGTTCAAGCTCACCAGTCACTCCTCGGAAACCCTATACAGGGTCGCTATGGGTCGGAACCGACTCAATGGCACTTAACAACAAAGTTAGGTCATTTATTTGAGATCTTTCTTTATTACAAGTATTTACTACTTTAAAAGGAGCTCTGGTAGTGTAGTGGTTACAAGTCCAGCTGTTAACCTCAAGGCCAACAGTTCAAAACTACGAGCTGTTGCATGGGAGAAAGGTGAGACTTTCTGTTCCCATAAAGATTTACAGCCTTGAAAACCTTATACAGGGCTGCTATAAGTCGGAACTGATTCCACAGCACATAACCACCTCCACCACAGTTATAAAGTACACTCTGAATGCTGCTTCTTTGCATATTGTGTGTATGTGTTTTGTGTTTATTTTTCTATTTACTTATTTTGTTGCTATTGTTGAAGATAAGGAGCTCTGGAAGCGTAGTGGTTACGAATTGGGCTGCGAACCTTAAGGTCAGCGCTTCGAAACTACCAGCTGCTCTGCGGGAGAAAGATGAGGCTTTCTACTCCCATAAAGATTTACACCCTTGGAAACCCTGTACATGGTCGCTATGGGTTGGAACCGACTCGATGGCACTTAACAACAACATTGTTGAAAATGTGCACAGTAAACCATATATAGATTCAGTAGTTTCTACTTATACAATTCAGTGACATTGATCACGTTCTTTAAGTTGTGCAATCATTCTAACACTCTTTTTCTGAATGGTTCCTCCCCATTTAACATAAATTCACTGCCCTCTAAGGTTCCTATAGAATCTTTTGACTTACTGTTGTCAGTTTGCTCCTATATAGATAGTTCTTAAAAGAGCATAATGTTCTGTCACTAGTGAAGTTAAACTATTATTGAGTTATAAGAAGACTCCAGGTGATATTATTAGTTTAAGTTAAGATTTAAATATTACCTCTGGACAATAGTTTCAAGTGCTTATCTTGTCTTCATGGCTCCAGAAAGTCTAGGAGTCATGATAATTTGAAATTCTCTTCTGTATTTGCCCCCTTTTGATGGGAATTCTTCTATAGACTGTCTTTGATTACAATGTTTAGTAATGGTAGCCAGACACTGTCCAGTTCTGGTCTTGTGGCTAAGGAGGCATTTAGTTGTTCATGGAGATAATTAGCCACCTATTCTATGTTGTTGAGTAAGTTCTGACTCATAGCAGCCCTGTATGGAAGAAAGGGCCTATTTCTGACTCTCTTGGCTTTGCTTATTCTATCCATTGCCCTATCTGTGTTCATGTGTGATCACCAACATAATTTATGTGCCGTTCTATCTGAGATTTGTCTTATACATGGTACTCAGTATCTTTTGTAGAACTATCTTACTCCCTTGGATTTTTCCTAGACTGAGGCATAAAATAGTGGGCATATTTGTGGTTTTCTGTTTTTATTCCTCCCTAAACAAAAATAAGCTTCTCTAAAACTTATTTTGAGGAGCTCTGGTAGCTTAGTGGTTACGAATTGGGCTGCGAATCGCAAGGTCAGCAGTTCAAAACTACCAGCTGTTCCGTGGGAGAAAGATGAGGCGTTCTGCTCCTGTAAAGATTTATAGCCTTGGAAACCTGTACAGGGTTACGATGAGTCGGAACCGACTCCACGGCACGTAACAACAACAACAACATAGGATTTATTGTTGTGAAGTGCCGTCGAGTTGATTCCGACCCATAGCAACACTGTGTAGGGTTTCCAAGGAGCAGCTGGTGAGCTTGAACCACTGCAAGTTCAAACGACTTTGTAGTCTGACGCATTAGCCCACAGAGCCACACCAGGACTCATGAAGTTATAAATCTTTGGGTGAACAGAAAGCCTCACCTTTCTCCCAAGGAGCAACTGGTGGGCTCAAACCACTAGTCTGTGATTCTCAGTCCAGTGCTTTTCCTGCAGAGCCACTGTTAAGTGCCATCGAGTTGGGTCCGACCCATAGCACCCCTGTATAGGGTTTCCTAGGAGCGGCTGATGAGCTTGAACCGTCAAACTTGCAGTTCAGATGCCTTTGCAGTCTGGTGCATTAACCCACAGCACCACACCAGGACTCCTTCCCATTCTATATACTCCCCCTATTCCTGACTTGCCTTCCTTTCTTTGTTGATCTATGCAAATTGAATCCAGCTATTGTGCAGATGGAGTCCTGGTGTGCACTGTGGGTTAATGCTTCTGACTGCAAAGCCATTTGAACTGCAAGGTCAGAGATTCAAGCTCACCAGCTGCTCCTAGGAAACCCTATACAGGGTCACTATGGGTCAGCATGAACTTGATGGCACTAAACAACAATTGTGCCTTGGATGGCTGCTTGCAGACTTTTAAGAGCAGTAGTGGAGTCCAGGACCCTACCCAGAGAAGCTGCAACGCCAGAGATGGAGGCAGAGACAATGGCATGGAGAGCTGGAGCAGCTAAGGACTCTAGATTCATGGAGGGAGAAGGGATGTGTGCTGGTGGCCGGTGGGGGTGGGGGTCCAGAATGATGATATATTCCTGAGTGTTCTGGTGTACATCCCAAAGAAATAACAACAGAGGGAATAGAAGCAAATACTGTTGAATGATGAAGTGTGCTGGGGATTGTAATCATTGCAGTGACATTAAATACGATAGGATGAGTGTAAAACTGCTGTTCTCCTATATAATCTATCATTCAAATTACAGTAAAAACTTAAAAAAAAAAAAAATTCAGTTGTCTATAGATATGTGGCGCTGTGCAAAGTCAGTTTGAACTGCAAGGTTGGCGATTCAAGCTCACCAGCCACTCCTCGGAAATCATAGTAGACAGGGTCGCTGTAGGTTGGAACTGACTCAAAATATAGATGTGTGGTTTTATATCTGGACTTTGTTTATGGTTCTACTATTCTACCAGAATTAGGCTTTTTTGATTACTGTAACAATTCACAGCAGACTTGCAGGTGATTATTTGGGTGACTGAGGGTTTTTTACATTCTGAATGGATCCTTAGGGAGGGTTGTTGCTATCAGAATCCCCCACTGTGGTATGTGGACTATGAGTGTTGCCTCCACTCAGAATACTGGCTTCCTAGTGCATAGCCATCTCACTTGGCAGTTCTCAATGCTGGCTGGAGGAGGGAGCAGATCCACCTGAATTGGTTCCCTGGGAGGTCTGTTTTGTTGGTTTCAGAGGCCTGAGCCAGGAAAGCAGGTAGTGTGTTGGCTCTGGGAGCATATTACTCTTCAGAGACCTTCTGTAGCAGTTTGCAGTAGGCTTGTAGCCAGTAGTGTCTGGTGGGGAATGTGCTGGCACACACCAAACAGACTCCCAGAGAGGCTGGATTTGTTAATTTTAGAGCAGAAGCTTAGGGAGTCTTCTCTCTGTGCAGGCAGGGGGTGTAGTTGTTAGGGAAGCAGGCACTTGCTGGGATCACTTCCTTAGCTCACAGCAGCCAGCAGCTTGTGTGGCTGCTGCAAGTGGCAAGGAAGGTGGAGAAGCAACTTTCCTACTTTATGGGACTCTTCTGCTTTCCTCTGCTCCCCAGTTTAGAGTCAGTTAAAGCCAAGAGTTATTTCCTTATTGCATTGCTTGTTTTTGTGGGGCAGGATCAGAACAGTGGTCTGTTTACATGGCCATCTTCCTGGAATCCTGTGCCTTTCATTTTCATTCAACTCTGAAGTGTTTCCTGATTTCTCTCTTAATTTCTTCCTTGACATATTGATTGTTTAATAATGTGCCGTCTTTTCATTTAACATTTCTTGCTTAATTTCCACAAATTTGTGTGTTTCCTAGTTCTTCTTTTGTTTTACATTTGTAGTTTCATTCCATTTTTATCAAAGAAAATAGTATGATTTTAATCTTTTGAAATTTATTGAGACTTGCTCTGTGATCATGTTCACTGTAGAAGAATGTATATGATACTCTTGTTGGTTAAAGTGTTCTATATATGTCTGTTAGGACTAGTCTGTTTATTGTGTTCTGGAGAATGTTCCATGTGCACTGAAAAAGAATGTGTATTGTGCAGTTGTTGGGTTGAATGCTCTGTACACATCTGTGAGGTCCAGTTAGCTGATTATATTGTTTAGTTCTTCTGTGTCTTTGTCAGGTTTCTTTGTGGTTGTTCTATCCATTTTT
The DNA here is from genome assembly GCF_000296735.1 of Chrysochloris asiatica. Taxonomy (NCBI): domain Eukaryota; kingdom Metazoa; phylum Chordata; class Mammalia; order Afrosoricida; family Chrysochloridae; genus Chrysochloris; species Chrysochloris asiatica. The sequence continues at coordinate 9,266,787 of NW_006408639.1, read as the reverse complement.
GAGAGCAGTGTATTAAAATCACCCACTATTATTGTAGATTCATCTATTTCTTTCTTCAAATCTATTAGAGTTTGTTTTCTATATTTTGGAGCTCTTTCATTGGGAGCATAGATATTTATTATGGTTATTTCATCTTGTTCAATTGTCCCTTTAATCATGAGATAATGTCCATCTTTTTTTATTATGCTG
>NW_006408639.1:9252761-9265970 GCF_000296735.1 Chrysochloris asiatica | reverse complement strand
GTTCTCAACTCTTCCTTCTGTTGATTTAATTCTGGGAGGTGCTGCCACATATGTCAATCTCTGGTTGTTGTCTGTTCTTGTTGGTTCTCAGTCCAAAGAACTCCCTTTAGGATGTTTTCTAGTACAGGGTTGGCTTTGGCAAAATCCCTTAGCTTCTATTTATCCTGGAATGTTTTGGTTACACCATCATATTTGATTGATAGCTTTGCTGGATAAAGGATTCTTGGTTGGCAATTTTTTTCTTTCAGGGTTTTATATGTGTCTCTTCATTGCCTTCTTGTTTGCATGGTTTCTGCTGAGAGATCCGAGCTCAGTCTGACTTGCTTGCCTTTGTATGTGACGCTTTTGTTTTCCCTGCTTTCAGAAGTGTCTCCTTGTCTTTAATTGTGGAGAGCTTGACAATGATATGTCTTGGTGACTTTCTTTTGGAGTCTTTCCTTCCTGGGGTTTTTTGAGCTTCTTGGATGTTTATCTTTTCACTTTTCAGGATGTTAGAGAAATTTTCTTCCAGCAGTTCTTCAACTATTTCCTCTGTGGACTTGTGTGATTCTTCTTCTTCTTCTGGAATGCCAATAATTCTTTCTATCTTAGTGGTGTTGAGAGATTTGTCTTCCAGTTCACTGGTTCTGCCTTTCATCTTGTCTATTCTATTTCTTTGCCCTTTCAGAGTATTGTCTATTTCCGATATTCTGTTATTGATCTTTTGGACCTCTTTCTGTAGGTTTTGAATTATTGCCAATGCTGCATCTATCTTACTTGATTGTTCCTGTAGCGCTTTCCTGATTTCTTCCTTATTTTTCTCAACTCCATTGTAAAGTGTTTTGAAACATTTGATAATCATTTTTCTGAATTCCTTCTCAGATAATTCCAAGGCCTGCTCTCCTTCCAGAACGGAGTCCAGGTCTACCTTTAGGTCATTTGTCTCAGACATTTTATCTTGTTTCTGGACATGTGCTGATATGGTCATCTGCTTTTGCTTCTAGGACATGATTAGTATTTGTCTGTGGCCTTAGTACTTAATTGAGTATGTGTTTTGGTATTTTTTATGCTTTCTGCTTGCTTCCAGGGTGATGTGATCAGGATGTGGGCTTCCCTTTTCACTCTTCTTATTGCTTAACGCAAAGTAACTTTCACAGGTATTGTCTGTTTTCCTGGTATATGGTGATTGATACTGGTTCTTGCCTGTGTTTTGATGTTTTATAGAGTGTGATTGTAGCTTGTCTATGTGGCAGCAGTTGCTGACTCTTCTTGTGTAATTTATGGAGACAAACAGTCCTCCAAAGGTCGAAGGGGGAGCATATAATAGAAAAACAGCACCAGCAAAAAAAAAAAACACAAGAGAAAAAAATAAACTAAAAGCAAACAAACAAAAAGCAGCCAAAACAAAACTTAGACTGAATATAGCAATCTAGAATCACGGAAAAAGGAGAGGAGGGAGAGAAGGAAAAAAAAATATATCTGTAGCCTAATGTCAGTATCACTTTAAGGTCCCCTCTTAAGCTTCTTGCTTTCAAAGTTGCCTGAGAGATTTCAGGATGCCAGTGTTGGTTGTATGCTGTACCTCAGGCTTTAATTTAATTTTTGGCCTGTTTTGTTTTTAAATTCTCTTTCCCTCTCTACAGCCCTGTTCTGCCCTTCCCCATTTTTCAAAAACAAAAGACAGACAAGCAAAAAGCCTTCAGGGCCTGCTCTTGGGCTGAGTATCTGTGCACATGTGTGGCCAAAGAACCCACCAGTGGTGAGGGTGGGGGGGTGTCCATTCACTCAGGTTCCCCCTCTAGTCCTCTAGTCACCAGAACAACGGAGGTGGACAGTGGGCGCGCTAATGACCAGACACCAAAAAAAAAGAAGAAGAAGAAAGAAAAGGAAAAAAGAGAAGAAAATAGAACAAAGTAAAACTGACAAAGTCTACCTTTCCTCCAAGGTTCCAGCGGCGTTTTTCCGTGGTGTTTCTGCTCTCCAGTTTGTCTTGTCGTTTGGTCTCGTCCAATATGTCAGCTCCAGGCCTCTGAGCCTAGCCCGGCAGATTCAAAATTATGCTATTTTTTTACTTCAGCTTCAAGTTCCACAATCTGTAGGCCTTCAAACCTTCAAAATATTCCTATCTCTGTGGTTCCAAGTTTTGGAGCTCTGCCCTGGATCTGCTTTGCCTGGTATTCTGTGGTATTTCTGACGGTGAACTTCACTGCACCTCCACCCTAGCCGCCATCAAGCCCCCTCTGTTTATCATGTTGTCAAATCCCTTCTTTCTTTATTGATCTTCTTTGTGTATTAAAAGTAGTTGAATTCTCCAGTTACTACTGTGGAACTGTACTTTCAGTTTTGTCATGTTTGGTTCATTTATTTTGGGGCTCTGATGTTTGGTGCATATATATTTACAATTGTTATACTTTCTAGATAAAATGACTTTTTAAATCATTTTGTATTGTTCTTCTTTATTATACCACATCTGTCTTAAAATATATTTTGTTGGACATTCTAGTTGCCACCTGCCCCAGCTGTCTTGTGATTACTATTTGTGTGGGGGTTTTGTTGTTGGTTTTTTTCATCATTTTTTAGCTCATTTGTATCTTTGTGCCTAACATCTGTCTCTTATAGAAACATGTAGTTGGATCATGGTTTTAATCTTGTTTAATAGCTGTTTTTAAAAATGTAGATGTTTTTAGAGTATCCTAACATTATAGAATTACAAATGAAATTCACAGTTCCTTAGTTTGTTCTTAAGTCATAATGCTCTGTTATAGTTAGTGTTACTAGTGTGGGTATTGGTCAGTGTTACATATTGACAATCTACTGTGAGTAGAACCATCTGGTTGTTTTCTTTACTTGTCATCTGGCTAGGGGCACCTGAGTGTGAATTCTTCCAAATCTTGGTTTAGATGAAGAAAATCTGAATTAAGTTTATATTGAAGTCCTTATTAGATCTTATACTTAAATATAATTTGGAACATATAAAATTGCCAATATTTAAGCTGTTTTTTTCTATAAATATAGTAGTTTTCTGATACAAGATAATGGAGTCAGGGGACCATAACAGCTTACTTAACAGACCCTTTTGTTCAATGTTGGAATTCTTTCTATTGTTTTCTTAGAAACTTCCCAGTAGGAGGAAAGAATGAGTATTTTCATGCTAAGTAAGGGAGATGATTGAGGTATCCTAGAGTAAAACTGAAGTCCTGGTGTGATGCTGTAGGATAAGCACTGGACTGGAAAGCTCAGTTGAACCACAAAGTTGGTGGTTCAAACTCAGTAACCGCTCCTCGGAAACCCTGTTACAGGGTCGTTATGATTCAGAACCAACTTGACGACGACCTTAACAACAACATAGAGTAGAACTATTAGCTCCTAAAAGGAAAGCAGGTTCCTGGGGTCCTTGAAGCTCCATACTTTGAAGGCTAGATCAATTCCTTGGAGTGCCAGTAAGTACACACTGCCTCATGAATTTGGACTTTTCCACATGTTTCCCAAGGATGTTGCTGCTAACCTAGTGACTTGAAGCAGATTTCAGCAAATATTAATTTAGCTGAAATAGTATTACTTTTGTTTTGTTTACTCTATGCAATTTTCACAGTGGATATTTTTTATGTTAGTTAATAGTTGAGCTTCAAAAAGATATTAAACGCTGTGGTGTTTAAAACATTATAAAAATTAAATGTGCAATGATAGCAAAAAGGGGGGCTGTCTATTAATGAAATTATAGTTATAAAGGTCTCCTTCATTGTTTGTGGCATGTGGTAAAGGTATTAATTTAAGGTGGAATGGAGTAAGCTAAAAATTCATATTGTAGTTTGAATAACACAAAATGTATAGCAACTGGCGTCTTTGCAATGAACAATAATCAATCCCAAAGTTCCAACTAATAATAATTTTTAAACATGTGTAACATCTTAATATTGTTGTCAGGTCGGTTCCGACCAAGTTGCTGTTGTCATTGTTAAATGCCGTTGAGTTGGTTCTGACTCATAGTAACCCTGTACAGAGTTTCCAAGGATCGGCTGATGGGTTTGAACTGCCACCTTCGGACTAAGTAGTGACCCTGTATAGGTTTTTCAAGTCTATAAATCTTTATGGGAACAGAAATCCTCATCTATCTCCCCTGGAGCAGCTGATGGTTTTAAATTGCCAACCTTGTAGTTAGCAGTTCAGTGTTTATTCTACAGGGCCACCAGGGCTCCTCAAAACTGAATGTTGTTAATGTGCCATCAAGCCGGTTCCAACTCATAGCAACTCTGTATAGGACTTCCAAGGAGTGACTGTTGGATTTAACTGCTGACATTGGGGTTAGCAGTCCAGCACTTATTCTACAGCACCATTGTTGTTATTAAGTGCTGTCGAGTCGATTCCGACTCATAGCAACCCTGTATAGGGTTTCCGAGAGGCAGCTAGTAGGTTTGAACCATCAACCTTGTGGTTCGCAGTCCACACCAGAAGTCCCTACAGCATCATACTAAGAACTAAATAAAATAATTTTTTAAAAACTCTTAGAAGTATTAAAATAAATTAGTAAAACACTTAGCAAAAGTATAATCATAATTGGTAACTTTTATATTTATAATGACTCATTAGTTTCTGAAAATAGTGAAAAATGCAAATGTAATAACTTGTTAGTGGTGGTGCTTCTGACTTATCCTGTAGACCTAAGTTCAGTGCTTATCCTATAGAGCCACCACACTCCCTGTTCAGTACCATCAAGTCGGTTCCTATTCATAGCATCCTTGTGTAGGGTTTCTGAGAAGTTGCTGGTAACTTTGAACCACTGACCTTTCAGTTAGCAATCCAGTGCTTATCCTACAGCACCACATTGTTAGGTGCCATCAAGTTGTCTTTTATTTATAGCATTCGTGTTTACAATAGAACCAAGCAGTGACCATGCCTGTGCGCTTCTCACAGTTGTTATACTTGTGCTTATGGCACTGTGGCCGTCCACTTCATTAAGAGTCATCTTGTATAGGGAGAGAGAACTTTATATCAAGGAATTGGCTTGCTCAGTTTTTGTTGTTGTTGTTAAGTGCCGTCGGAGGACTCCTACTCATAGCAACCTTGTATAGGGTGTCCAAGGGGCAGCTTCTGGCTTTGAGCTTTTGACCTTATGGTTCGCAGTCCATTGTTGATCCTACAGCCTCATACTCAGTTATGTTGTTGTTGTTGTTAAGTGCCTTCGAGTCGGTTCTGACCCATACCGACCCTGTACAGGGTTTCCGAGGGTGTAAATCCTTACGGGAGTAGAAAGCCTCATCTTTCTCCCGCGGAGCGGCTGGTAGTTTCGAACCACTGACCTTAGGTTCGCAGCCCGATTCGTAACCACTACGCTACCAGAGCTCCTTATAGAGGGGAGAAAATCCCAAGGCCTTGGGCCAGATGCATCAAGGTCAGCAGGTCAGATGGCAAGCAGGCAGGTCAGACACGTAAGATGGCAAGCTGCTGACAACTTGTAGCATCAGCAGACAATAGAGCAGGCCACTGGTTCAAATTGATGACCTGGAGGTCAGTTGGAGAGTAAGATGCAGGATCCAGATCCATCAGAAAGCAATAACAATAACTTTGGCATATTAAAATGTAAGCATAAATAAAAATATTAAAGTAGGAAAGTAAAGAGAAATTTGTAAAGTAGGAGCAGAATGGCTGCTGGGCGTAAACCACCTATCTTTTGATTAGTAGCCCGATGTTTAACCCACTTTCCACTGTGGCTCTGTAGAATGAAGACACTATTTTTTTAATCCATAAGTTTTTTCTGTGTGTCTATGGCTTTTTACACTATTCAGTTCATGATTGACATTCATTGTGCACTTGGGCTGTAAATATTGTATTAGGCACATCTGCTGAACAAGACCTACTAACGTGTTCAAGATCAAAGATACCAATTTGAAGACTAAGGTTAGTCTGAACCAAGTCATGAATAGCCTCATATGCATGTGGAAGCTGGACATTGAATAGAAGAATTGATGCATTTGAGTTATGGTATTGGAGAGGAATATTGAAACTTACATAGACTGCCAGAACACACAAATCTGCCTTGGAAGAGGTGCAGCCAGAATGCTTCTTAGAAGCAAGCATAGTGAGACTTTATCTCTCATGCTTCAGACATGTTATCAGGAGGTACCACCTCTTGAAGAAGGACATCATACTTGGTAAAGTGGAGAAACAGCAAAAAAGAGAAAAGACTTCCAGTGAGCTGGGTTGGCACAGTGACAGCAGCAATGGACTCAAGTGTAACAATACTGAGGATTTGAGGACCTGGGGTAGTGTTTTGTTCTGTTGTGCATAACATTGCTGTGAGTTGGAATTGACTCCACAGCACCTAACAGCAAACAACAACAACCTAATTAATTAGAGTCCTGGTGTGGGACTGTGGGACAAATATTATAGTGTTAACCTCAAGGTTGGCGGTTCAAATCCATGAGCTGTTCCTTGGAAACACTATACAAGGGTCACTGTGAGTCTAAATCAACTCAGAGTGCTTAATAGCCACCACTCTACCTCATGAATTCTGCCTGCATTCCCAGGAAAAAAGGCTTTAGAGGACTTTGTTTCCTTCTTTATAAGAGAAAAATGGAGGTTCTGGTACTCTTTAACATTTAAAAAAAACAAAAATCACACACAACACGACAGTTCTACATCAACCTACTTTTCTCTTAGAATTCAGTTTCAGTAGATTTGTCTATTAGGTTACATTGCATGTTCTGAACCTTAGATATAAAAAAGTCTTCACTTTGAATCACAGTTGTTGATCTAAAAGTTTTTTCAGTTTTGGAAACTCACAAAAGGTACAGTTAAATATGGTCAACGCTTTTGTGTTTTATGGATTTTGCATTAAAAATTGCACATATAAGCTTCAGTTGTAGTAATTTTTTACAGCCTGAGCATCTTGTTATTTGCTTGAATTGGCACATCTTCTCTGCGCTCTTAAGGTAAGAATGTCACATTTTAGATGAGTTTTTAAAAATTGTGCATCGTATGTGGTGATAATTGGAAAATTCTGGTATGTGAACACTCATAATTGAGAAAGAATAACTACTTACTGCACAGGTCCCTGCTTTTTCACAATAATAGTTATTCATTTTTCACTTTTTTTGCCTGAAGAAAATAAAATTAGTAATATTTTTTGGTGTCCTTATAATAATATGAAGATTTTAGAAAAGGAGACTCCAGCTTTACTTGTCTGAAAAGTGGGGATATTAATACACATTTCACAGGGTTGTTTTGAGAAATCTTCGAATAATAGAACACAGTGAGTGCTTATAGTAGGTTCATTCCAACAAAAGGTATGAAAGAGTATAGGAACTAATCAGCACAAGGAATTGGGAGACACATTGGGGTTGCCTTGAGGCCGAATCAGTTCCTTTGCAACTAGCAACATTGAGGCAGGGAAAAGGAATACCTGTCAGTAAGTTTTACCATGGTCACTTATTATATAAATTCAGTTCAGAGAGGAGCATGCATAATGAAAAGTTTCATTTAAATGAAGCTTGTCTTTCCAGTGGATGTCGGGAAACAGAATCAAGTAGACAGGAAAAGACTGACTAGTGATGACAAAATAGCTTTTTATGTTTGGGAGGATGCTATGATTGTCATTTTTTATACCTCTTTATCTGCATTAAGGAGGGGGTGTCCTGGTGGTAACAGTGGTTGGGGTGCTTGCAAGCTAACTGAAACTTTCGGGGGAGGGGGCAGAATGTGGCAGTCTGCACCTGTAAAAATTAGAGCCTTGGAAGCTCTATGGAGCAGTACTACACCTTCCTTACAGCATCGCTGAGCACTGAGTCTGAATAACCGATGACACAGTGGCTTTGCTTTTTACCTGCATTCGTTCACTCTGGGCTGCTCCTGGGGTTTGTTTCTTGTCGAGGGTTAAGAGATTGACATTGTTCCAATGAGAGATGGCAATTACTTCAGGAGGCAGCTCTGATTTGTTTAACTTTGTAACCAAGTTGAAGTCACCATGCAAGTATGTCTCCGTGCACCTGACACTCACTGGGACCCTCCCTGTGAATAAGAGGAAAGGCTTGTAAGACAGACGAGCCAGTTCTTTTAGACAAAGCTTCCAGCTGTTGAACCCCGCTGGGAGGAGTTTCCTTTGGGAGACCAGAGCTTGTGCAGCCCTGGCCTGTCTTTTGCCACCTCCTTTTATTCACACCATTTTGCCCTGCGATAGCGGTGGAGAAGAGAGTGTTGTTTTTGCAGGGGACACCTCTGCTGGGAGGGCTTTAGGTGAGGAGGAGCGAGTGCACTTGGCAGCTTTCTACTTGAAGCAGATGTGCGCTAACCCGGCGAAGCCACTCCTCCTCCCACACAGACCAGAACCGCAGGTCCGACCCTCGCGAGTCTCAGGTGGCACCACGGAGCCGGCCTCGGCTCAGGAGTTGGTGGAAAGGGAAGGGGTGGTCCTTCGGTTTGGACCCCTCACAGCTGACTCACAGGAAGTGCTGGAGGAGCTTGGCACTAGGCGAGGCGAGGCCGCTCCAGGATTCTGCCCCTCCCTTCCTCCTCCTCCCCGTCAGCGCGGCCGCCCGCCCCGACTTCGGCTTTGCAGTATCTCCATAGAACAATGAAGTGGTTCCAAGTTTGCTGCTACTCCCAGGGAAATTTGTTGGACTTATATGACAGTCTTCAAAATGTTTTGCCACCGGTTTCTCTAAGAAGCTGTTTTTAAAAGAAACAAAACCAGAAAAAGCCGTGTGCCTTCGTGGATTGCTTTGTGTGCAGATCCTCAGGGTGATCATGGTTCAGCGCTTCAGTCTCAGGAGGCAGCTACCCAAGGTGGGTAGTTCTGTGTTTGTGTAGGGGATACTCTCACTAGCTCAGCCTGGCTTCCTTTTTCTCTGGAGCTGTCTGTCTGTCAAGCCTGCCTTCTCCCAGGGCTGAGGAGTGGGGAGGGGGACGCGCTGCCTTTTGTTCTTTTATCTGACAGACACAAAGGTTTAAGGCTGATTGCACTGTCAACCAACCCTATTTCGTTCTCTGAAAATGGGAGCAGTTATCTGTGAATTGGGGCAAGTTGTTGTTTCCTCCTTGGATATAATTTCCAGAGGGTGTGCCTGAAAGAAATAATAGTGGGTAGAAAGTATGGGTTTAATTAGCAGTTACTCTAGCAGCTTGTAGCCCAAGACGAGAAAGCCTTACTGGTCTGTGGAAGCCGTGCTTTAGTAGAGATTTTAGTTAAACTGGGAAAACTACCACACTTCATAGCAAGACCACATGAAAACGGTAAATGAGTTTTAAGAACCAGCACATTTGATGAAGTGTGTCTAATGTAATGAAAAGGAGTTTTTAGAGAAGTGTCTTGTTTTTTTCGAGTCCTGATTGAAAAGCAGGTTTCATTTGCACAGCCTTTGGGGAAAAAAAGCTCTTTTAAATCTAAGGAAACTAAACTTTATAAAGGGGTTGGGAGCACAGAGCACCTTGTTCCTAAGGGATGCTGCCATTGGGAATCTGGCTGCTGGTGGTGGTGCCCTCTGGATGTGCGGCAGTGAGCTTTCTGTCCTGCTGCTGCAGAAGCAAGTTGGCAGAGGGGGGTGGGGCTGAGCTGTATTTCAAGAAAGCATCCTCTTCTTTTAAAGCTCAGTTTTACAAATACAACACTTGGCAGCTAAACTGTGTCAGTTCAGTCCCTGCAGACAGAAGCTTAAACAAATAGTCAGAATTGTTAAATCCTGCAACGTGTTCTGATCTTGAGGGAGAACCACTGGCTCCTCACAGGTGGCCCAAGTGTAGACTGTGGGAAAACAGCTGAGCTGAGCTGTTGCCCCCATGACCAATGCCATGTCTTTCCCCCAAGCTCCAGGCCTGACAGGGATTTTTAGGGGTGTTCAGTATGTATTCCCCCCATTCCATACCTGTGTGTGTGCAGGGTGGTCTGACAGTTAGAAAGTCCCTGCAAAGATGTGTCAGTGTTCAGCACAGTGACATTTCTATACAAGAATAGATAAAATAGTTGAGAGCTTGGTGATACTTTCCTAATTAGAAAGTGACTGCATTCTAAGTATTTTGTTCTCTCCCAGTTATTTTTTTGAGCTTTCACCATCCTTAACACTCACTATACTATATGCATGCCAGTCATTTATAAAAAAAATACTTTGGGAAAATTAGTAGTACATTTTCTTAATAGTCGGGAAGAAATAAAAGGTGTACATTATATGAAAAGTGCCCAAAGAGGGAAACCTCTTTTTAGTTCCTTTCTCCAACATCCCCTCCACATTTTAACATAGTTTTTGGGTCGTATAATGGATAGACAGGACCAAATCCAAAGAAATTTGTTTTCTATCAAGTGTCCTTAGGATAATGCATGTGTTCATTATGAATGAATGGGAAAAATATATTTTTAATTGTTTCCATCTGTATGGCATTGAAAAGCAACAGAGAAACAATAATTACGTCCATGAAGTTTTCTTAAAGACAAGTGAGTGCACTGTGCCTGTGTTCTATCTCTACAGCTAAGTCCATATCCCACCTGAGACCTGGAGTCCTCACTGTTCTGTTTTGTTTTGTGTTTAGGTCAAAAACAGTTGAATAAGGAGGGATTTCATATGGTTCAAACGATAATACTAAGTATTTTTGCTAGTAAGACTCTTCTGCAAACATAGTCATTGTAATGCATATTTTCAAAAGCAGGTTGTTGTTATGTGTCGTGCAGTCTGTTCAGATTCATAGTGACCCAGTCAGGGTTTCTGAGGTTGTAAATCTTTACAGGAGCAGAAAGCCTCATCTTTCTCCCATGGAGTAGCTGGTGGGTTTGAACTGCTGACCTTGTGGTTAGCAATCCACTGCTTATCCTACAGCACCACCAGCGCTCTCAAAAATAGTTTTACTATTGCAATACATAGAAGTGCTGATGCAGTCATCTTCACATTCTGTTAGATGTTTGCTGAAAGAAAATACTTACAAATGTTTTCAGTGGTTTTTGAACCTGATACCCACTTTAGATGCTTTTTGTCTTAAGTTTGATAGTCTTGTTTACTTGCTCTGGACATTTTCACTAGAATATTTAAATGACTGTTTTAAGCTAACTGATGTTCCCCTCTTAACTACGAAAAAACAAATCTCTACTGCCTTTGAGTGACTTGGGTTTCTAAGGTTGTAAATCTTTATAGGAACAGACTGCCATGTCTTTAAAAAATGTGAAGTAAAACTCTCCAGTTTTCTAAGAGAGGTTGCTCAGATTTTCTTTGACTAGGATTCCAGTTATGTGAATTCTAGAAAAGTTCTCTTTTCCTTACCATTTTAAGTTATTCTTTTATTGTTTTCTTAAAATGTGATTAAAAAGAATGTTTTCTAAGAAAAGATTGTTCTTTCCAGATTATGCCCACTACATAAGCTAGCAAAAATAAAGTAAGTAGTTTTTAACATACCTTGTTTTAAAAATAAAGTTTTTGGAGAGGAAAAAGAATAATACTTACTGAATTCTTATGAAGTGCTTGGCAATGTAGATAAAATCTTTGGATAATTCTTTGAGTTAGTATCTGGTTCATTCTGTTTTTAAAAAAGAAACTGAAGCTCAGAGGTTAAGTCATGTGCCCAAGATCCACAAGTTCAAACTTAAGTCTGACTATAAATGCAGCTCTATGGTTCCACGTTAAGTACCTCCCAAATTTTCTTGTGTACTAAATCCTTCTCACTATCATGTTCTCTTATGTTCCTCCATGTATGACGCTGTGAAGTAATGCACTGGACTGCAAAGTTGGTTGGAACTGCACAGTTGGCAGTTCATGCTCACTGGCCACTCCTTGGAAACCCTATACAGGATTGCTATGAGTCGGAACCAACTCGACAGCACTCAACAACAGCAACAACATACTTATAGGAACTCAGATATCTTCCTTAGAGCAGCCCTTTCCCATAGAGCTGAAATTCGTATCATGTAGTATCTAAACTTACTAGTCAAACTTTATCAGGTGTTTCCCATCATGGAAAACTGTTTTGTTTGGCTGAAGAAGCATTGATTTGAATAAAATAGGCTATTTAATAAAGCCATGTTAAATATAGTTGAAGCCTACCTTCATGCATTTATGTGAAAAATTTCAAGAATTTCTCTTATGAATAATCAACTCTTAACTTTCTGTAATCATGTTTTAAGGATTAAGTAATGGGCTAGACATATGGAAAGTCCTTTTATTTCACTCTGATCTATATCTGACCAGAGGAAAAAATCCCTTAAAGTCTTTTAAATGGGTAACAGATAAAGTCTTTTCCAACGACTTTATTTGAGAAAATTGTTTGTAAATTTCTTACTTAAATAAAATGTTAAACCTTTTAATTTTACCTTACTTTTGAATGGTAATTTATATCCATAGTTCAAAAATAGAAATTTATATAACTCTGAACTGTTGCTTCCAACCATATATTTTAACCTGGTTCATATTCCCACTTCCCACTGAAGGTAACCAGTTTTTGTTTCATGTTTACCTGCCCACAGTTAATGCACATGTAAGCAAATATGAATATATGAGGAGGTACAGAAACCACATGGGCACCATTTCTGACTTCCTTTGGCATCGCAAGGTAGAAAGAGACTGAAACTCAAAATCATGCCTTTGCCGATGCCTACAAAGTGGAGGTCAGACATGCTTCCACTGACACCAACCATCCTTCCCACACCACTCTCTGCCTCACATCTGGGTTCAGTAACCCATTGCGGTGGCCACATAGAACTCATAACAATACTCACGATTATGGGTTTTACTAGAGAAGTGAACAAGGTCAGTTCAGGATCAAGACCAATACAGAACGTGATGTAGCAGGTCTCCAGTTAGGAACACTTCTTACGTACCGTACTGCAGGCACACCCCGCTCTTGTCTTCAGTCTCTGAGCTATGTGGCCTCTTGACCTCTGCCTCAATCCATTGGCCTACAGCCCACAGCTGCTCTGTCTCTCCATGCCATCGCCTCTGCTGTCACCTCTGTCCTCTTTTCTGCTGTCACCGTTCTTGTAGGTAGAGATCTCGCACTTCACTCATGCTTTTCCTTCTTGGTGATCCTGAAATCTTCCATGCCTTTTTGTGAGGTGGCTCCTTTTAAACCTACCTGGATAGCAAAACAAACTAATCCCAGCCTTAAAGCCCTGTGTACTTTATTTGCACGGTCCCACCCACTCACTTGGTGGGAATTAAGAAGACAAAGAAGAGCTATATCAAGTAAATTCTAGGTACCACTGGAGACTTCAAAAAATTTGCCAAGAAGCCTCATTGTGTGTATATATATTCACACACACACACA
>NW_006408639.1:9225145-9252274 GCF_000296735.1 Chrysochloris asiatica | reverse complement strand
TATAATATTTATTTTTATTGTGAATTGAGTGATAGTTTACATGGGAGAACATCGGTTTTACATTCATCATTTCATCACGATGATTACAATCCCCTCTGTGTGTCATTATTAAACAGTATTTGCTTCTATTCCCTGGTTTGTATTTTTTTTTTAAAAAACAACCAAAGGGCACATTCTGCAAGCCTGCCTCTTGGCTGCCAGCACATAGCCTTTCTCTTTCCATGTGTCTAGAGTGCTCAGCTGTTCTGTTTCTCTATGTCATCTTCTCTTCTTCCATCTCTGGTGTCACTGCTTCTCTGGATAGGGTCCCACATTCGCTTATGCTCTTCTCCCTTGATGGTCTTAGGGTCCTCTGTTCCTGTACTGTAAGATTAACTACTCCCCCCTTTTAGTTACAAAATTTCTACCTTTAACAGTTGTGACAGTTAGTCGTGATAACAGTTACTCACTATTGAATCTTAAGAATCTTCTCCCCATCTCCTTTCACCAGGCCCATCTAGATAAGAAGACAACTATTCAGTGGGGACTCTACCTTCTTCCGCCATAAACTCCCTCTTGAAAACTTGCAAGCCAGTCACTTCTTGCCTTTATAGTCCCCATTATAGTTTAGTTACATTTTTCCATGAACTTTTTGAAGCCTCCTTGTATGTTCTCTGACCTTTCTGATGCAAAAGATAGATTCCGTACAGTGTGTTCAACTTTAGTTTTGTAGATATGGGTCCAAATAGTGATCACAATTTGCGGTTCACATTTATTTTCACATTTTCATGCAATGCTTGCTTTTTTATTTTAGGACAGTTATAGCCACACAGAACCTACTTTCTGTATCAAAGATGATTAAAAAATAGCAATCAGTGATGACTTGAATATTTAAAGAAACCATATCCCTTTTATTTCTTACTTAGTTTGAGAACTTTTCTTCTGCTGTGCTTTTTTTCCATGTTGGTGTAAAAGGTCGGAGAAAAAAATCATACCAGTATATACTGTTTTGGCCTGTGAAGAGTGTAATGGCTGAGAAATTGGAATTCTGTGAACTTTTCCCATTTCTGGTATTGATTTGTTGAAATCAGTTAGTCCTCACAATTGAGGATGCCTATGAATTCCATTTCATTTTTGACTACTTCAATTTTCCTGGATTCCTACTTTGTACATTGCACATTCTGATTATTAGTAGATATTTGCAACTGTTTCTTCTCATTTTGAAGTTGTGCCCCATCAGCAGTTGAAGGTTCTCGAAAGCTTTGCTTCATCCAAGTCAATTAAGATCAACTCCAAGTCAATTAAGGTGTGACACTGGAGGATAAGCAATTGACCACAAGGCTGGTTTGAACCTCAGTGTCAGCGGTTCAAACTCACCAGCTGTTCCTCAGAAACCCTATACAGAGTCTCTATGGGTCAGAACTGAACTGGAGGGCAATTAGCAACAAGTACTTGGAGGAAGCAGCTCTTCCCCCTTGTATTTTAAATGCCTTCCACCCAGAGGGGCTCATCTTCTGGAACTATAGCAGACATTGTTCTGTTGTTATTCATAAGCCTAACCTACTTGATAGCACTTAACAACTACTATAGGGATATTTAACCAAAGCATTGGGGTTGTTGGTCTAAACCCTTTAAATTCTCTGAAGAAGATGAAACCCACTGCCCCTGAGTCTGTCTATTCCAACTAGTAGCATGTCTATAGACAGAGTGGTGGTGGTGGTGGTTATGTGCCGTGGAGTTGGTTCCGACTCATAGCGACCCTGTACAGGATTTCCGAGGCTGTGAATCTTTACGGGAGCAGAAAGCCTCATCTTTCTCCCATGGAACAGCTGGTAATTTTGAACTGCTGACCCTGAGGTTAGCAGCCCGGTTCATAACCACTATGCTACCAGAAGACTGCCCCAAAGGAGTGTGATCTTTATGGAAAGTGGCCCTGGTAATCCAGTGGCTAAGCTGCTAACCTGGATGTTGACAGTTCAACCCTACCAGCCACTCAGCAGGAAAAGGAAGTGACAGTGTGCTTCTGTGAAGATTTACAGCCTTGGAGCCCCTTTGGAGCATTTCTGCATGGTCCTGTAGGGTCACTATGAGTTGGAATTGACTAACTGACAGCGGGTGATGGTCATTGTGAATCTTTATGGAAGCAGATTGACACATCTTTTTCACAGTTGGTGGGTTTGAACTGTCAACTTTTGGGTTGGGTCTACACTTTAGTACTTTAACCTCTGTGCCACCAGGACTCCATTATGAAGGAAGGCCAAACACACTGCCATCATAGATTCTAATTTATAGTAATCTTATATAGGGTTTCTGAGACTATATATCTGCTTTTTATTCAGCTTTTTATTGTGAATTGTGTGAAGGTTTACAGAACAGATCATCAGCTTTGCATTCAACAAATCATAGTCTTTGCTTCATTACAGTGGTTGCAGTCCCCTCCATGTACCAACAGTTAACAGTATTTACTTCTGTTCACTTTATTGCATTCCTCCTTGTGTCTTCCACTAGTTTCATCTTTCCTCTGCTAATCTCGCTCTTATTGTGTATTGCCTGCTCTGTCATCCATGTTAACATGTGTCTACCTTTTTGCCTGTGTATTCCCAATTCCCACAACTATCAAAGATTTTTTCTTTTATTAAGAAAACTTTTTTTTTTTTTTAACTTTTTACAACATTGGTCTTATACGATATTTGCCCTTTTATGATTAACTAATTTCACTCAGCATAATATCCTCCAGGTTTAGCCATGTTTTGAGGTGTTTCACAGATTCATCATTTTTCAGCGTTTTGGGGTATTTCATTGTGTATATGTACCAAAGATTGCTTAAACCATTCTTCTGTGGTTGGACATTTAGGCTGTCTCCATCTTTTTGATATGTCTCTTGTAGTCAACATAGTGAAGGATCTTGTGTTTTATCCATTCTGCTCTTTATGTTTCTTGACTGATGCATTTTATCCATTTATATATTTAGTTTAATCATCAATAGGTATGAATTGATTGCTTCCATTTTTCTATGTGTCTTTTTGTGATTTCTTGGTTCCACATAATTTTCTATGTTGAATTCATATTGTTTGTGGATTTTATTTTCAATTTCTTTTCTGTTGTGTTAATGTTTACTAAATCTTTCTTGTTTTCTACTTTAAAAAAAAAAAATTGATGTGCAGGTCTATTATTTGTCTTTGAGGTTACCTGTAATTTATTTCTTTTTTCTCTCTTTAAAACACTCTATTTTATCTTGAAATCTACTTGACTTCCTTGCCATTTGGAAGTATCTACACGATTCCCTCTTTTTGCTTTGTGATTGACTTCATTATACATTGATCTCTCTTGTAGGTTTGTTTTACTTTAAATACTTCTATTATCTGGATTGAGTTCTGGTTGGTGTTGTCATGTATTTAATCTCAGATTGCTTTCTGCTGTTGTTGGTCTGGTCATTGCAGATTCGTTTATTTTGTTGTAATATTTGAGGAATAGCTTTGCTGGGTATATGATTCTTGGTTGGCAATTTTTAGGTAACTTCATTTTTCTTGAACTGCTCTAGGATTCTTTTCTTGTCTTTGATTTTTGGAAAGTGTGATTATGATACGTCTTGATGATTTTCTTTGGGGATCTGCCCTGTTTGGAGTTCGCTCAGCTTCCTGTATGCTTACCGTCTCGACTTTCATGATGTTAGACAAGTTTTCTTCCAACAACTTCAGCAGTTTTCTCTGTGCTTTGTTATTGCCTCTTCCTAGTCTGGAATTCCAATCAGCTGTAAGTTGTTCCTCTTCATGGTGTTGTTCACAGACCTCCTAGGAATCTGGTTGTTTCTAGCTTAATAGTATTGAGAGATTTATCTTCAAGCTCACCATGTCAGGCTTCCATTGCTTCAAAATTTTTCCTTTTTCTTTTCAATGTATTGTCCATTTCTGAAATCTTAGTATTAATCTATTGGTTTTGTGTTGTTTCAGAATTCACATTTGTTTTGTCTATTTGTTCTTGTAGCATTTTCCTAAAGTCTTTAAAAAAATTTTTGTGTTATTGCTTTCCTCTGTCTTTCTAGTTAATCTGTTGAAGATGCCTAAGTATCATTCTTTTGAATTCTTCTTCTTTTAGTTCCATTGCCTCCTTAGAAATGTTTTGTGTCTTTGCATCTTTGTCATTTGTTTGAGCCATTTTCTCTTGTTTTTTGGTGTGAGCTAAAATTGTCTGTTGCCTCTGGGGCATTGTGGGGTTGTCCTATTTGTAAAAACAAACAGTGCAGTTGTTGCACCTGGAGATGAGAAATCTCTGGGGGGCTCCTTTCTTGTTGCCATTGTGAATCTGCTCTGAGAGGCCTCCTTCTGTTGCCAAAGCTACTGACAAGCTGGTCAAGCCATGTAAGTTGAGAGTGTCAGAATTTTCATCTTGTCTTGTTTTATTTGGTCTCTTTTATCTCTTTTGTAGAGGGACTGTGTGGTACATCTGCCTAGTCCACCATCTTGCCAGAAGTCCTGAGATGATAAATCTTCACAGGAGCAGACAACCTCATGTTTTTTTTTTTCACAGAGGGACTAGTGGATTTGAACAGCAGGCCTTTGAGTTAGCAGTCCAATGCCTAGCTCATAGTGCCATCAGGACTCCTTAGTAGGAAGGGAAAGGAGAAGTCAATCTAGGAAACTGTCTTCTAGATATGGCCTGGGAGATAGCAATGATGCTGAGTTTATATGATAAAATTTTACAAGACTTCTTCATTGCAAATACCTTTTTAAACAACATAAAAGATAACTATACACATGAACCTTGGAGTCCCAGTGTGGCGCTGTGGGCTAATGTGTCAGACTGCAAAGTCATTTGAACTGCAACGTTGGTGGTTCAAGCTCACCAGCTGCTCCTTGGAAACCCTCTACATGGTCGCTACGAATCAGAATCGACTCGATGGCACTTAACAACAGCATACACATGGACCTTAACTAGATGGGATCAAATTGACTACATCTTTGGGAAGATAGGGTGGAAACGTTCAATATTATCAGCCAAAACAAGACCAGGGATGACTGTGGAACAGATCATGAATTACTGTTATGCAAGTTCAGGCTGAAGCTGAGAAAAAATTAAAACAAGTCCGTGAGAGCCAAAATATGACCTTGATTTTATCCCACCTGAATTTAGAGAACATCTTAAGAATAGGTTTTTGATGTATTAGACACTAACAAACGAAGACCAGAGGGGATGTGGGGTGACATCAGGAACATCATACAGGAAGAGAGCAAAAGGTCATTAAGAAGGCAAGAAAGAAGGTAAAGACCAAATTGGATGTCAGAAGAGACTCTGAAACTTGTTTTGCAGTGTAGAGATGCTAAAGCAAATGGAAGTAGTGAGAAAGTAAAGGATTTGAGCAGAAATTTTCAAAGGGCAGCTTGAGAAGACAAAGTCAAGTATTATAGTGAAATGCACAAAGACCTGGATTAGAAAATCAAAAGGGAAGAACATGCTCAGCATTTCTCGAGCTTTAAGAAAAAGCTCAAGCCTTGACTTGCAGTGTTGAAGGATTCTATGGTGTCCTGGTGTGGCATTGTGGGCTGATGCACTGGACTGCAAAGTCAGTTTGCACCACAAAGTTGGTGGTTCAAGCTCACCAGTTGGTCCTTAGAAACCCTATACACAGTCGCTATGAGGCAGAACAGACTTGATGGCACTTAACAACAACAACAACAACAATGGGGAGCACGGTAGCTCTGTATGAATAGCATTGGACTGCAAAACCACAAGATCAGTGGTTCGAGCCTACCAGCTGCTCCGCGGGTGAAAGATAAGGCTTTCTGCCTCTGCAAAGATGTTGTTGTTACAATCCATTGAATCGGTTCCAACTCATAGACACCCTGTATAGGGTTTCTGAGGAGTGACTGGTGGGTGTGAACAACCGACTTTGTGGTTCAAACCGACCTTTTGGTCTAGTGTATTATTCTGCAGCGCTACACCATGACTCCTTGCAAGGATGTACAGCCGTAAAAACCTACAAAGTATCACTATGAGTTGGAACTGACTCGATAACACTTACCAACAAGAAAAACAACAACATAGGCAAAATATTGAATGATGCAGAAAGCATCAGAAGAAAATGGAAGGAATACACAAGAGTCACTGTACTAAAAAGAATTGGTATATGTTCAACCATTTCAAGAGGTACCATAAAATATAGAACCCTTGGTATTGAAGGAAGAAGTTCAGATTGCATTGAAGGCATTGACAAAAAGAACAGCGTTCTGGAAATTGATAGAATACAAGTTGAGATGTTTCAGCAAACTGGTGCAGTGCTAGAGATTCTCATTCCTCCATGTCAAGAAATTTGGAAGGCAGCTACCTGGCCAACTCATGTGAAGAGATCCATATTTATGTCCACTCTAAAGAAAGTTGACCCAGTGGAATGTGGAAGTCATCAGACAGTATCATCAGTATCACATGCAAGTAAACTTTTGCTGAAGATGATTTAAAAATGATTTAAATAGGGAGCTGCCAGAAATTCAATTCAAGGAAGATTTAGAAAGAGGATGTGGAATGAGAAATATCATTGCTGATGTCAGCAATCTTGGCTAAAAGCAGAGTATACCAAAAGGATGTTTACTTGTGCTTTATTGACTATGCAAAGGCATTTGACAGTTTGGAGCATAACAAACTATAGATAACATTTAGAAGAATGGACATCTCAGAACACTTAATTCTGTTCATGAAGAGCATGTGCATAGATAAAAAGGCAATTGTTTGACTACAACAAGAGACTTCTGCGTGGTTTAAAATCAGGAAAGGTGTGTGTTAGGGTTGTATGCTTTCACCATACTCATTCAGTCTGTATGTGGAACAAATAATCCGAGAAGATGGATTATTTGAAGAAGAGCATGGCATCAGGATTGGAGAAAGACTCATTAACAACCTACGATCTGCAGATTTTACAGTCTTGCTTGCTGGAAGTGAAGAGGAGTTGCAGTACTTACTGATGAAGACCAATGAGGACAACCTTTAGTAGATTGCACCTCAATGTAAATAGTACAAAAATCCTCACAATTGGACCAATAAATGATAAATGGAGAAAAGATTGAAATGGTCAAAGATTGCATTTTGCCTGGATTCACAATCAACTCTCATGGGAGCAGCAGTCAAACAATATATTACATTAGACACAGCTGCTAAAGACCTCTTACAGTTCAAAGAGGTCATTTGTAAGAGCAAAAAAGTCAGGTTGAAGACTAAGGTGTTCTTGACCCAAACCATGGGATTTTCAGCCACCTCATATGCATATGAAAGTTGGACAGTGAATAAAGAAGACCTTAGAAAAATTGATGCATTTGAGTTATAACATTGTAGAAGAATATTTAAAGTTCATGTCTTGGAAGAGGTACAGCCAGATAGCAAGACTTCATCTCTCATACTTTGGTCATGTTGTCAGGAGGTACCAATCCCTGGAGAAGGACATCATGCTTGGGAAAGTGGATATTTAGTGAAGAATACGAAGACCCCCAATGAAATGGGTTGACACAGTGGCCAATAACAATGAGCTCAAACACAACAGCTGTTAGAATCACGCCTGATCTGGCAGTGTTTTGTTCTGTTGTTCATAGGGACACTATGAGTTGGAGCCAATTCAATGGCACCTAAAAGTGACAACCCTTCCCAGAAGAATTCTGTGCTCTTCAGTATGTACCACGTCAGATTGACAGTTTTGACGTTCTCTAGAGACTCCTGATAGCGTAGTGGTTACGAATCGGGCTGCGAACCTTAAGGTCAGCGGTTCGAAACTACCAGCCGTTCCGCGGGAGAAAGATGAGGCTTTCTACTCCCGTAAGGATTTACACCCTCGGAAACCCTGTACAGGGTCGCTATGGGTCCGACCCGACTCGATGGCACTTAAAAACAACAACAACAGAGACTCCTGATGTGACGATGTAGGATCAGTTCTGCACTGCGAACCACAAGGTCAGCGGTTCAAACCTACCATCTGCTTCTCAGAAACCCTATACAGGGTCACTATGAGTTGAAACCAACTCAGCGGCAGTTAGACTCAGCGGCAGTTAGCAACAACAACAAAGGACTCAAATTGTGTTTGTTTGAAATGTTCTTTGAATATTGAAAGGGCAAAATCAGGGTTGTAGGGTAAATGGGGGTAAGCTTTCTCAATCAAAATATCAAAGAAAAGCAAGGTCGACAGTTCAGACCCACCAGCTGCTCCTTGGAAACCCTATACAGGTTTGCTGTGAGTAGGAACCAACTGGACAGCACGTAACAATAACTACCCTTGAAGAATGCGCAGGTGAATTGTGATGGAAAGAAATTCCTTGACACAACTTCCTGACTTTTTTCTTACCAATGTGATTTTCAGTACTCTTAAAACTTCTTAATAATCCCCTGTGATCATCCTGTTCTTTGAAAAAATCCAGTAAGACTACCCCTTTGGATTCCCCCGCCCCCCACCACACACAAAAAAATAGCAAATCACTGTAACCTTTTAAGTTGACCTTTCTGCCTTGAATATAACTGACCTGGTGTGGGGCTGTAGATAAGCATTAGCCTGCTAACCATAAGGTTGGCATTTCAAACTCACCAGCTGTTCTAAGAAACCCTGTACTTGGGTCTATGAGTGGTAACTGACTTGATGGCACTTAACAACAAACAATGGAGTCCTGGTGTGGCACTCTGGGGTAAGCACTTGACTGCTAACCATAAGGTGGGCAGTTCAAACCTACCAGCTACTCTTTGGAAACCTTTTACAGGGTCGCCATGAGTTAGAACTGACTCAGTGGCCCTTAACAACAAGAAACAAATAACATGAGGCACTGTTTTGATTGGACTTCTTTTTTGAAGTCAGGCAAACGTTAAGTGTAGTCTAGTCATCCGACTCATAGTGTCCCTATATAGGGTTTCTGAGGCTTTAAATCTTGGAGCAGAAAGCCTTGTCTTTCTTCCACAGAGAGGCTGGCGGGCTCGAACCATGGAACTTGGGGTTCGTAGTCCAGTGTTTATTGTGAGATAATTATATTACTATTTTCAGCCATCCATTGATTAAAGAGCTGTTTAGACACGTTTTGTTTGGAGTCAATGCATGCATATATGAACTGAGGTCCTAGTAGCAATAATGTTTTACTTATCCTTGTGTTTAGTTCTGCATGACATTTTCAAGTTTCCTCAGGACTTTGCCTGTTTTCTGACTGGGGAGTATTCTATTTTGTGTATATACCACATTTTGTTTA
Organism: Chrysochloris asiatica; assembly: GCF_000296735.1. Taxonomy (NCBI): domain Eukaryota; kingdom Metazoa; phylum Chordata; class Mammalia; order Afrosoricida; family Chrysochloridae; genus Chrysochloris; species Chrysochloris asiatica. The sequence continues at coordinate 9,243,095 of NW_006408639.1, read as the reverse complement.
CCCATTTATCTGTTGATGGACTTTTCAGTTGTTTCATCCTCTGGGTATTGTGAAAAGTACTGCCTCTCCTGGTCATCATTATGCTTCATAGTGACTTCTAATACGTCAACAATTTCTCTGGACTCCACTTTTACAATATGGTAAAGCCTGTGAGAGCCAGAACTCTACAGAATGTCTTGTGATTTGGGGACTCACTAGTTTTCAGCGTGCAGTCATAACCACCTTTCTATAGCATGTTTTAGTTGGAAATACTTGTGTTTTCCTTCTGTACCAAGTTTCCACCTTACAGAGCTTCCAGCTTTTGTGGGTTTTACTGTATATCTGAAGGTTGATTATTTATCATCTTCGCTGGTATCATTTGCTCATTGCTGTTATCCTCTTTTATGGAGTCCTGGTGTGGTGCTATAGGGTAAGCACTGAACTGCTAATCCTAGGGTCAATGGTTCAAACCCACCAACTGCTCCTCAGAAACCCTGTACATAGTCACAATGAGTCTGAACCATCTTGATGGCACTTCCTAAGAATAATCTTCTTTTACCTGTATTATTGCAATAATAATACAGGTGTCCTTTGCCCCATTGGAGTTTATCCATAACACAGGAACCAGTATGATATCAGTAAAACTTAAACTACACAATGTCATTGTTATAATCTAAATCCACCAGTGTCTTCATTTGTCATTCACTCTTACATTACATTACACTTTTAAGATCATACACAATCTGTCCTTCCTTACTAGTCTGACCTCATCCTCTGTTCTCCTCTTGCTCATTTCACACTAGCCATACTAGTCCCCTTGCTGTTCCTGAAACATGTTATATATGCTCCTCCCTCAGAGTCTTTGCACTTACTTTACCCTATATGTGTTACCCAATATCTTTGGTCCTATGTACTGGAGCAATTGAGTCCATAATGATTGATCACTCCAAGTGAAACAGAGGAAGAGAATGTATTTATTAGGAAGCCAGGCTAATAGAGCATCCAACAGTAATGCCGACTGTTTAATGGATACTCACTCAGCTCTGGTTTACAGGCAATTTCCATACTAATTTTTAACAATGTTACTCACATACAGTATGCCGGTGAGCTATAATTCTGACGTTCACAATAAATCACAAACATCTTAAAGGAAAGCATGATTAATCATCTTGGTGTCTGCTCTACAGATGGTCACTATCGGAGTGGATGCAAACAGAGACCAGGCTCCAGACAGAAACAGCCATCATTAACATTCAACCCTAAAATGGTTAAAACACATATTTAAGAAACAATCACAGGATTGGGGAGGTGTAACTTAGCTTTCAGGCAGTACTTGATTATATTAGAGCTGATCAGAATGATTGTGTTAGCAAAATGGCTGTGTTCATGCCTGACATGTTCATTTTCTTCAAGTCACATCTTCTCCATGAGACTTACCTTAAGCTCTTTAAAATATAAAATTGCAAACCTCTTCCTTGCCCAGTTTTTTATATCCAGTACTTATCACTTTATAACTACTCATATTTTGTCTGTTTTGTCCCTGGAAGATTTTTGTCTATTTCATTTATTAATGTATTTCTGATGTTGTTGTTTGGTGCCTTGGAGTTCAGTGCTTTTTTTCCTACAGAACACCATTGTTGTGTGCTTGTGTTGTGAAGTGCCATTGAGTCAGTTCTGACTCATAGCAACACTGCATAGGATTTCTGAGGAGTGGCTGATAGGTTTGAACCGCTGACTTTGGGGTTAGCAGTCTAGTTCTTATTCTACAGTGCCACACTAGGATTAGTCCTACTTACTGAATACATGCATTGGTCACTTATTTGAAAAAAATTCAAAAGGAAAAAGTCATCCTGAACGAATCCACGGAACATTGTATTATCCAGTAGTAATTTTATATTTGATGTTTACCTTTATCAAATTTATTTAATCATTTCTATTATATGCAGCAAACTAATATATTTTTTAAATGTTTTATTGTAAATTATGTGATAGTGTACATGGGAGAACATTAGTTTTATATTCATCCTATCGTATATTGTATATAATTTCATTGTCATGGTTACAATCCCTTCTATGCATCATCAGCAAACCAAAGAATATACCCTGCAAGCCTGCCTCCCCAGTCTTCAGCACACAGCCCCCCCTCCCTCTCTGAGTCTAAAGTCCCCAGCTGCTCCATCTCTCCATGTCATCATCTCTGCCTCCATCTCTGGTGTCACTGCTTCTCTGGGTAGGATCCCGCACTCTGCTCTTCTCCCTTGATGATCCCAGGGACCTCCACTCCTAGACTGCAAATTAATCACTCCCCTCCTTGCTACAAACGTCTACCTTTACATTTCCAATCCTCACAATCAGTCCTGATAACAATTATTCAATATCGTATCACAAGAGACCTATCTGCATTTCCTTTCATCAACTCCACCAAGACAGATTGGATACTACTCGGTGGAGATTCTACCTTCCTCCACGCCCTTTGGATCTAGGTTCCCTCTTGAAAGCTTGTAAGCCAGTCACTTCTTGCCTTTGTAGCCCCCCATTTTGGGAGACAATGTCCAAGTTGCCCATTCCTGTCTCCTCTGTGTATGGAGGGGTTGGGAATGATCCTCGCTGTAAAGATTTGTTCCCTCTTTTGAGCTATTGCATCCATAGGCGTAGGTCAAGTTCATCAAATTGTATCAGATTACTCTTTTTTTCTGCTTCTTTCTCCTTTCAGTTGAGCTCTAATCATTCAGTCATTGAAGCCAGGTCACGTGGGTATTATCTGCAAGTGTTGGTGTTCTTGTGCATATGCCCTCTCTTCTTATCAGCTGGACGCTTCACTCTCCACTGTAGTCCTCTGTGGCTATGTCACTGACTCTGGGCCCAAGAGTTCCCAGGTCTTGTCACAGTGCTGGCCAACCAGGTCTCCACCTGGGTTCACAGGAGTCTATTGAACGTTGTAGGGCTTAGCTTGCACTTCCTGTTATCGGTGATGAACGTGGTCACCAATCAGAGCGTGTATTCCCATTGAGTCTTAGTCTTGGAAGGGAATTTGCTCTGAGGGGACCTGACCACTTGCCTTGATGTCTCCTGGGTGAGCAACTTGCTTGTTCTTGTAGTAATCAGCTGGCCTGCATTCTTGTGTTGTATTTTTCCTGTAGATCTTTCTTTCAAGAAGTATCTTCTGTTCTAGCTGCTCCAGGCTGGTCTGCTAGTCCTTTCAAGTGGAAATTTCCCACTTCAGAAGATTCTGGGTGGGGTTCAGGATTCCACCTATGGTCTTGTGTAATTCAGAGGCTCCACAGGAAGCCTCCTTCACTGGGCACTTTGTAGCCCCATTTTAGGTATTCCAATCAGTTATAGGCAGAAGATGGACTTACAAGCTTTCTATGGTGATATTTTTGACTATTCCTTTCTCTCCCCCTCCAGTGTCTATTTTTATAATGGCAAACTAATCTTTTGCTGAGTCTTTGTTTTTCGCTTTTTGGTATCAATAAAAAGCCCTGGGAATGTCTTCTTGCCAAGAAAATAAAAATCACTCACAGCTCTTATTCAGTTTAGTCTTATAAAATTGATCAGACAAATAATATTATCCTATTTTATAAATATATAAAATAAGGTTTAAGTTCATTGTTTCTTTTAACTCTTTGACTTTAGTTAAATTCAGTAGGCATTACCACAGAAGTATCTCCCTCCTGTTTGAGTGGTGGTGGTTGGTGGTGGTGTGCCATGGAGTCAGTTCTGACTCATAGCAACCCCGCATAGGTTTTCTAAGGCTGTAAATCTTTATGGGAGCACAAAGCCTCATCTTTCTCCCATGGAACTGCTGACCTTGAGGTTAGCAGCCCAACTTGTAACCACTACCCTACCAGAGCTCCTTCCTGTTTGGGTAGTAAATGCCAAATTCCTTAAGTAGCTTAAATTCTAGTTGGGAAGACAGTTTTATTGTGTAAGGGGCCCTGGTGACACCATGGGCTAAGCATTGGTCAGCTAACTGTGAACTGTCAACAGTTTGAACCCACCGTCTACTCTGTAGACTAAAGATGAGGCTATCTACTTTTGTTAATACTGACAGCGTAAAAAGCTATGTGGAGCAATTCTCCTCATGGGATTCTACTCATGTCTACCTCAGTGGGATTTCATTGTATCCAGGTGTGGTATATGGCAGTCTTGAAGAAAGTGAGCTTTGAAAGGTAGATTGGGCATAGAGCCAGTGATGGAGATGATGCAAAGAATGAAAACTGAATGCATCACTCACATGAATATAGTAGTAAAAACAGTTCCCTACATAATCAATGAGAACAGCTTGACCAACATTGTATGTGTTAACAAAGGAAATGTAAAAATTGGTAGTGCCAAACATGGAGGGCTTTAGAAGCAAAGACTAGTATATGTGGACATTAAAAATTCAGCCCAAGTTGTTGAATACTCAGAAATCAATGATGTAAATGATGTGTTAAGAGATTTTTTTTTAAGATTACAGCATCTCACAATAGAACTTTCTGCATTGATAGGAATGTTCTATATCTGTGTTGTTAAATACAGTAACTTCTAACCAAATGTGGCTGTTAAGCACTTGGAATATGGCTAGGGTGACTGTGTGCAGTTCAACCAATTACTTAATTTGGCCCTTCTATTCATTTTTGTGTGAGTATTTTTAGGCAGAGAAAGGATGGAAAATACAGAAAAGAGAAGAAATACATGAAACCCAGTGAAAAGGAGCTCTGGTAGTGTAATAGTTACGAATTGGGCTGCTGACTTCAAGGTCGGCAGTTCGATACTACCAGCTGTTCTGCAGGAGAAAGAGGAGGCTGTGTGCTCCCATAAAGATTTACAGCCTCGGAACCCTGTGCAGGGTCACTATGAGTCGGAACCGACTCCATGGTACTTAACAACAACAACTTTAGGGCAGAAGGCTTGCTGGCAGCATTGGGTGCCTCCAGACACTATCAATAGAACTAGAAGAGCTTTGTAATATTTGTCAAAGCCAAATGGGGGCCAGACCTAAGCAGGAGCCTAGATGGGAAGCTTGTCCTGAAGGGACCCCTGTGCTCAGGGGGCCGAGTGGAGCCCTGCATGGCCAAGGAGAGCTGAGAGAGCTGTACTGCACCGAAAAGAGACTTTGCCTACATGCTTCCGGATCCTGATCCCAAATTGTTTCCTGTGGATCTTGATCCTGAGTTGTATCCTGTTAATTCCGTAATAAACCCCATAATCATGTCTGTGAGTTTCTTTGCAACAAATCAATGAACCAGGCAGTGAGGGTAGAGTGCCATGGGAGGGTTGGCTGGTGTCAGAGTTGTACAAAGGTTGGAGAGATCTCTACCTTATAGGCTGATGCTGATCTTATTCTTGTTCCTCTCTAGTGTTAAAAGTTAGGCAGGTAGGTTTGGTACTTCTTTACACCACACCATTATTACACTGAGGAATTTAAATTGTGTCTTACGTAATCCTTAATTAAAGTCTTAAGTTTAAATACCCACAGGTGACTATTAACCACCATATTGCATAATTTCAAATATTGGATGATATGGAGATTAAAATCTGATGTTATGAGAACAAGTCACAGGCTAAAGTACAACCCAGCATGAATTATTAACAATGAGAAAAGGGAAGATAGCAATTATTTAGAAGAAAAAATTAACAGAACTTATTAAAAAGTATATGAGAAGGCAAGAAGATAGACTGAAAAAAAAGAAGATATTTTATGTCAAATCTCTGGATGACAAGCAATCTTACTGTTAAAAGAAATAGGAGATTTGAGACAAGCCAAAGGGTGGTTTTTGGTTTGAGTATAAATTCAAGTTTGTGTATCTTATGTCTTTGTTGAAGGTAGAGAAATCCTGTATTTGAAAACAGAATTTGTCATTCAATAATGATGACGATATGAGCTTGGTGATAACAAGTGAAGTCATGAGGGATAAGCTTGGAACAGATGATATAAGGATGCAAGTGGCAAATTAGTGTTAAATGACAAAAAGAAACCGGACAGTAAAAGACTAAGTGAATTTCATCATATAACTAACTATAGTTTAAGCAGAAAAAGTAGTTTTGTAGATTAGAGAACTTTCTAATCAATTCATTTTACAGATAAGAAAGTGAGACTCAGATATAAAACAATATGCTTAAATGTACAGTTTTTAAGTGGCAAATTGAGATAGTAGTGGTGGCAGTTTCCTGTTAACTCCTTCAAATGTCTATTTTCCCCAATTTGTTGGCAAACAGATATAGCCTTAGTAAGAAATACAGCTTCAGTGAGTTAGGTGAAAGCTGGAGAACAGTTAAAAAGTGAAATATGGCACTGGGAAAGGGAGCTAGTAAGTGTGGGCAGCTTTGGTGAGAGATCAGGTCATGAGAAAAAGGCATGAGATGGATCCAGTTGGTAGAGGGAGAAAAGTCAAACCAAAGATTTTTCAGTACCAGAAATGCCATTAAATAAATAAATTCAGGCAGAGCAGAAAGGGATAAAAGTGACAAAGTAGTGTTATCCTTTTACTTCTACCTAGGATGAGAAGTATTTGTTTCAAGGTTGTAGGATAGATATATCAATAGCGGAGCCTGATACAATTCTTAGATTTTCTGAATTTGGTATTTTCCACACAAAACCATATAATGCTACTCAGTAGCCTAAACTTCTGATTGTGTGTATGTGAAAAAGGAGTAGTGCTTTACTGCATATTATTTTGTTAGTGTGATTGACATTTTAATTGGAAGATACGCCTTCATATTTTCCTGTTCTCCAGGCCACATGATCTGATAAACTCTAAAAAGAACTGAAAGGAAAAGCTTTGACATGAAGTCTGAGTTGTTCTTGTGGCTAAGTGCCATCAAGTTGGTTCTGATTCATAGGAACCTTAAGCACAACAGAACAAAACACTGCTCGTTCTAGTCCTGCTACATCTTAGTAATCGTTAAGCTTGATTCCATTGCTGGTGTCACTCTAACAATACATATAGGAGGTCTTCCTCTTCTTTGCCGACTCTCCACTTTACCAAGCATGATATCCATCTGTAGGAACTGGTCCCTCTCATAATGTGTCCAAAGTATGAGAGACAAAGTCTTGCCGTCCTGGCTTCTAAAGAGCATTCTAGCTATACTTTTTCCAACACAGATTTGTTTGTTCTTATAACAATCCATGGAACTTTTAGTATTCTTCTCCAACACCATAACTCAAATGCTTCAATTCTTCTATGGTCTTTCTTAATTCATTGTCCAACTTTCACATGCCTATGAGGTATTGAAAATACCATAGCTTGGGTCAGGCACACTTTAGTCTTCAAATTGACATCTTTACAGATGTTTACTGAACACTTTACATATGTCTTATGCAGCAGATTTGCCTAATGCAACACCCTTTGATTTCTTGTCTGCATATCACAAGTGGTTAAAGACTTCCTCCAATACTGATGCCATGTTCTTCATATAATCCAGTTTCTCAAATTATTTGCTCTCCATACAGATTGAATGGTGCAAAAATACAACCCTTGCTTATACTTTCCCTTCTGTTAAACCATTCAGTGTCCCCTTGTTTTCTGTTAGAATAACTTTCTCTTGATCTATGTACACAGGTTCTTCATAAGTACAATTAAGTGTTCCAGAATACTCATGCTCTGCAGTGTTGTCCATAGCTTATCATGATCCACACGGTCAAAGGTCTTTACACAGTCAAAAAAGTGTTAGTAAACATCTTTCAGGTGTTTTCCACTTTCACTCAAGATCCATCTAATGCCAGCAGTGATATCCCTCATTCTATGTCCTTGTCTGAATATGGGTTGAACCTCTGGCAGGTCTCTGTTTATGTACTGTTATTGCCGTTTTTTTTATTATCTTGAGCAGAAGTTTTCTTACATGTGATATTAATGATACTATCTGATAATTTCCACATTCCATTGGGTCTGCTCTTTGGAATGAGCACACATATGGATCTCTTACAGTTGGTTGGCCAGATCTTCCAAATTTCTTGGCATATATGGTGAGTGCCTCCAATGCTGCTTCAGTTTTGAAAGTTTTCAATTTGTATTCCATCTCTTCCCAGAGCCTTGTTCTTTGTCCGTGCACCTTGAGTACCGTAGTCTCCTGGTCATAGGCTATCTCTTGAAATAGTTGAACATCAACCATTTCTTTTTGGTACAGTGACTCTGTATTCCTTTCATCTTCTTTTGATCCCTTCTGCATGATTCAATATTTTGCCCATAGGATCCTTCAATATTATAAGTCGAAGTTTGAAATCCATCCCCCAACACACACATACACAGTTCCCTCAATTTGAGAAATGCTGAGCGGTGTTTTTTTTGGTATTTTTTTTCCTTTTGGTTTTCTAACTCCAGGTCTTTGCATTTTGTTATAATATTTCCCTTTGTCTTCTCAAGCTGAACTTTGAAACTTTCTGTTTAGTTCTTTTACACCTTCATTTCTTCCATTTGCTTTAGTATCTGTATTCTGGAGACCAAGTTTCAGTCTTTTTTGATAACCATTTTTCTTGTCTTCTTAATGCTTTCTTCCTGGATGATCTTGATGTCATCCCATAACTGAGTATGAGTATGTTGTTAAAAGTTAAAATTTTTAATCACCTGGCTATCACTTTGAGAGTTGTTAACTATGTTTTTAACTCAAACCAAACCCACTGCCTTCAAGTTGACTTCTACTCATATTGATGCTATAAGACAGAGTAGAACTGCCCCATAGGGTTTTCCTTGCTGTACAACTTTTTTTGTTCTTTTTTAGCTTTATAATGTGAATTAAGTAAAGGTTTACAGACAAGATCATCAGGTTTACATTCAGCAAATAAATACATTTTATTTTATCTCCATATTTACAATCCCCTCCATGCAACAACCGCTACCCTGCTTCCTCCCTGTGGTTTCTATTTGCGTTCCACCCACCTTCTACTCCTTCTCAGCTATGTCCTTAGAGAAATGTTGCCCTTTTGATTTTGGATGATTAACCATTGTATGATGAGTATTCCTTGTTAGTGCTGTTGTCCCCTACTGTAAACCTATCTACTACTTGGCCAAAAAATATGGCCACAAAAGTGAGTTCCTTTCCAGACCTGAAAGGTGATCGAGGGGCATAGTCTCAGTTTCTCCAATCTCTCTTACCAGTAAGCCCGTTTTTTTTGTTGTTGTTGTTGTTGTTGTTGTTGTTGTTTTTAATTAGCTAATTTTGAATTTGTTCCACCTTTTCTCTCACTCTACCTAGTACCTTCTTTCAGAGCAGTTTGGTAGCCAGGCACCACCTAGTTCTTCTGGTCTTAGAGTCGTGGAGACTGATGTTCACATGTTCCATTACTCAGACTAATTGATTCCAAGCCTCTTCAATTCTTATTGCTCTTCTTCCTTTCCACATAAAGAGAGACCAATAGCTGCACCTTAGATGGCCCTTCAAGAGCATTCCATATCAGAGATGCTAGGTAGCATAGTGGTTACGAATCAGGTTGCTAACAGCAAGGTCAGCAGTTCAAAACTACCAGCTGTTCCACGTGAGAAAGATGAGGCATTCTGCTTCCATAAAGATTTACAGCCTCAGAAACCCTGTACAGGGTTGCTAGGAGTTGGAACCGACTCTACGGTACATAACAACAACAACAACAACTCACCCAAACAGGATGTTGAACATTGTTTTTGTGGACTATGTTATGCTAATTGACCATGGTGTCCAATAGAACTATGGTCCTGAGCCTGGGGCAAGCAACTCATTGTCTTAAGATGTTTAATAATATCTAATAATTTTTTATTTTGTCTATTGCGTGCTCCATCACATTCCTCATTATGTTTGCATGAAAGGTAAATACTCATGTACACGTATCCTCTCTCAAACTCCTTTACCTATTCCACCTGTGTCTCAATCTTACTTATCTATACACAGAGCACTGTTGTTCCAAGGTTGTGTATATATCACTATTTACCTCTGTCCCCTTTAGCCCATACACACCTTCCAGTGACTTCGCCTGTCTTCACTATTCCTCTCCCAGCCTCCCATTTGTGAATCGTCCTCCCCCTTCTTATGCATTGCTCTGCCCATCACCCTGGCTAACAGATGTCTACCCTGTAGCCAATGAATTACTGTCCCCTCACTCCCACCTCTGGTCAACATCAAATAATGTTCTAATATGGAAACCTTTTCTTACGCTTTTACAGTAATGGTCTCATACAATATTTGCCCTTTTTGTAGTTGACTAATTTCACTCAGCATAATGCCCACCAGGTTCATCCATGTTATGATGTGTTTCACAGATTTGTTGCTAGTATTACATTGTGTTTATGTACCAAAGTTAGTTTATCCATTGTTCTGTTGATGGACACTTAGACTGTCTCCAACTTTTTGCTATTATAAATAGTGTTGCAATGAACATTGGTGTACTCGTGTCCTGGCTCATATTTTTTGTGGGTATGAATTAAGTACAGGGATTACTGAGTCTTAAGGTATTTCTATTTCCAATTTTCTGAGGAAGTGCAATACTGTTCTCCATAGTGATTGAACCATTTTGCAGTCTCATCAGCAGTGTAAGAGGGTCCCAGTCTCTCTGCAGCCTCACCAGCATTTGTAGTTTTGTTATTTTTTTGTTATTTAACTTCACTATTTATGCTGGTTTGAGATGATATCTCATTGTTGTTTAATTTAAACTGCAAGGTCAGTGGTTCAAGCTCATCAGCTGCTGCTTGGAAACCCTATACAGGGTCGCTATGGGTCGGAATTGACTCAACAGCACTTAACTGCAGCAACAACAGTGGCTAATGACTGTGAACACTTCTTCATATGTTTGTTGGATGCTGAATGTATGTCTTGCGTGGTGAAGTGTCTGCTCATTTTTAAATTGGGTTATCTTTTGATTGTAGAGGTGTTGTAGTATTCTATAAATTTTAGATATTAGTCCCTTGTCTGATATGTTGTTGCAAAAAATATTTTCTCAGTCTGTGAGCTCCCTTTTTACTCTTTTGACAAAATCTTCTGATGGTGCATCAGAAGTTTCTAATTTTGAGGAAGTCCCAATTATGTATTTTGTCTTCTACTGTATATGTGATTTTGTAATGTTTGATAATGTATATATGCTATGTATTAGGGCCCCTAAGTTTGTCCCTAGTTTTTTATCAATGATCTTTATAGTTCTGTGTTACACATGTAGGTCTTTAATACCCATTGAGTTGTTTTTTTTATATGGTGTAAGATATGGGTCTTATTTCATTCTTCTGCAAATCGAGTTCCAGTTTTGCCAGTACCATTTGTTGAAGAGACTATCCCTTCCCCATTTAGTGTGTTTTGGCCCTTTGTCAAAGATCAGTTGACTGTATGTGGATGAATTTACTTCTGAATTCTCAATTCGGTTCCATTTTTCTATGTATTTTTTGTTGTATCCGTACCAAGCTATTTTGACCACTGTGGCTGTGTAGTAGATTTGAGATCAGGGAGTAGAGGCTTCCAAATTTATTCTTCTTAAGTAATGCTTTTGCTTATTCAAGATCTCCTTCCTATTCATATAAAGTTCTTGATCATTTTTTCCATCTCTTTAAAGAATGGTGTTTGAATCTAGATTGGAATTGTATTATATCTATAGATTGCTTTGGGTAGTATTGGCATTTTTCACAATGTTAAACCTTCCTATCCATGAACACTGTATATTGTTCCATTTTTGTAAATCTCTTTTGGTTTCTTGTAGTAATGTTTTACAGTTTTCTTTGTGCAGGTCTTTTGTTTATCTGGTTAGATTTATACCTAAGTATAAATCTTTTGGGTAGCTATTATAAATGGTATTGTTTTCCCAATATCTTTTTCAAAACTGTGTTTATTATTTTGGAGGAATCCAGCTGATTTTTGTATATTGATCTTATACTCTGCCACTTTTCTGAATCTTCCAATGAGTTCCAATAATTCTTTCACTGAATCTTTGAGGTTTTCTTTGTAGTATATGAACTTACCATCTGTAAACATAGAAAATTTTACTTCTTTGTCTATTTGGCTGCCCTTAATTTCTTTTTCTTGCCTCATAGGTCTGACTGTTATAAATTTCTATGGAAGCAGACTGCCAAATCTGTCTCCCATGTAGCAGCTAGTGGGTTCAAACTGTTCACCTTTTGGTTGGCAGCTATGTACATTAACCACTGAACTATCTGGTGGGGGGGGGGGCTCTTTGTTATTAAGGATTGCAAAATAATTACCACAAATGATACTTGATTTCATCTTTCAAGCATGGCGCCATGTTGGAAAGAACATTTTTAGTGAAGTGATGAATGAGATGAAAGCCCATTCTGGAGAAAGAGAAATGATATAACTTTAAGGGCCTAAAAAGTTGTGTTTTCATATAGTTGTTATTTAAAAGATGATCCTAAGAAACTTACTTGGCATTGACCAAGAAAATTTTTAAAAATCACATCTCGTTTAATACCTACTACTGACTCATTTCTAAAAGCACATGGCCAGTATTGATTAATTTACTGCTGCTAGAAAGAATGTTGGGGATGGAGACTGTTGTGGCGGCTGGGGAATGTGAACCGCTGACCTTGAGATTAAGTACTTATCCTATGGTGCCAAACCAGGACTCCCTTCATAAACATTATAGTACAAAAAACCATATTGAGCAGTTCTACTGTGTACTACAGGGGGTTGCCATGAGTTGGCACAGGACAACAACAGGGAGTTTAGATATTATAAAATTCAATCTGTACTGAAAGGCAGAAAGGGAAAAGTATCTTTAGACTTATTTTATCAACGAGGAAACGAAGGCACAATTGCATAGTGGTTTAAGAGCATGATTAGAATTTCTACCTCTTTCTGATTTCATGTTCTTTTGGCCCTAATTTTAAAGGCAAACTTTGCTCAGTGTTTACATTTTGAATGGTTAGTTTTTTATTGCAGACACAGTCTGTTAATATACTCCAGTAAGTAGACTATTTGCCGAGAATATTCAGATATTTAAATGCTGTAGTTTGCTTTTAGACCATTTCAGCTTAGAAAAATGTATCTTGTTTATTTTTTGCTTGCTAAGCATGGAGAATTGTCAGAAGGCCTTTAACCCTACTGCCCACATTGGTCTGTACTAAAGAACTAGCTGTCTGTTAGAGAAGGACAAAAGAGAAGCAAGGAAAATAATTTTCCTTTGGCTGGAAGACATCACTGGAGCCTTGATCCCTAGAATTCAGGCAACAACAAAAGCAGAGAAAAATCAATGGAAAGTAGTGTGTGTTGGTAGGAAGAAGGCATTTTGGTTGGGGATTGGATTGCCAGGCATGCAAAATATGGGTCCCTATTGGTCAGTGGTATTTCAGTCTCATGTTGCCAGTTGGAATTTAATAAAAGAAATAATCTCATATTTTTCACTTGTTTAATGTTCTGAGGCATCTGTGTTCTTTCAGTTCAGTTTTCATGTTTGAAAAACAGACAAACCTCTTGACTTTCATGAAGATAACCAAAGAATACAATTTAGCAGAATAAAAGCCCCCCTAAAATGGAATGTAATTGGTCTGTAATACTGTGCTTCTTCTATCCGTTTTATAATATCAAGAGGTTTGACTGTAGAGTAAGTTCAGCCTGAAGAGTTTTGGAGGGAAGGTAAGCATGTGGTCTTTCTTTTGAGTCATACCAGCAAGGTAGGAAGTTACATTGTCATATATCAAAGTGAGTCATTTAAGTGATTTGTACCCTTTCTGAGGCTAAATTGTAATCTTGGAAGGACCCTTGAGATGGTACTTCTCAGAAAAGCAAAACCCTAACCAAACCCACTGCCATCCAGCCGGTTCCTACTCACAGCGAGCCTGTGCAGGATTTCTGAAACTGTGCACCTTTACAGCAGCAGACAGCTTCATCTTTCTCCCAGGGAATGCACTGGCTGGTGGGTTTCAACTACTGACAGTTCCGTTAGCAACCCAACACCTCAGCACCTAACCCACAGTGCTACCAAGTCTCCCATAAAGAAGCTCATCTCCTTACTTATTGTGGCACTCTCAGGGTAGATATGGATGATTAGGGAGATTGTTATAAGTATTTTTATTTCTAATATTTACTACTCATGGTGACCTCATTTGTCCCAGTCCTGTGTCATCCTCACGACCTTTGGACTGCTTGCCACTCTGTATTTTGAGTGTCTTCCAACCTAGTAGGCTCATCCTCTAGCACTGTGTCAGATGATACTCACCTTAGGGTTTTCATTGGATATTATTCTGAAGTAGATTTTCTTTCTTAGTCTGCACGCTACAGTGAAATCTATTTACCATGGATGACCCTGCTGGTATTTGAAATAATCACTGGCAGTGCTTCCATCATCATAGTAACATGCAAGTTACCACAAATGGGTAGAGAGCAGAATTTTGATTGCTTGGTTGATTATGTGTTGTGGAGCCAGTTCCGACTCACAGTGACCCTGTACAGGGCTTCTGTGGCTGTAAATCTTTATGGAAGCAGATAGCCTCCTCTTTCTCCTGCGTAATGGCTTGTAGTTTTGAACTGTTGTCCTTAAGGTTAGCAATGCAACTTGTAAACACATGCTACCAGAGCTGGATCCTTGGAGAGCATAATAGTTGTTGTTAAGTGCCGTCAAGTTGGTTCTGACTCATAGCGACTTCGTATAGGGTTTCTAAGGCTGTACATCTTTACAAGAGCAGAAAGCTTCATCTTTCACCTGTGGAGCAGCTGGTGGACTCAAATTGCAAGTTTGTAGTTCACAGTCCAGTGCTTATTCTCCAGTGCCAATGAGCTCCCCAGTAATAGTTGTTGTTAAGTGTTATTGAGTTGTTTCCAACTCATAGCGACTCTATATAGGGTTTTTGAGGAACGGCATGATGGATTTGAACTGCTGACTTCATGGTTAACAGTACAGTGCTTATGCTACAGTGCTACACCAGTACTCCAGTTATAATTGTTGTTATTAAGTACTGTCGAGTCGGTTCCAACTCATAGCAAACCTGTATAGGGTTTCTGAGGCTGTAAATCTTCTCCAGCGCAACAGCTGGTAGTTTCAGCCTGCTGACTTGGAGGTTAGCAGCCCAATTTGTAAGCACTATGCTACGGATGTATTAGGTGCCTAGTGTGGTGGCTCCATAGTATAGGAGTTCAAGCCCCCCAACCAGTCCTTGGAGAAAGGTGAGATTCTGTGCTCCCATGAGATGTTTAAAGTATCGGAAACGCTACACATGGTCACTACAAGTGCCATCGCCATGGAGCTCAGCAACTGTTTTGTGGAAGTTCTACTCAGGGCTTTATGAATAAGTTCTCATTTAATTTTTCTAGCAGTTTCATAACTGTTGTTCCTGATGTAGTGCTGTAGGCAACGTACTGGACCACTGTCTGTAACTTTGGCAAATCAAACCCACCAGCTGCTCCTTGGAAATCTTATACAGGGTAGCTATGAGTCAGAACCATCTTCAGCTGCCTTAACAACAACAGCATCAGTAGTAGTGGTAATTAGGTTCAGATTAAGTCTTGCTTGTAGTCTCACTTAGAGAAGAGTATACCAGTCTTTGAACAGTCTGATTTGTTTTCTTGTTTCATTTTATATCCCAACTCCTAGCATAGTTCCTGGCATATGTTGTTAAGTGCTGTCAAGTTGATTCCGACTCATAGCGACACTATATAGGATATGACCAGCACTTAATAGTTGTTTGTTGAGTACACATGTGACCACATACTTTCCTTAATGGCAGGCTTTCTTTCTGATAGAAGGGTGCACTTTGGGAAAATTGCCACATTTTCCTCCTTTGCTCAGGCCCTGCGCCTCTTTGTTCCTTTTTGGGTGCTTCTCTTCTTTACTTATTCTTTAAATGTTCACATTCCTTGAATTCTGTCTTAAGCCCTCTAAAGCGCCCCTGGTATGGTGCTGCAGGATATGCACTGGACTGCTAACCACAGGTTGGTGGTTCAAACCCACCAGACACTCCTTGAAAACTGTATACAGGGTGTCCATGAGTTGAAACTCACTCAATGACACTTAACAACAACAACTTCACAGAAGGTCAGCTCTATACCTTCTGCACAAAACATAGCACTGAAAAAGATTTTTCTATACTAATGGACTTTATTTTGTAAAGAGTAAACCAGCAAGATTATTTGGGCAAATTCTGTGAAGACAGTAAAAATAATATGATAGAAGTTACACGTTGCTGTTGTTAAAGTGCCATCGAGTTGATCCCAACCCATAGTGAACCCTATGTAGGGTTTCCAAGGAGCAGCTGGTGAGCTTGAACCACTGACCTTGCGGTTCAAACAGATTTGCAATCTGATGCATTAGCCCACAGCACCACACCAGAACTGTTGGAGGTGAATTTCATATAAGACCTGAAGGCAAAGAGCAAGAGTATTTGGGGAGGTGGGCATAAAAAGTACAAAAGACACAAAGCAGGGGAGAACTTGGCCAGTGTAAGTGAGGTTTAATTAGTGAAAAGAGTGCATCCTATGTAGAATATGTTGCTCCTTATAAAGAGCTTGAAATCCTTAACTTAAATAGAAGTAAAATGGTCTGATTTATATTTTTTAAAGGTCACTCTGGCTGCAGTGTGGAGACTGGATAATAGAAGTGGATACATGAATACTTTGGAGAGATAATAGGGTGGTAAAAGTAGAGATGAAAAACAGTAGATAGACTTGTGTTGTATGTTGAATGTGGACTTTACAAGATATGGTAATGGATTGAATGTGCGAAATGAGGAAAAGAGCAAATTATCTGTTCAACATCTCATACCTACAAACGCTCAAGTAATCCAATCTGTACTCATTTTAGTGGGAATATGTTGTTGTTGTTGTTACGTGCTGTGGAGTCGATTTCGACTCATAGCGACCCTGTACAGGGTTTCTGAGGCTGTAAATCTTTGCGGGAGCAGAAAGCCTCATCTTTCTCCCACGGAACAGCTGGTAGTTTCAAACTGCTGACCTTGCGGTTCTCAGCCCGATTCGTAACCACTACGCTACCAGAGCTCCTTATACAGGGTGGGAATATACAATCATTCAAACACCCAAAGAGCATACATACCCTGTAAGCCTGCTCCCCCGCACCTCCTGGCCGCCAGCACACAGCCCCTCTGCCTCCTTGAATCTAGAGTCCCCAGCCGCTCCTTCTCTCCACGTCTTTGTCTCTGCCTCCATCTCTGGCATCACTGCTTCTCTGGATAGGGTCCCGGACTCCACACTTCTCACTGGATGAGGATCCCAGAGTCTTCTGCTCCTGGACGGCAAGATCAACCATTCCTCTCTTTTTTGGTACAAAACCTCTTATCTTTACAGTTGCAACAATCACAGTCATGATAACAGTTACTCACTATAGAACAATTAGAGTCTTATCCCCCTCCCCCCCCATCTCCTTTTCACTAGCTCCATCTAGACCAGATGAAAATCTCTCAGTGGAGATTCTACCTTTCCCCTCACCCTCTGAAACTAAACTCCCTCTTGAAAGCTTGTAAGGCAGTCACTTTGTGACTTTATAGCGCCCCCACCCCCATTTTAGGTAGCCAATGTCTAAGTTGCCCATCCCTATCAACTCTGTGTACAGAGGGATGGGCATAATACTTGCTGTGTAGATTTCTTCCTTCTTGGTTGGTATTTTAAGCCACTACATCCATTAAGTATAGGTCAAGTTCATCAGATTATAACAAATTACACTTGTTTATATTCATCAGATTATAGCAAAAAAACACAAACAATTTTTTTTTTTTTCTTTTTCTTTTTTTTCTTCCTCTAGTCAAGTTCTGATTATCCAGCCATTGAAGTTACATCAAATGGGTACTGTATGCCAGTATGGGCGTTATTGTGCATCTCCCCACACTTCATATCAGCTGGACACTTCACTCTCCACTCTAGTCCTCTGTGGCTGTGTCCTTGTCCATGGGCTCAGAAGTCCCCATGCCTCATCATACTGCTGGCCAGCCAGGTCTCACCATACTCAGGTTGATAGGAGTCTATTTAAGGTCGTCAGACTCAGCCCACATCTTCATTGCTGCTTTTCTCCCACTTCCACTCATCAGGGGACCAATGTGGTCACCAGCAAGATTACATGCCTGCCCCTATATTCCACCCC
>NW_006408639.1:9223419-9224675 GCF_000296735.1 Chrysochloris asiatica | reverse complement strand
AATTATTCACCCTTGCTTCCCAAGGGACCCATCTGCATTTCTTTTCATCTGCCCTTCCTAGACACGTCGGATACTACTCACTGGACACTCTACCATCTTCCCGCCCTGTGAGTCTAGGTTCCCTCTTGAAAGATTGTAAGCCAGTCACTTCTTGCCTTTGTATCCCTTCGCCCATTTTGGTTAGTCAATGCTCAAGATAGCTATCCCTATCTACTCTTTGTGTGGAGGGGGTGGGAATAGTTCTGGAGGAGGGATTTATTTCCTCTTTTGGACTGCTACATTTATAGGTGGATGTCCAGTTTATCAAATTGTATCTGATGACGCTTTTTTCCTCTTCTGTCTTCTTTGGGTTGAGCTCTGTTTGCCCCATCATTGGAGCCATGGCAAGTGGGTATCATCTGCAGGTGTGGGTGTTCCTGCATCTGTCCGCCCTCTTCTGCTTCTTTGATGTTCTTCGGTCACTTCTTTTTATGGGTGACGTGCGTGGTCGCCAATCAGAACACGTTTTCCCCTTGCGTCTTAATCTTGGAGGAGGATTTGCACTGAGAGGACCCAACCACTTGCCTTGGTGTCTCCTGGGCAGACAGCTTGTTTGTTCTTGTGGTTACAGTTGGACGGCTCTTGTTGTTTTGTATTTTTCCTGTAGGTCCTTCTTTCAAGAAGTGTCTTCTGGTTTTCTGGCTGCTCCAGGCTGGTCTGCTTGTCCTTTCAAGAGGAAAGTTTCCCTTCTCTGATGGTCTGGTTGTGGTTCAGGCTGTCTTCTATAAATCTTATGTAATGCAGAGGCTCCTCATGAGATCTCCTTCATTAGATACATTGTAGCCCCATTTTAGGTATTCCAATTAGTTATAGGCAGAAGATGGACTTACAAGCTTTCTATGGTGATATTTCTGGCTATTCCTTTTCCTCTCCCTCCAGTAACTGTTTTATATTATAATGCTTGGAAAACCAAGGTTCAAAAGTCTGCCAAGTATCTCAACATTATTCCCCCCTTTTCCCCATTCCAACCCTTTCCGAGTCTCTGGATCCCAGATCCCTGTTGTTTCAAGGCTGTGCCTACATCTGTTTTAACCTCTGTCCCATTTAGCTCATTCATACCTGCCTCATTGTTCTCCTGTCTGCCTTGTTCTTCCATTCCCTTCTCCCTACTTGTATATTGCCCCTCTCCCCAATACCCAAATTATCGTGTGTCTATTCCCTGCCCTGTGCTCCGCCTTTCCCTCCCACCCTTATTCCTACCCCTATGTCCTAGCAAC
>NW_006408639.1:9193327-9219750 GCF_000296735.1 Chrysochloris asiatica | reverse complement strand
GTAGAGGTGTTGCAGTTTCCTGTATATTCTGGAAATGAGTCCCTTGTCTGATATGTCATTGCAAAAGATTTTTTCCCATTCTGTGGGTTCCCTTTTTCAGATTGTCCTTTTTGTTTTTGATTTTTCCTGCTGGTCTTTCTTTCAAAAAGTATCTTCTGTTCCTCTAGCTGCTCCAGGCTGGTCTGCTTGTTATTTCAAGTGGTAATTCCCCACCTCAGAAGATTCTGGATGGGGATCAGGATTCCATGTAAGTAAGGTCTTACACATTGCAAAGGCTCCACAAGAAGCCTCTTTCACTGGGCAAGTTCTAGCACCCCTTTTAGGTATTCCAATCAGTTGTAAGCTGAAGACAGGCTTACAAGCTTTCTATAGTCGTATTTCTGGCTATTCCTTTCTCTCCCTCTCAAAGTGTCTGTTTTACAATAGTAGGCAAGGGAAACCAAGATTCATAAGATAGTCAGGCATCTTAACATTACTTCCCCTCTTTTACCCTTTCAGAGTATGCCTCAGTCCCTGTATCACAGAGTCCTGTTCCAAGGTTGATCCTTAGTCACTATTTACCTCTATCCCATTTAGCCCATGCAGTCCTGCCTACTAAATGTTTTCCTATCTACCTTTTTCTTCCATTCCCCTCCCCCTTCTTGTGCATTGCCCCCCAATACCCGAACTATCTTGTGTCTATGCTCTACCTTGTGCTCAACGTCTCCTCCCTCCCCCTACCCCCCTACCTTCACAACCATCAGAGAATCCCCCCTCTCCTTTTTGGTGTGGGTATTTATTCTTAAGCTTTTACAATAATGGTCTTATGCAGTATTTCTTCTTTTGTGCCTAATTTCACTCAGCATAATGTCCTCAAGGTTCATCCATGTTATGTGGTGGCTTATAGCTTCCTTGTTATTCAATGTGGCATAATAGTCCATTGTCTGTATGTATCAAAGTTTGCTTATCCATTCTCCCATTGATGGGCACTTAGGCTGACTCCATCCTTTTGCTATTGTAAATAGTGCTGCTATGAACGTTGGTGTGCATATATGTACTCGTGTTATGGCTCCTATTTCTTGTTGATAAATACCAAGTAGAGGACTTGCTGGATCATAAAGTATTTCTATTTCCATCTTTTCTAAGGAAGCACCATACAGTTTTCCAGAGTGGCTGGACCATTTTGCAGTCCCACCAACAGTGTAGGAGGGTCCCAGTCTCTCCACATCCTCGCCAGCATTTATTGTCCTCTACATTTTTGATCTTTGCTGTTATTGCTGGTGTGAGATGATATCTCATTGATGTTTTGATTTGCATCTCTCTAATGGCTAGTGATCATGAACATTTTTTCATGTGTTTGTTGGCTGCCCGGATCTCCTCCTTGGTGAAGTGTCTATTCATGTCCTGTGCTCATTTTTTAATAGGGTTACTTGTCTTTTTCTTGTAGAGGTGTTATAGTTTCCTATCTGTTTTAGAAATGAGTCCCTTATCTGATGTGTCGTTGCAGAAGATTTTTTTCCTATTCTGTGGGTTCCCTTTTTACTCTTTTGGTGAAATCTTTTGGTGCATATAAGTTTTTAATTTTTAGTATGTACCAACCATCTATTTTGTCTTCTTTTGTTTGGCGATTTTCACAATGTTTGGTAGTATGTGTGTGCCTTGTATTAGAGCCCTTGCATTTGTTCCTATATTTTCATTGATGACCTTATAATTCTGGGGTTCACATTTAGGTCTTTAGTCCATGCTGAGTTGGTTTTTGTATATGACGTGAGGTGAAGTTCTTGTTTCAGTCTTTTGCATATTGATTTCCACTTCTGCCAGCACTATCTGTTGACCAAGTAGGATTCATGTCAGGGATGCAAGGATAGTTCAACATTAGAAAAACAGTCAATGTAATCCACCATATAAATAAGAAACAGGAGAAGAACCACATGATCATATCGATTGATGGAGAAAAGGCATTTCACAAGATCTAACATCCATTCCTGATAAAAACACTCAACAAAGTAGGAATTGAAAGGAAATTCTTCCACATAATTAAGAACATATATACAAAACCAACAGCCAACATCACTCTCAATGGAGAGAAAGTGAAAGTCTTCCCTTTGCGAACAGGAATCAGACAAGGATGCCCTTTATCACCACTCCTATTCAATATTGTGTTGGAAGTCTTAGCCAGAGCTATAAGACAAGATAGGGAAATTAAAGGCATGAAAATTTATAATTCTGGGGTTCACATTTAGTTCTTTTGGCAAAGAGGCAGTAAAACTCAAGAATTTTTTTGCAGATATGATCCTATACATAGAAAACCCCAAAGACTTAGCAAAAAAGCTACTAGACCCCCCTTGGAAGATTCAGCAAAGTGACAAGGTATAAGATCAACATACAAAAATCAGTTGGATGCCTCTATAGTAACAATGATGCTGAAAAGGAAATTAGGCTGCCCAAAGGATGAAATATTTAGTCATAAATATAACCAGAGAAACAAAGGACCTATACAAAGAAAACAACAAAACACTAATACAAGAAACCAAGAGACTTACAAAAATGGAAGAATTTACCATGATCTTTGATAGGAAGACTTAACATTGTGAAAATGTCAATACTGCCTAAAGCAGTCTACACATATAATGCAATCCCAATCCGGATTCCAATGACATTCTTCAAAGAGTTGGGAAAAAACAATTACAAACTTTATATGTAAAGGAAAGAGACCCAGGAGATGCTTTTTGACCTTGCGTCTCTTTACTGTAGCTTTTTTCTTTGAAATAACTTACAAATATTTTTGGGATTTAAAATTTTATCTTGCCTTCTGTCTCCCTCATGCTTAAGGATTAATTCTAATTCAATAGTTAAAATGTCTAATACATCTGTACCTTCCAGTCTTTTCCATTGCCACTAACCTAGTTCAGATCAGCATCACTTCTTATAAGGTAATTGCAATAGCTTTTTAATTAGCCCCCCTTCTGTGTCCAATTTTCCAAAAGTAGTTTTACCCACGTTGTTCTTGTTACATGCTGTTGAGTCCTTTCCGACTCAAAGCGCCCCTATGCACGACAGAACAAAACACTGCCACGGCAGGTGTAATCCTCACGATTATTACGCTTGAACTCATTGCTGCTGCCACTGTGCCATTGCATCACACTGGGGTCTTCCTGTACTTTGCTGATTCTCCTCTTTACCAAACATGATGTCCTGCAGGGACTGGTCCCTTCTGGTAACATGTCCATAGTACAAGAGATAAAGTGTCATCATACTGGCATCTAAGGACCATTCTCACTGTACTTCTTCCAGCATAGATCTGTTTGTTCTTCTGGCACCCCATGGTACTTTTAATATTCTCCTCCAACACCATAACTCAAATGCACCAGTTTTTCTATGGTCTTCCTTATTCCTTATCCAGCATTCACATGAATATGAGGCTTTTGAAAATACCATGGATTGGGATAGGTGCACCTTATCTTTGCTCTTGAATACTTTAAAGAGGTCTTGAAGAACAGATTTGATTTCCTAACTGCTGCCTCCATGAGTGCTGATTGTGGATCCAAGCAAAACAAAGTCTTTGATAACTTCAGTCTTTTCTCCATTTATCATGATGTTATTTACTGGACCAGTGGTGAGGATTTTTGTGTTTTTTTTATTACATTGAGGCGCAACCCATACTGAAACCTGTGATCTTTGATCTTCATTGTTGTTGTTGTTAAGTGCCGTCGAGTCGGTTCCAACCCATAGCGACCCTGTACAGGGCTTCCGAGGCTGTAAATCTTTACGGGAACAGAACGCCTCATCTTTCTCCCATGGAGTGGCTGGTAGTTTCAAATTGCTGGCCTTAAGGTTCGCAGCCCGATTCATAACCGCTACACTACCAGGGCTCCTTCATTAGTAAGTATTTTATGTCCTCTTCCCTTCCAGCAAGCAAGGCTGTATCATCTGCAGATCTCAGGTTGTTAATAAGTCTTCCTCCAATCCTGATGCCACGTTTTTCTTCATAGAACTTATCTTCTCAGATTATTTGTTCAGCATACAGATTGAATAAGTATAGTGAAACAGTATAACCCTGATGCACACCTTTCTGTTTATAAACCATTCAGTATTCTCTTGTTCTGTTCGAATGACTGCCTCTTGGTCTATGTACATGTTCCTCATGAGCACATTTAAGTGTTCTGGAATACCCATTCTTCATAATATTATAACGATCCACAAAGCCAGAAGTATTTTCATAGTTAATAGAGCACAGGTAAACATTTTTCTTGTATTCTCTGCTTTCAGCAAAGATCCATCTGAGGTCAGCAATGCTATTCCTAGTTCCATGTTTTCTTCTGAATCTGGCTTGAATTTCTGGCAATTCTTTCTTTGTCGCTGTAGTGTTGCAGCTGGTTTTGAATTATCTTCAGCAAAATTTTACTTGCATGTGATATTAATGATGCTGCTAGATGATTTCTGCAGTTCATTGAGCAACCTTTCTACCACTCCATAAATCTTCCTGAAGCGTGTCTCTGATTGCCTTACTCCAGCCATATAACCTTTAGTTACTTCTTCTGTACTCAGAATTAAATTCATATTCTTCAGTTTATTATTCATGCCCACTCACAGTTTTGCACCAGTCAATCTAACTTTGTAACTTGATTTCTCATCCATAAGTACGCCAAACCAAATTGTTTAGTTTCCTATATAAGTGTTGTATTTGTTCACTCTGGTTCTCATATATATTGTTAAGTGCCATCGAGTCGATTCCGACCTATAGTGACCCTGTACAGGGTTTCCAAGGAGCAGCTGGTGAGCTTGTACCAGTTCAAATGACTAGGATGCATTATATACATATATATGGTTTTGTTTGTTTGTTTGTTTGTTTTGCAGCTTGGATCATTTTATCCTCCCCTTCCTGTCCCACTTTACTCCTAATCTCATTTAAATTTTACCCATTCTTAAAACCAAGATCAGTAGCTACCCTCCTGTGTTGTTTCTCATACTATTCTCACTATTGCCCTATTGAGATTTTTCTAGTTGGGGACCATTAGAATTGAGAAAGCATTAAGAGGGATGGTAGTCAAGGACCTAGAGATTTTGATATATAATTATATCTTGATAGACAACATTGACAGAAAACAAATACAAGCACACACACTTTCCTATTTGATGCAGAGAGTCTTGCAGTGGCAGTGGCAGTGCCAGTGGTATTACTCTCACATATCTCTTAATTTTTGTTGCTGTTGTCGTTGTTAGGAGCCATCCAGTTGTCTCTGGCTCACCATGACTCTGTGCACAATTAAATAAAACACTGCTCAGTCTGGCACCATCCTCACAATTGCTGCTGTGTTTGAACCCACTGTTTCAGCTACTTTGTCATTCCATCTCTTTGAGAGTCGTCTTCTTTTTTTTTTGGCTGACCCTCTCCTTTACCAAGCATGATGTCCTTTTCCTGGGACTGGTCTCTCCTGATAACATGTCCAAAGTTTGTGAGACTAAGTCTGGCCATTGTGACTTCTAAAGAGCATTTGGCTGTACTTCTTCCAAGACAGATTTATTTGTTCTTCTGATAGACCATGGTACTTTAATATTATTATCCAATACCACATTTCAAATGCATGGATTCTTTACAGGTCTTCTTTATTTATTATCCAGCTTTCACATACATATGAAGCGATTGAAAATAACATGATTTGGGTCAGCCCACCTTATGACTGTTTGTTGTTGCTGTTGTTATAATGCCCTCTAGTAGGTTCCAACTCATAGCTACCCTGTATAGGTTGTCCAAGACGTGGCTGATGAGCTTGAACTGCTGACCTTGCAGTTCAAATCAGCACATTAACGTACAGCACCACACCAGATCTCTTAGGGAACCAGAAATTTGTGCTCCATCTTTTAATTTTTCTCCCAAGTGTACAAATTGCATTTGTAAATTAAAAGTTATATAGAATCTCAGAATCCAAATTCAGAATGTTTTCTAGGAGTGTTGGAAATTTTTCATACAATCTAGATTCTCCACATGGATGAGATTTTGGAGTTCAAATCTGTAGTTTAGGAGTGTTTTGATTACATGTGGCAGGTAGATCCATTAAAACTTGGGACAAACACAGTACAGAATGTGTTGATGCTTATGTTATAGAAACACTTTTAATTGCTAAAGGAAAAGGTAGACATCTGACCCATGGAGTTTTTATGATTAATAATGAAGAACATTGTTTTTTATGTTGTTGTTTTTTAAGTTTACTTTTTCTTCTCCTCTCAAAATCAATACTGCCATAAAAAGAGAAATGTGGGTTAATTATTTTTTGTTCATTTTTACCCCTGACCAACAGTAAAAACATAAAGTACACATTTTATATCATTTCAAGATGTAGGTATAAGAACATCAGTATATGTGATTTAACTTGAACTGTTTTATAAAATAATCAAATATAACTTCTCCTGACTCTGTATATAAAATTCTTATACATCCTTAAGTTTTATGATTCATTTGTCATTTTTCCTGTACTTGACTGTGAAGTCTATATGTATATCCCTACTAGATGTAGAAATGAACCAGGAGTCTAAATCTAGGCATATTGAGGAACGTCTTGTAGCCTGAGGAAAATCATACTATAGTTCTCTATCAGTGCCTGCTTTCAAAAGGTTTAAAGAGACAGGCTCTTAGAGATAGATGAGACCTTAAAGATTACATAACTCAGCCCCTTATTTTTTGGATGAAGAAATTCTGCTTATTAGGTCTTCTGGAGCTCTGGTGTGGTGCTGTGGGGTTAATGCACTGGACTGCAGAGTTGTTTGAAATGCTAGGTCAGCGGTTCAATCACCAGCCACTCTTCAGAAACCCTATAAGGGTCGCTATGGGTTGGACCTGACTCGACAGCACTTAACAACAACAACAACATTAGCTCTTCTAAATGTGAAAATAAAAATGCGTTGAGTAAGTAAATAGCAGTATTTTATCTTCATATTCTTTTGTAAGATTATTCTCATTTAGGACTGTAGTCTTAAATCAGATCCATATTTTTCTTTGTAATTTAGTCTTTAAATCCTGTTCTTTTTTATTAATATTGTATCTCCATTAAGAGTTTACACAACAAATTAGGTTCCCATTTAACAATTTCTGTACAAATTATTCCTTGACATTGGTTACATTTGTCACAGTATATCAACATTCTTATTAATATCTTTCTGGTTTTATCATCTCCAGTAATTTAATCTCCCTCCCCCCTTATGTTTTCATCTATATTTTAGAGTAATTGTTTACTGTTTGGTCTCATAGATGATTATTTTCAAGGAGCACAGTTCTCATGTGCTGTATTCATTGTTTTATCAGCCACTTTGTTATTTAGTTAAAAGGTAACTTTGGGATAGTTAAGATGTAAGATTTAAAAAGTATCTCAGGTTCATAGTCTTGGGGAGTCCTCTAGCCTCAACCCCTCCAGAAAGTCTGGGATTCTCAAGAATTTGAGTTCTTTTCCACATTTTCTTCCCTTCTATTAGAACATTCTTGGGTCTCAGAGCAGATGGGACCATGGTTCATATAGACCAAACCTTATTTATTTATTATTTACAGCTGCATTTCAATGAAAGTGCCACTTTATTGAGGGCCCAGGGCCATAAGACTCAGAAAAACAACCCCCCAGAGGGAGGCAGGAGAGCCAGCAGAGAGGGAGGGGCCCTTACTTGACCTAATTCCTGGGACACAAGCTGTTGGTTTGTCCACACTTGTTGAAGCAGTTGACAGCACAGAGGTGCAGGCCAGCATAACACTTGCAGCAGTTATACTTCTGGACAAGCTGGCACCGGGAAGGCTCAATGATGCTGTTGCACAGATTCAGCACCCAGGTGCAGAGTGGACTCCTGGATGTTGTAGACTTGAGAGAGTGTGGCCACCCTCCAGCTTTTTATCTGCTGAAATCAGACACTGCTGGTAAGAGGTTGGGGTGGAGGAGTATGCCCTCCTTGTCTTGGTGTTTGGCTTTTAACATCCTCAGTGGTGCCACAGGGCTCAACCTTGAGAGTGAAGATCTTGCCTGTCAAACTTCACAAACTTCTGCTGTTCAGTGGGCCACCTTGAAAACCAAACTTGCTTCTCAGGTTACAAGAAAAATGAGTTCTCAGGACAGGGAACAATAGGAAGGAAAATGAAGGAGAGCTCATCAGTGAGATTTATAAATGAAAACAGAATACCTACATCTAGTCATTTAAATAGTTTCTCACTAAGCTCTTCTCAACTAAACTTTTTAAAAAGGTATTTTTTAAAATATAATACACTAAAACACATAAAGATCCATTTGTCTTAAGTATGTAGGTTTTTAAAATAATTTTTAGGAGTTGGGGATTTTCATTAGTAATTTATTTCAGTTTTTGTTGTTGAAATATACATAACAAAACATACACCAATTCAAGTTCTACATGTACATTTC
The DNA here is from genome assembly GCF_000296735.1 of Chrysochloris asiatica. Lineage (NCBI taxonomy): Eukaryota > Metazoa > Chordata > Mammalia > Afrosoricida > Chrysochloridae > Chrysochloris > Chrysochloris asiatica. The sequence continues at coordinate 9,211,378 of NW_006408639.1, read as the reverse complement.
TGTTTACATTCTTCAAATTGTAGAGGAGTTTCTTACTCTTTTCTGTATTACTCCTCCACTGTTAACATATACTTGCTTTTCATGTAACATTTCAAATAATTTGTCAGTTTAAAATAATCCCAGATAGATAGATCCTTAGACAAGCACAATGCTTAAGGCAGACACTCTACTAATTAAGCTAAACTATTGTTTGTTTTAAGGAGACATCAGGGAATACTTTGGATTTAAAGTTAAATGTTGAAAGATTTATCTCAGGGCAATAGTTTCAAAAGTTTATCTAGCCACGTGGCTCCAGAAGGTATGGATTTTTTCAAAGTCTAAAATTCTCTTGCACAACGCTCCCCAACTTTTTTCTTTTTAAGTTTTATTGTAACTTGAGTGATAGTTTACAAGGAAGAGCATCAGCTTTACATTCATCCTATTGAATTTTGTTTCATTGCAATGATTACAATCCCCTCCACGCATCATCATTCAACAGCATTTGCTTCTATTCCCTGTTTGTTTGTTTGAATGTACACTGAAGCACTCAGGAATATATAACCATTCAAACAACCAAAGGGTATACCCTGTACGCCAGCCCTCTCCACCGCTCTTCCCTCCCCCCGCCCCCCGCCCCACCGCCTCCAGCACACAGCCCCTCACCCTCCTTGAGTCCAGAGTCCGCAGCCACTCCATCTCTCCACGTCATTGTCTCTGCCTCCATCTCTGGTGTCGTTGCTTCTCTGGATAGGGTCCTGCACTCCACTCTTGTCCCCTAATGGTCCCAGGCTCCTCGGCTTTTGGATTGTAAGATAAACCACTCCCCTCCTTTTGTTACAAAACACCTACCTTGACATTTACAACATTCACAATCAGTCATGATAGCAATTACTCACTATTGAACCACAAAAGTCTTATCCCCATCTCCTTGATTCAGCCCCGCTAGAGAGGTTGGAAACCACTCAGCCTCCCCAACTTTTGATCAGGATTTTTCTGCAGTAATGGTAGCTGGGCACCATTCAGTTCTGAACGTAAATAAAACAGTTGTTCATGGACACTCAGTCTTGTATGCCATTTCCTCTTCCTAATTCCTAATTCTCCTTCCTCTGTTGCTCTAGGTGAATAAGAGCCAATTGTTCCCCTTGCATGGTGGTTTGCTAGCATTAAGACCCTTGGTGTTGCCCAGTGAACTAGGAGATAGAAGTATGAGCATAACTGTAGCCATCTTGAGCCATCTTGATTGTAATCTGCCATTTTTTCTCCAAGCATGCTGTGTTGAAATGTAGTCAGTCATATGTAGAAACCATTGTATCCCACCATTGTTTTAAAAGTTTGTGTGTCTTGGCTTTTCCCAGGGGGTTGGAATATTAACAAAGGAGCAGCCATCTGTAAAACGAATATACAGGTGATTAATTATAGGATTCTTGTGCTTGTAACTTCCTTGTAGCTTATGTACATTGAAGCTTGTAAGACCACGTGCATAGAATATGCACCTATCATTGTTAAAATGTATAAAAGTAACTTGATAATAGAAGTAGTTGGAACACCCAGTTAAAACAGCTTGTGTTATGTTGTTGTTGTTATGTGCCATCGTTAGTGTACTAATAAAATGCTTATCTCTTTCTCAGTTTCATTTGGAGTGATTATTGATTGGACTTAATCTTTCTAGGGCATTGGACCCAAGATTTGGGAGTGACAGAAGTCCCAGAAACAAAAGCTGACCAGTTAACTATGACTATTGTTGTTGTTAGGTGCCATCAAGTCAGTGCTAACTCACAACTCGTAGCTAAGTTTGATCCCATTGCTGATGCCACTGTGCCAGTCCATCTTGTTGGGGTTCTTCCTCGTTCTATCCAACCCTCTACTTTATCAAGCATGATATCCTTCTCCAGGGACTGGTCCCTCCTGATAATATGTCCGAAGTAATGAGAGACAAAGTCTGGCCATTTTGGCTTCCAAAGAACATTCTGGCTGTATTTCTTCCAACACAGATTGCTTTGTTCTTTTGGCAGCCAATAGTACTTTTAATATTTTCCTCCAATACCATACTCAAACGCATCAGTTCTTCTAGGGTCTTCCTTATTCACTGTCCAACTTTCGCATGCATATGAGGTTACTGAAAATACCATTGCTAGGGTAATGCACACTTTAACCCTCAAGCTGACATTTTTGCTCTTCTGCAGCAGATTTGCCTAGTGTAATACGTCATTTGATTTATTGACTGCTGCTTCCATGAGTGTTGATGGTCGATTTGAGCAAAATCAAGTTTTGACAACTTCAGTCTTCTCTGCATTTATATGGATATTGTTTATTAGCCCACTGGCGAGGATTTTTGTTTTCAGTACATTGAGATATGACAGCCATCCTGAAGGCTGTAATCTTCAATCTTCATCAGTAAGTATTTCAACAAGCAAGGTTGTATCATTTGCATATCCAAGCCTGGTGCCACATTTTTCTTCATATAATCCAGCTTCTCAGATAATTTGCTCAGCATACAGTAAGTATGGTGAAAGAATACAACCCTGGCGCACACCTTTCCTAATTTTAAACCATTCAGTGTTCCCTTGTTCTGTTTGAACAACTGCCTCTTGGTCTGTGTACAGGTACCTCATGAACACGATGAAGTGTTCCAGAGATGATGGAAAAGCTCCATGTTACCAGCCAAAACAAGTCCAGGGGCAGAGTAGGGAACAGATCACCAATTGCTTATATTCAAGTTCAGGCTGAAGCCAAAGAAAATGAAAACAAGTCCACAAGAGCCAAAGTACGACCTTGAACATATCCCACCTGAATTTAGAGATCATCTGAAGAACAGATTTTATGCGTTAGAGACTAAAGACTGAAGACAAGAAGAGTTATGGGATACTATCAAGAACAATAAGAAAGCAAAAGGTCATTAAGCAGACTAGAAAGAAGGAAAAAACCAAAATAGATTTCAGAAGAGACTCAGAAACTTGCTCTCCAGCATAGAGATGCTAAAGCAAATGGAAGACATGAAGACGTAAAAGAGCTAAACAGAAAGTCTCAAAGGTTACGTTGAGAAGACAGAGTCAAATATTCTAACAAAATGTGCAAAGACCTGGAGTTAGAAAACCAAAAAGGAAGAACATGCTCAGCATAAATGAAGAAAAAAAATTCAAGCCTCAACTTGAAATATTGAGGGATTCTATAGGTAAAATACTGAATGATGCAGAAAGCATCAAAAGAAGAGGGAAGGAATACAGAGAGTCACTGTACCTAAAAGAAATGATTGATATTCAAGCATTCAAAGAGGTAGCATCTGATCAAGAGCCAATGATACTGAAGGAAGAAGTCCAAGATGCATTGAAGGAATTGGCAAAGAACAGGGCTCTCAAAATTTGTGGAATACAAACTGAAATCTTTCAGCAACACTGGAGGCACTCACTCATTTATGCCAAGGAATTTGGAAGATAGCTAGTTGACCAACTGAATGGAAGAGATGCATATTTGTGTCCATTCCAAATAGAGGTGACTCAAAGGAATGCAGAAGTAATTGAACAGTATCATTAATATAGCTTGCAAATAAAATTTTGCTAAAGGTAATGCAAAAATGACTGCAACCATACATGGACAGAGAACTTCCAGAAGTTCAAGCCGGATTCAGAAGAGGTTGTGGAATAAGGGATATCATTGCTGATGTCAGATTGATTTTGGCTGAAAGCAGAGAATACCAGAAAGATGTGCTTTATTGACTACGCAAAGGTTTTTGATTGTGTTGATCATGATAATCTATGGACAACATTGTGAAGAATCAGTATTCCAGAACACTTAGTTATGCTCATGAGGAACTTGTAAATATTAATTGTCATGGGGTACCTTTAAATTTTGCTTTTCATTGAAGCATTTTCAAACTGAATTATATAGGAGAATTGTGTCTTGACATCTATTATAATATGTCTGAAACAAGCTAATTTTTTTTAAAGTATAGTGAGTGGTTGTTTTGCAAAAGAATGATACATTTTTATAAAGCATTCAGATAAAAGTACTGATACAGATGATACAACATGGATAAGCCTTGAAAATATGCTAAAGAAGTCAATCGTATAAGACCACATATTATGTGATTACATTTATATGAAATGGACAGACTAAGCAAATTGATATAGACCAGCAGTAAGTTCATGGTTGCTGAGAATTGGGGGCAGAGTCCCTGAGTGGTACAATTGATTTAGTGCTCCACTACTAACTGAAAGGGAGGCAGTTCAAACTCATCACCAACTCTACAGGAGAATGATCTATCCATATGCTCTTATGGGAGAGTTTTCCTTTGTCACACAGGGCCACTGTGAGTCCTGATGTGGCGCTTGTAGGGTTAACATTTTACTGCTAACCAAAAGGTTGGCACTTCATACCCCTCAGTCGAACCTCAGAAACCCCATACAGGGTCACTTAGGAGTCATGGATGGAATCAACTTGATACCACATAACAGCAAATTGTAAATGGTATTATTAAATTTTTTTTTTTAATTGGAGATTCTAGTTGTTCATTGGTGCTATATGGAATCCAATTGACTTTTGCTTCTTTTCCTGTCTCCTTTGGACTTGCTAAAGTTATTTTTGAATTCTAGGAATTTTGTTTTTGTTTTTTATTTTTAGATTCATGAAACTTATGAATAGGGATTGTTGTATTTATTTCCAATGTATATGCCTTTTATTTCTTTTCCTTGTGTTAATGCACTAGCCACTGCTGACCTGGGCCCACTTTGCAGGTTTGGAGCAGGGCTTACCTGAGTCCATGTGCCAGGGTTGGTGTAGCTAGCTACCCACTCCTTTGATGACACTCACGTGCCAAGTGCACTTCTGTGCAGCTCCAACTGCCAAAAGAGCTTTGCTGGAGTATAGGAGGGTGGGGGCCGCCCAGCCTCTGGTTATCCAAGGAGTGTGGGGAACAAGAAAACTAATCACACCTTTCTTTCTGCAGTACCATATGCTGCCTTATCCCTAAAGCTGCTCACAAAAGCTTAAGATGACTGCGCCATGTCTGGTCAACCAGCACAGGTCACTTGTCTGTCTCCCTTTTTTGCTGCGCCTGTTCAGCTTTCTCTCCTAGTAAGCGTTCAGTCCACTTCTCAATCCCTCCATCTGAAGCTTAGGGGTCTAGCACTGTCATCTGCATCTGTTTCATTTTATTTTCCTTATCCTATTGTTGTTGTTGTTAAGTGCTGTTGAGTCGCTTCCGATTTACAGCAACCCTGTATAGGGTTTCCAAGGAGTGGCTGGCCCATTTGAATTCCCACCTTGTGGTTCAGATGGACCTTGAGGTCACTCTTTTCCTATGTTGCCACACCAGGACTCCTGTCTTTGTTGTAGAAGTTCTTTCTGCCTAGTATACCATCTTGCCACTTCCTCCTGTACTTTGGTTTTTAAAATATTGACTTCTAGCATAAGTCATTTTGATAAGAATTATGAAAAACTGGAAATCTTGATATCTGTGTTTGGTGATGTGCCGTGGAGTCGGTTTTGACTCATAATAACCCTATGTAGGGTTTCTAAGGCTGTAAATCTTTACAGGAGCAGAAAGCCTCATCTTTCTCCCGCAGAACAGCTGGTAGTTTCGAACTGCTGACCTTGCGGTTAGCAGCCCAACTTGTAACCACTGTGCTACCAGAACTCCTTTGTTTTGGCCTAAAATGCACACTTTTTCTAGATTTCATAATTTGGAAGACTGGCTCTATGTGATTAGGGTTTTAGATTGCAAGTCAGTCATTTGAAATATTTCATGTTTTTAGGCAGCCATTAAACAATAAACATGAGACTACCTCCTCTTTTGTGTGTAGCAGTTGGTCCTGGTGTGGTACTGTCAGATAAGCACTATCACAACAAGTTCATCAGTTCAAACCCATCAGCCACTCTTGGAAACCCTATACAGGATTGCCATGAGTCAGGACCAACTCGACCGCCCTTAACATTTGGCTACTTTTATTTATATGTGTGTTTTAGCTGTCTCTTTTGTATAAAATGATTTTTTTTCTCACACATTTTAATGGATTATTGTTGCACTGTAGGATAAGCACTGGACTGCTAACCATAAGGTTGGTGGTTCAAACAGAGCAAATTGGAGTTTTTTCAGTTAATATACATTTTGTTTTGTGATAATGATTGCAGTTCTCCACTATAACAGCACTCTTCACACTTCCTCTCTGTGTTTCCTATTCCCATGTGTTCTTTCCTATCCTATCCTGACTTCTAAGCTTTATCAATGGATAACAATGGCTTTTTAAAAAATCTTGTTGTCGATCACTCTAAAGCGTGCATGCCCCGCTAGTGTTATTGTTCCCTTATTGGTCTTTTGCTTGATTGAAAGTTGAGCCACTGTGCTACCAGAGCTCCTTGCAAAGTTAGTGATACATAATGTGCAAAGTTAGTTATAAATAGTTAAATAAATATCTTCTACTAACCCCTCCCATACAGACAAAGAATATGAAAGCCTTGTCACTCTAAGGGCAAATAGAAAAAGGCAACTTGAACTTTAACAGATAATTCAACTTGGATATTAGGAATAGAAAAGATAATTACCATGTTTTGTGGGTGCTTGGCTTTTTTTAATTATGTAAAATTTTTAAATCGGTCTGTTTCTAAAAAGTATACTTTGTATTTCAAAGGGTGTGAATATTTTTTTAAGATTTTGAAACATATAAAGATATTCCTTTTCTATACAAGAGGGGAAAAAATCTCTGTGTCAATGGTGACATACCAAAAAAAAAAAAACTATACCTATTAATAGGTCAATGAAAGTGTCATAAGAGCTTAGAAATTTGGAACAGGAAGTATATTTTCTGAAAATGTTCATCATAATGCAGTATTTGTGTCTTCTTTAAGCTGGAGTAAAACTTAACCATTTAGAGGTCTGCTGCAAAATTCAAAACAGGTACTCAGTAGTATTACATTAAAATATTTAAATCCCATATTCACATCATTAACAAATTTCCAAAGGGGTATGTGGAGTCCTAGTGTGGCTCTGCAGATTAATGTCCTAGACTGCAAGATCAGTTTGAACCACAAGGTCAGTGGTTCAAGCTCACCAGCTGCTCCTCAGAAACCCTACACAGGGTTGCTATGAGTCAGAACCAAATCAATAGCACTTAACAACAACAACAAAGTGATATACAATCCAAAACTGAAGAAATGAGAGCTTATCTGAGGACATGTCATCTGTAATTTTTAGGGATCTCTTTGCAGCCTGTATTGATGAGTACTGTGTTGAAGAGTTAAATGTAGGTTTTAGAATAGGTTTCAAACATATGAGTCATAAACATTTTTATTGAATACCTTTTATGTGCTTAGAAGAAGTGCTCTCATACAATGTTTCATTTATTTGTAGCACTATGATATATAGGAAGTATTCTTATTTTACCGACAGGGAAACTGAAACTCAGATTTTAAAACTTCCATGGTTACAGAGCTTGTAAGTGGCCAGTAAAAAACCAGATATTCTTTCTGCTTTTCCATACTATTACCTCCAATCTAATGTTGACTGTGTGTTGTGTATTGTGACAGGCTGTATCATACTGAATAGAACATATAAGGGAGCTTCAAAAGCTTTGTGGCAAAATGGAATGAAAAGATAATGGAATTTTTCTATGAACATTTGAAGCCCCTGTACATGTTCCCAGCCCTCTCTTTGCAGAGAAGAAGGAATCAAATATAGGGAATTACTAAACTGGTGCAACTTCCTTTAATTTTAAAACATGTGAATGTCATAATTTCACATATTCCCTATATTGGTCCATGTTCTGTTTTTAAAATCCTAACTATTAAAGCCAGCGTGGTGAGCTCCCTTCGGACTGGTGCAGACTTTCTGCTCCTGTAAAGATTTAGTCTTGTACAACGTCACTATGAGTGGGAACCAACTCAACAGTACTAACAACAACATAACAATGCTTTATTGGATTTCTTTCTATCTCCTAATATCCTTATGGATACATAACTATTTATATAAATTTGCAAGTGCGGCAAAGTTATAAATGTAATTGATTCAGTATCATCAAATCCAATAGCAAAATCAAATTTAGAACCAGGCTTTATAATATTATACAATAGCTAATATTATGCATATTTTGAAATATCAAAAGTTTATACCTAAGCCTTTTCTAAGAGTACTTAATTTTTTTTTTCTCATTTTTAGTGACATAAAAACAACAACAAATGAAAAAGCAGAAAGTAAAGAGGTGTCTAAATAAAGATGCCTGAATCTTTCCTTTGGTAGCAAGAACCTGTTTTGTGCTATTGAAATACAGAAAGAGAAGCTAAAACCCTCAGGATACAGAATGTCAGGCAACGCTGCCCTAGAGGCTGCCTAGCACAACTGTGGCTGCCCAGGCTTTCCCATCTGGGCATTTGTACTGCAGGAGAGGATCTTTGTGGCAACAGTCTTATTAAAGAAATGGAAAGCAGCTCCTGGCAGAGGTTAGGATGAGTGAAGCACTATGACTGATAAGCTGGTGGTGCATTTCTGATTATGAGTCCACAAAAGAAGGTCCTGGTGAGCCCATGACAGGAAAATGCTTTATAATCTCATTATATAAGCCAAAGAGAAGAGTGAGTTTTAAAAAATGTGAATGCATGTTTAAAACTGTTTAGAGGTTAGGATATTCTCTGTTTTTGTTTTCTGTGCGCCCGAATCAAAGAATCTTTACATTATGTTGCAGTGCCTCCCACAGTGGTAATCTAGTTGAGATTTCGTTTAATTTGATTTAGCATTTGACAGTGTTTTCAAATAAGTTTTTATTCTCTTCATTATTGTGTAATAATGGGGAAGTCTCTTTAACTTTCTTAATTGTAAATTTTCCCTATTAGGGAGTAATAATGTTTTATGAGCCCTAAGTGGTAAACAAAATGTGTCTTAATAGTTAAGAGCAGTAGTTAGATAGATTTTATAGATTAAAACACCTAGTTTCAAATCTCTTCTTCAGTACCTATCAGCTCTTTTACCTTGAGTGAATTTTTTATCCTCTTAGCATCATTATCTGAGGATAGTAATTTCTTATTGTTGTTAAGTACCATCAAGTTGATTCTGATTCATAGCGAACCTGTGTAGGGTTTCCGAAGAGCTACTTGTAGGTTTGAACTGCTGACCTTGCAGTTAAAACTGACCTTGCAGTCCAGTGCTTATCTTACAGCACCACACCAGGACTCCTGTTTTAGAGTAGAAATATATGTATTAGTAACTACCTGCCTCCTGGGACTGCTATTCTAAAGGAAATAAGAATAGTATATATATATCCTTCCTTATCATCATCATTATAACAGCTTCCATTTATTAAGCATTTAATAGGTAATCTTGATGTACTAATAGTTAGTAAAAGTTTTACATATATTTGATATAACTGCCATTTTTTTTAGAAGTATAGGAAAATATCTTCCCAATTAAAAATATCTTCCAATTTAAAAATACCTGATTTTATAAAATCTCGTAAAAGCAAAGCAGCCTTTTTTACCACCCTCCTAAGTCTTCCTCTGAAACTTGCTCTCTGACCTCTTCACAGTTACTTGGTACTAGATTTAAGTATCTTATCAGCATTATAGGCATCCATTTTACATCTAACTTGGTATGTGCAACTACAGTATTAGCCAAATTAATCTGGCAATTTGGGGATCCAAAGTCTTTGGTTTTAATCCTGACCACCATTAGCTGTATGACCTTAGTAAGTTAGTGAACTTTCATTATTGTAGCTAAGTTTACTGAGACCTTACCACATTCAGGACTTTGTGCAGACCTCAAGCTCTTTTGTTGAGATGATGTAAAATTAATTACTTAGAAAACTTTAATTAAAGAGTCATCCACATGGAAATAATTTTGCGTATAATTTGGAATTTATTCAGTGTTGTTCTTTGCATTCTGGCACATTAACCCACAGTGCCCAACCAGGACTCCTTATTCAGGGTATTCAGTGGGGCAGTTGTAATATCAGCTTCTGTACATGTATCTCTGCTCATTCAGCAGGGGCACTATATCTCTGAATTTGAAGAAAATGAGGTTTGGTCATTATGAAAATTGTACAGCTGGTATTCAATACAGCAATGATTTTAATCTAGTTCTGCCTGATTTCTTAATCCCAACATGGCTTTGACATGAAAGACATTAGATCGTGGTAGGAGAAGGAAGGAAAGCAGAACCAATGCAATTAAAATTATTAGACTCATGAAAGTTTAAGATACATTTACAAAGGGATGATGAGTCATGAGATTGATGATTTCAGAGGAGAGGTAGAATCATTCCACATGTTAATAAGGTCAAAGGTATCCCACTTGATTAACTTACAAGGCTCAGAAGAGTTAGATATTATAATGCACAGTCATTTAATATTTTCTCCATGTGTCTGCTGCAACCATTGAGATTTTTTGTCAAGAGAAGAAAGGAAGAAGATGAATGAGATAACAACTCAATGGAAAGTAGAAGTAAGTATAAACCCCCCCCAAATTATACTACCAGTTTATACAGATAGATAAAGTTTGCTTTCAACCATGAGGAAGTCATTTTGATTCTCATATTCATACTTTTGGAAGACCTTTCTCACCTCACCAATAAAAGCAACTATGATTAATTTCCAAATGTCATTGAGCTCAGCCTTTCTCTTGCCTGTTGTCTGTTGATTGGTTGAGCTGAAACAACCTGTGAAGTGAAAAACATTATTTAGAAATAGTCTCAGTAACCACAAATTTAGGAGGAAAAAAAAAAGATAATGGTACAAAATGAAGATGAATCAAGAAATAAAAACTATTTGAATGTGAAACTGATGATGTGCCCTGTAAACCTTCACTCAATCCAAAATAAAAACCTTTATTAAAAAAAGAAATAAAAACGATTCTACTTGTGTTTGTAGCTACTCTTTTTGTTGTTATTAAGTGCCGTTGAGTTGATTCCGACTCATAGCAACCTTGTGTAGAATTTCCAAGGAGCAGCTGGTGAGTTTCAGCCACCAACCTTATGGTTACAGAAGTTCCTATTCATTAAACATTTAATAGATAATCTTGATATACTAATGGATGTTAAAAGTTTTACATTTATTTGATATAATTGTCATTTTCTTTAACAAGCTAGGAAAGTATCTTCCCAATTACAAATTGTAACTACAAGGTTGGCAATTCAACTCACCAACCACTCCTTGGAAACCTTATACAGGGTGGTTACGAGTCAGAACGGACTCAACAGCATTTAACAGCAGTAACAACAAGACCAGAAAAAAAGAGTAGAACAGTTTATTCCTTGACTCATCCTGTGCCATTATCTTTTTTTCTAAATTTTTTATATTATTGAGAATATACACTGCAAAACATGCACTAATTCAACAATCTTCATAGATAATTTAGTGACATTGATTATATTCCATTCTTAATCTCCTTGTCTGAATTTTTTCTTCCATGTTAATATAAACTCATTGCCCTCTAAGGTTACTATCTAATCTTCCTTATTGCTTTTATAAATGTTCTCCCATGGAAACAGTTAAGAGAACATAATGCTCAAGGGAAACATTTTTTACTAGTTAACCTGAACAAATGTTTGACCCAAGCCACGGTTGTATCAGTCGCCTCAGATGCATGTGAATAATGAATTAAAAAGACCTTTAAAGAATTAACACATTTGAATGATGATACGGATGAAGAATACTGAGTATTCCATGGGCTTCCAGAAGAACAAATAAATCTGTATTTGAAGTATGGCCAGAATGCTTCTTAGGAGCAAGGATGATGAGACTTTGTCTCGTGTAATTTGAACAAAGTATCAGGAGGACCCGTCCCTGGAGAAGAACATCATACTTGTTAAAATACAAAATGGATGAAAAAGAAGAAGCCCCTCAACAAGATGGATTGTAGCAGTGGCTGCAGTAATGGGCTCAAGCATGGCAACAATTATGATCATGGTGGTGGTGGTGTTGTGTCAAGTCAGTTCCAACCCATAGTAACCCGTGTAGGGTTTCCAAGAGCATCCGGTGGGTTTGAAGTGCTGACCTAGTGATTAGCAGGCCAGTGCTTATCCTATAGTGGCACAAAAGGACCCCTGTAGGATCAGGCATTAGTTTGTTTTGTTGTACATAAGTTTATGAATTGGAACCAACTTAATGGCAATTAGCAACAATATTGTTTAGTTTTGACTCTGCAAGTTAATGCACTGGACTGCGAGTTCGACTTGAACCATAAGATCAGTGTCTCAAGCTCACCAGTCACTCCTCAGAAACTCTATACAGGATCGCTATGAGTCAGAACTAACTAGACAGCACTTAACAACAACAACAAGATGACTTTTATATTAAAAGTATTATAGATTTAAGGTTTAAAGATTATCTCAGGGCAATAGTGTCGTCTCAACCTCCATGACTCCAGAAAGTCTAGAGTCAATGAGAATTTAAGGTTTTGTTCTGCGTTTCTCTTCTTGATCAAGATTATTCTATAGAATCTTTGATCAAAATGTTCAGTAAATGGTAAGTGGGCACCATCCAGGTTTTTTGGTCTCCTGGCAAAGGAGGCAGGTGCTCATTGGAGGCAGTAGTTAACCACACATTCCATATCCTGCTCCTATTCCTCATTCTGCTTCTTCCTCTGCTGTTCCAGGTGAATAGAGACCAGTTGTCCTGCTTTGGGTGGCTGCTTGCAAACTTTTAAGACCTCAGGTACTACACAATGAATTAGAAGGCAGAACAGAAATATTAAACTCAGGCCAGTTTACTGGGATGTCCCATGAAACCATAAACCTAAGCCTTGAAACTAGGGAATTAATTGTGAGGTGTTTGGTTGTAGATTAGTAGCCTTAGCAGCTATTTATATATATATATATATAGAGAGAGAGAGAGAGAGAGAGAGAGAGTAGTTTACAAAGCGAATTAGTTTCCAGTTCAGCAATTTATACACATCATCTAAGATGGGAAATTCCCACTTGAAAAAGACAAGCAGACCACCCTGGAGCAGCTAGAGGAACAGAAGATACTTCTTGAAAGAAAGACCAACAAGGAAAACCAAAAACAGCAGTCTGATTGGCTACTGCAAGAACAAGTAAGTTGTTCTCTGGGGAGCCAGCAAGGCAAGCAATCAAGTCCCTCCAGGACAAACCCCTCCCAAGACTGAAACTCAAAGGAAATACATGAGCAGATATGTAAGCTTGCTGGTGACCACATTGGTTTACTGGTGAGAGGACGTAGGGGAAAAACAGCAATGAAGAGGTGGGCTGAGTCCCACCAAGGTACACAGACCCCCATTGATTGACCTGGAGTATGGTGAGAGCTGGTTGGCCCAAAGTACGGTGAGACCTGGGAACTCCTGAGCCCATGGACAAGGACATGGCCATGGAGAGCTAGAGCTGACAGTTGATGTGAAGTGAGGGGATATGCACAAGGGCGCCCAAACTTGCAGACAGTGCCCATTGGACCTAGCATCAATGGCTGGATGTTCAGAACCTGACTAGATGAAGGAAAAGAGGAAAAAAAGAAAGAAAAAGGCTGAAATTAAAATTAATAAAATTATTCTTAAATTATACAAAGCTAACTTCACAGATATCTTTAACATATACATTTTCTCCCTTTTTGACAATTCCCACATGCACCTTTTTTTTTACATTCAGCAGATCATTGTAATTATCGCAATACCCTCCATGTACCCTTAGCCAACAGTGTTTTTACCTCTACTACTGTTTGTTTTGTTGTTGTTTTTGAGTACACATACCACATTGTAAATATATATTTGTTTAAATGTCCAAAGAGCACATTTTGCAAGCCAGCGTCTAGTATGCAGACTCACTGCGTTTCTCAGCCCATGCCCCTTAAGTCCACTGCTGTTCTGTCTCTCTGTGCCCTCACCTCCTCCACCATCTCTGCTGTTGCTGCTTTTCTGGGCAGGATCCCCTTCTCCTCTCATGTTCAGATGGTCCTGGAGTCCCCTGTTCTTGAGGTGGCAGATGAACTGCTCCCCATTTTAGTTGCACCTCTTCTACATTTACAATTGTGACAACAGCATTAGAACTGAAAACAATTACTTAACAATTGTATCATAAAGTCTTATCCCCCTCATTATCAGACCCACCTGGACACAAAGGAAATTATTCAGTTTTGTTTCTGAATTACTTTTGTTTTGTTTCTGTCTTACTTCCCATGTTCACACACTAATTAATTTTGTTTCTGTCTTGCTTCCCATGTTCACACACTAAGCAACTTCACGAAAGCTTGTAAGCCAGCCACTTCATGCCTTCATAGTCCTCCAGTTTTGGTAGCTGAAGTCTAAGTTGCTCCTCACTGTCAGCCCAATGTACTGAGACATGATATGGAGAGTCCTTCCCTATTTGGTTGGAATTTTGAGCAGCCTCATCCATAACCAAGGGTCCAGTTAATCAGGTTTTAGCAATTTATGCTTGCTCCCTTTGTCATACTTGTTTATCTTCATCTGGTTGAATTCTGGTCAGCAAGCCACTAAGCTACCCACACTAGGTCTGATGGGTACTGTGACCAAGCTGTTTTGATTACTGTGGCTGTGTAATAGGTTCTAAGATCAGAAACTGTAAGACCTCCTACTTAGTTGTTCAGTAGCGCTTTGCTTATCAGAGTCTCTTTACTGTGTTTAAAAGTTGCCGACTAATTTTTCCTTAATGATAGAATTTCGATTTGGATTGTATTTTATCTATAGATTGCTTTGGGCTTGACGTTTTTACAATGTAACTCTTCCTATCTATGAACATGGTGTGTTCTGGCATGGCACTGTAGGATAAGCACTTGACTGCAGGCTCGGTTTGAACTGTAAGGTAGGTGGCTTAAACTCACCAGCTGCTCCTTGGAAACCCTATGCAGGGTCTTTATGGTTGGGAACCGACTCGATGGCACTTAACAACTTGGTTCTTTATTATAGTTGGGTTTTGTTTGTTCGTTTGTATGTATTAGTCTTTTATATCCCTGCTTAGGTTTATTCCTAAGTGTTTCATCTTTTGGGTGACCATTGTAAATGGTATTGTATTCCTGAATTCCTTTTCCTGAGTTTTCTTTGTTTTAGTATAAAGAATCCAACTGATTTTTTGTTTTCTAATCTTTTTAGTAATTTCAGTAGCTTTCTTGTTACTTCTCTGGGGTTTTCTATGTACCGAATCACATCATTGATGTTGGTGTTAAGTTTGTCAAGCCGGTTCAGACTCTTAGCAACCCTTTATAGAATTTCCGAGGAGCTGCTGGTGAGTTTGAACCACTGACCTTCAGTTCAAACCAACCTTTTGGTCCATTGCTTATCCTACAGCGCCACACCACTTCTTCCCTGCCAATCTGGATTTTTAAAATTTCTCTTTTTGCCTTATTGCTGTGGCTAGGGCTTCTAGAATAGTATGAATAAGTGTATGTTTGTCTGATTCCCATTCTCAAGGGGAAGGCTTTCAGTCTCTCTCCATTGAGGATAATGTTGGCTGTTGATTTTGCATAAATGGCCTTAATCATGTTGAGGACTTTTCCTTCTGTTTTTATTTTGCTAAGAATCTTTATCAAGAAAGAAAGGAAGGGTGTTGGAGTTTATTACATGCTTTTCCTTTGTTGACTGGATATGCTCATGCAGTTCTTTTCCTTTGCGTTATGTGGTGGTTGTTATGTGCCGTGGAGTCAGTTCCAACCCATAACGACCCTGTACAGGGTTTCCGAGGCTGTAAATCTTTACGGGAACAAAAAGCCTCATCTTTTTCCCGCTGAACAGCTGGTAGTTTCAAACTGCTGACCATGCGGTTCGCAGCCTGATTCGTAATCACCATGCTACCAAAGCTCCTTATATGTGGTGAATTATGTTGGTTGATTTTCTAGCATAGAACCATCCTTTCGTACCTGGTAGCAATCTCATTTTTTCATGATTTATTATTATGATTATTATTTTGGATGTTGGATTCTATTAGCTAGGACTTCGTTGAGAATTTTTGCATCTGTTTACATGAGGTATTTTTGGTCTATAATTTTGTCTCTTTGTCTCTGGTAACAGGGTTATGCTTGCTTCAGTTAATAAGTTAAAGAGTATTTTACCTTTTCCATATTCTGGGATAGTTTAAGTAGAATTGGTATCAGCTCTTCTCTAATCTGAATGTTTGGTAGTGAAGTCATCTGGGATGGACTAGGGATTTTTGTTTGTTTTTGCTTTTACTGAAAGTTTTGTATTGACCGGCTCAGTTTCTTCTTTTGTTATGTATATGTGTACATTTTCTACCTCAATCTGTGTTCCTTTTTTAGAAATGTGTCTGTTTCTTCTGTGTTTGCAAATTTGTTGGAGTACAGTTATTCATAGTATTGTTATACTTTTATTTCATTTGGTTCTGTTGTAACATTACCCATTTCACTTGTTATTTGTGTTATTTATATCTCCAACTCTTTTCTGTGTTAATTTGACCAATCGTTTGTCTATTTCATTAATCCTGTCAAACAACCAGCTTCTATTTAAAACACCAAAATAATACAAAACATCTTCTCACTTAAAATGCTATAAAATTAGGAATCAGTATCAGGAAGAGTAGGGGGAAGACAGTTCTGCACATGGAAACGCACTACCTACCATGCTGCTTAAAACCAATGGGTGATCAATAAAAAATGGAATACCTAAAAATTCCTAACAACAAACAAGAATTAAAAAAATAAAAAATCTTCATGAACCCTCCCTCTGGTTTTCTGTTTCTTATCCTTACCATTTCCTTTCTTCTGGTGATTGTGGGGTTTTTCCTCGTTTTCTCTTCGTATGAGCTGTTGTAGGGTTAAGGGTTGCTTTTGGCTTATTCTTCCTTTTTGGTGAGTGGGTTCTTTCTGCCATTACCTGACCCCATTAGCAATGCTTTTGCAGTGCCCCAAAGGTTTTTATTGTTTGATTTTAGGAATTTTTAAGTATTTCATTTTTTAATTTCATCAAAAATGATGTGTTGAAGTGCCCTACTATTATTGTGGGCCATTATCTTTTTGATGGAAAGTACTAAGTTCAAGGTCCACTTGTTACCCTATTGCTGCTGCATTACTAAGTTGTCACGTAGTAGATATGCTTCTCTTTGATTGAGGTTAGCTTTTGGAGATGTCATCACCTGGCACAGCGGAAGCAAAGAACTTTGAACTGTGATTCTGATGTAAAATTTCAGTTTCTATGTAGAAATCTATTATTTGTTGTGACTATGAGAATGAATATGAGATGGAAGTATGAAATAGGAAAGGTAGCTAATATATATTGAGCCCTTTCTGTATGCATCTGAAGCACTTGAAGTAAAGAAGTTTCAGATCACAAAGCCCTGAGCTGTTTTCATTTACATTGCTCTGTTTCTCAAAAATGTCAGGACAGTGGTCCAGAGATGGTTAATGCCATTTGTTAATTTCATGTGTGTATGTGCTTGCATGTGTATGCTTACATAGGTGTGTATTTATTAAATGATGATGAGTAGGAAAAGACAAGCCAAAAAATTTGATCTGTAAGTTTAATTTAGTAGTCCTTAGATTGTATAAATGGCTAATGCTCTCAGCTTCTAACCAAGAGATCGAAAGTTCGAGTTCGCCCTGAGATGACTCAAGAAAGGCTTAGTGCTCTGCTTCTGAAAAAAACAGCCACTGGAAGCCCTTTAGAGCACAATTCTACTGTCAGTGACAACTGGTTCTGGGTTATGTCGCATTTATTGAGATTTTAAAAATATATACAAGGGGGCTTCAAAAAGTTCACAGGAATTTTTCATTTCCATTTTTCTATGAACTGTTTGAAGCCCCCTCATATAGATATATAAATTTTATGTCATTTCAAGTTCCTTTTTGAAATAAGACATATTATTAATAACTGATCAACAACAACAATTATAACAGGAGTTATCCTGGTGTGGTACTACAGGATAATACACTGGACTGCAAGGTTGGTTAGAATCACAAGGTAGACAGTTCAAGCTCACCATCTGATCCTCAGAAATCCTATACAGGGTTGCTGTCAGAACCAATTTGACAGCACTTAACAACAACAGTTATAACAGTTATTTGAAGTCCTGGTGTGGCGTTGTAGGATAAGCATTTAACCACAGAGTTGGCTGGAACTGTGAGGTTGGCGGTCCAAACTTAGCAGCCACTCCTTAGAAACCTTACACAGGGTCATTGTGAGATG
>NW_006408639.1:9191566-9192836 GCF_000296735.1 Chrysochloris asiatica | reverse complement strand
TATGTATTTTTCCTTTCCTAAACCATGAATCATTGACCAGTGGTTTCTAACCTATATCTAGAACTATCATGACAGGTTTTTAGATCCATATTTCCCATATTATATTTTTCAGTCAGTACCTGCTAAAACTATATCAATCATCTGGGGCATACATTTTAAAATCTTTTAAAGTAGATTTGAACCAAAAAGTCAGCAGTTCAAACTCACAAACAGCTCCTCAGAAACCCTATACAGGGTCACTACAAGTCAGAACCAACTCAACTGTACTTAACAACAACACAACAAATATCCAGGAGAATCACAAGTGGGGCTGCTCACCACAAGGTCAGTAGTTCAAATCTACCAGTCGCTTCATGGGAGAAAGATAAGCCTTTCTGCTCCCATAAAGATTTACAGCATTGGAAACCCTATATAGCATCGCTATGTGTCAGAACCGAATCCACGACACACAAATACCACCACCTCCAATGTCCACTGGATATTGGATGGTATTAGGACATTATGATAAATTTAGTAGATATGATAATGGTATTGTAGTTATTTAGAAAATTGTACTTAAATTTTGGAGACATGTGCTGAATTATTTAGTTGTGTAGTGTCATATGTATAATTTATTTAAAGTAAACTCTAGGTAGTGGACACAACATTTTTTCTGTATATTTGAAAATTTTTATAATAAAAAGTAAAAAAGAGGCAGACAAAGGAGTATTCATCCTTGAAAAGAATGATTACTAGTGCTAGTCCAACCTTCATTTTTTTCTTAGAAAGTTTCATCATGGTGATTCAACTACTTAGACTTGTGGGGTTTTTTTAGGTTTTTACTGTAGATTGAGTAAAATTTACGGAGCAGACCATCAGCTTTACATTCAATACTTAGACTTGTTTTTGTTTTGTTTTTTATGTTTTATTGTGAATTATGTGATAGTTTACATGAGAGAACATTAGCTTTACATTCATCCTATCATATATTGTTTCATTACCATGGCTACATTCCCCTCCGTGCATCATCAGCCAAACCACAGGGTATATATATATACCCTGACAGCCTGACCCCTGTCTTCAGCACACAGCCCCTCTCCCTCTCTGGGTCTAAAGTCCCCAACCACTCCATCTCTCCATGTCATTGTCTCTGCCTCCATCTCTGGTGTCATTGCTTCTCTGGGTAGGGTCCCACTCTCTGCTCTTCTCCCTTAATGGTCCCAGGAACCTCCGCTCATAGACTGCAAAGTCAATCACCCCCCTCCTTTTGCTGCAAAATGTCTACCTTTAC
>NW_006408639.1:9181568-9190951 GCF_000296735.1 Chrysochloris asiatica | reverse complement strand
TTTCCCCTCACTTCCCCTTATCAGTGATGAATGTGGTCACCAAGTAGCGCATGTATTCCCATTGAGTCTTAGTCTTGGAAGAGGGTTTACCCTTAGGGGACCCGACCACTTCCTTGATGTCTCCTGGGTGAGCAACATGCTTGTTCTTGTAGTAATCAGTCGGACTGCTGTTATTGTTTTGTATTTTTCCTGTAGATCTTTTTTTCAAGAAGTATCTTCTGTTCTTCTAGCTGTTCCAGGCTGGTCTGCTTGTCCTTTCAAGTGGAAATTTCACACCTCAGAAGATTCTGGATGAAGTTTAGGATTCCGCCTGTGGTCTTATGTAATGCAGAGGCTCCGCAGGAAGCCTCCTTCACTGGGCACATTGTAGCCCTTTATTAGGTATTCCAATCAGTTATAGACAGAAGACAGACTTAAAGCTTTCTATGGCGATAGTTCTGGCTATTCCTTTCTCTCCTCCTCAAGTGACTATTTTATAATAATATTCCAGGGAAACCACGATTCAGAAAACAGCTAAGCATCTTAACATTATGTTCCCTCTTTTCACTATTCCAACCATGTCTCAATTCCTGTATCCCAGAGCCCTGTTGTTCCAAGGTTGTCCATACGTCATTATCTACCTCTGTCCCACTTAGCCCATGCAAACCTGCCTAAATTGTTTTCCTTTCCGTTGTTTTTCCATTCCCCTCCTATTTCTTGTGCATTGCCCCCCTCCCTAGCACCCAAACTATCCTGTGTCTAGTCCCTACCCTGTGCTCCACCTTCCCCTCCCTTCCCTCACCCCACCCCCCCACATTCTGGTAACCAGCAAAGAATCCTCCCTGCCCCTCTTTAGTATGGTTCTTTTTCTTAGTCTTTCACAGTAGTGGTCCTATATAATATTTCTCCTTTTGTGACTGAATATTTCACTTAACATAATGTCCTCAAGGTTCATCCATGTTATGCAGTTTAGATTTGTTTTTGCCTAACATTTTATTACTACCAAAAAGGAATAAGTAACTAAAGTATTAGACAATATTTGATGAAATTACTGCTACAGTTCTATCCTGAATGACTTTACAGTACAGCATTTTGGAAGACCCATATGTTTGTTACAAATGCAAAGGAAATAGTAGAATTGATAGCTTGGCATTCTTGCCAGTAGGTACCAAGTGACCATAGTGATCCTGAATCACCTGCTCACAGTTTCCTGCAAGAGATCCAGTCATAACCCATGGCACACTTGTGGGTCACTTGTAAGTTTAGACAGATTCCCTACTCCCTTCCCTGCTAGGTCATATTAAAGTCAGAAAAAGGTAATGTAGAGTGAGTAAAACTTCTCTTTCTGCTTTGACTGGAGTGTTTGTCTCTTGAAGTCTATGAAAACAAGTTTTCTGATCCTACTCAGCCATGACTTGTCCTTTCCAGAGGTTTCCAAGAGCACCTCAGATGGTAGATAGGCCTCCACCATGTTAACCTGCTGTATTGTGTAGTAGCAGATGATGCAAGGAAAAGTAGACGACTGTTAGCCCGCTTCATCTCTTCACGTTTGGTATCTTGGCTCATGAGATCTTTACTTAGGTTCTAACATAAACCAGCCTGCTCATTAGCTCTCTCAAACATGCTCATGTTCACTTGCTCTCATGTATTTGCTTTTTAAAGGGTACTTTTTTTTTTTTCATGGACTTTTTGTGAATTAAGTGAAGGCTTACAGAGCAGATCATCAGTTTACATTTAACAAATTGAAGGACCTTGCACCTGATCAACGGAATGGCATTGCAACTACACCCGCCCAAAATCTCTATACCCCCACCCATTGTAAACTCACCAGAACTGTACCCAGACCACACGGCCTTTAAATATTCCAGTTTGGAAGAGAACAAGTGGGCTTTTGGTCTCCTTTGGTGACTGAAGAGTACCCCCTCCCAGGTTTACTCTCTATAAGCCTGTCTGCTGTTGAAGCCAAGGCTTTCCCCTTCCTCTCTTTCTTTCTTTTCCTTTCATTTTGGCGCACAATGTGGAGCCCGGGAGAATAAGCTGAAGGTCCCTGGCAGATTCTGGTTGCCTTAGCCCCCTTCCCCCACACCCTCTTCTCTTCCTCTCCTCACAATCTAAGGCGCTATAGTCTGTGGAAGCTAGATGGGTGAATCCTTAGACATGAGATAACTTTTCTTTCTGAGACATCTCAGAGTTGTGAGCAAACCAAGTCCAATGCAGGAGGCTTGGCCAGGGTTACTCTCTGGCAGCCTCTAAAGGGACTTGCAGCGTTCACAACTTTGGTCGCCTGTCAGGGCAGTTGTCTCCCTTTTTTTTCTCCTTCCTAACCTCTTGGCTCCAGCAGAACACAGGACCAAGTTCCAGACTCTCAATAAATCTGCCTGCTGTTGAAGCCAAGACTCTCTCTTCCTTTCGTTTCTTTCTTTGTTTTCCTTACACAAATCATATCCTTTGTTTCATCTCTATTGCAATTCCATCCATGTAAAATCATTTCTCTCACTACCTTCCTGTGTTACTCGTTTCCATTCCTACTACTTTCTCCACCTTATGAATTTTGCCCTTAGGTAAATGCTGTCCTTTTGATCTCAGATGGTAAGTGTACCTCACTAGTGGTGTCCACTCCTCCCTCCCCCAATATACTTGTCAATTGCTTGGTTGAAAATTGAGCCACGAGGATGACTTTACTTCCAGACCTGAAGGGTGACCAAGGTTCATAGACTTAGCGTTCTACTAGTGTCTGCTAACCAGTAAGTCTCGTCTGTTTTTATGATTTTGAGTTTTGTTTCCACATTGTCCCCACTCTGTCCAGGACCTTCTAATGTGATTCTTTATAATAAGTTGGTAGTAATAGCCATGCTTCATCTAGTTTTTCTGACCTCACTATTGTGGAGACCAGAGTTCATGCTGTCCATTAGCCCATTGGACTAATTGTTTGTAAGCATCTTCAGTTTTCCTCTTCTTGCCTCCCGATAGGGAGAGCCCAGCAGTTGCACCTTACATGGCCACTCATGAGCTTTTTAAGATCCTTAGTCACTAGTCACCAGAGTAGGATGTAGAATACTGTTTTTGTGGACTTCTTTTTGTTAGGTGCCATCAAGTCACTTCTGGCTCATAGTACAACAGAACGACACACTGCCTGGTCCTGCCATCACCCTTACAATTCTTGTTACACTTGACACTTGCTGCTACCACTGTGTCAGTCCATCTCACCAGAAGGCTTCCTCTTTTTCACTGAACCTCCACTTTACCAAGCATTTTAGCTGTATTTCTTTCAACACAGATTTCTTTGTTCTTCTGACAGTCTGGGATACTTTTAATATTCTTCTCTAACTCCATAATTCAGATGTATCAATTCCTCTACTGTCTTTGTTATTATTCAGAGTCCAACTTTCAGTGCATATGAGGCTTAAAAATACCACAGCTTGGGTCAGGAGCACATTAGTCCTCAAAATTTATCTCTGATCTTGGAACACATTAACAATCAATTGACCATGGTTCTGAGCCCCCAGCCCAGCCATTCATTCCCTCAACATGTTTGTAATATGTAAGCAGCTTTCACAATGTGGCACTGTAGGATAAGCACTGGACTGCTATCTGCAAGGTGAGCTGTTCAAACCCACCATTCACTCCTCTACAGGGTTGCCGAGTCAAAACTGACTTCACGGTACTTAGCACCAACGCTCCACCACACTCTTGGATATGTTTGCAGCAGAGGTAAAAATATCCCTGTACAAATGGCCTCTGTCAAACCTTTATATGTTTGGGGGTATAACCCTCCTCTCCCTCCCACCCTTGTTCATGTATCTACCCATAAGTCACTGTGATTATAGAGTCTAACAGTACTTACCTTTATTCCCTCTAACTCTTGCACTTCTCCCCATGTCTTCCTGTGCCTTCATCATTCTGCCAACCTCGCTTTTTTTTATATTACCTTTTCCATCACCCAAGTTAATACAAGTCTACCTGGGTGTGGCACTGTAAGATAAGCACTAGACTGCTAATTGTAAGGTTAGTCGTTCAAACCCACCAGCCATTCCTCAGAAACCTTTTACAGGATTGCTGTGAATTGGAACCAATTCATTGGCAGCTTGAGGACTAAGGTGCACCTTACTCAAGCCATGGTATTTTCAATAACCTCATATGGATGCAAAAGCTGGACAGTGAGTAAGGAAGACCGTAGAAGAATTGACGCATTTGAGTTACGGTGTTAGAGAAGAATATTGAAAGTGCCATGGGCTGCCAAAAGAACCAACAGATCCGTGTTGGAAGAAGTGCAGCAAGAGAGCTCCTTGGAGGCCAGGATGGCCAAACTTCATCTCTCATACTTCGGACATATTTTCAGGAGGGACCAGTTGGTAGAGAAGGATATCATATTTGGTAAGGTGGAGTGGCAGAGAAAAAGAGGAAGACACCCCTCTCCCCCCCCCAACGAAATGGATTGGACAAGTGGCAACATCCATGGACTCAAGCGTGGCAACAGTAGTGAGGTTGGCCCAGGATCTGGCAGTGTTTGGTTCTGCTGTGCATAGTTTTATAGGGTCGCTGTGAGTTGGTACCGACTTGATGGCACCTAACAACAACAGTGGCACTTAACAACAATAACCCTTTAGTTGGTGAATTACTTCCCTACCACCCTGGTTATCGTTAAAAAAAAAAACCCACAACATTTCTTTTTAGTGTGAAAACCCTATCTTGACTGTTTACAGTAGTGATCCCATGCAATATTTGTCCTTTTGTGACTAATTTCATTTAGCATATCGTACTCTAGGTTCATCCATGTTAAGTGTTCTGTAGATTCGCTATTCTTCAGTCTTACATTGTATTCCTTTGTGTGTCTGTATCAAAGTTTGTTTATCCATTCTTCCGCTGTTGAACATTTAAGTTGTCTCTATATTTTTGCTATTGTATATAGTGCTGAGATGAGCATGGTGTATCACAGCTCTTGAGTAAGAGAACTAAGTAGAGAGATTGCTAGAGTCTTGGGGTGGCTCTGTAGGGTAACACTGGTCTGCAAGGTGGTTCAACTTACTAGCTGTTCCTCAGAATGACTTAGTGACACTTAACAACAACAATGGCTGATGAGGACTCCTAGTGTGATGCTATGGAATCAGCACTGGACTTGGAATAACAAGATAGGCAGTTCAAACCCACCAGGTGCTCCTTGGAAACTCTATACAGGGTCGCTATGAGTCTGAACCCACTCAGTGGCACTTAACAACAACAATGACTAATGAAAGGAGCTCTGGTAGCATAATGGGTTATGAGTTAGGCTGCTAATCGCAAGTTCAGAAGTTCAAAACCAGCAGCTGCTCCATGGGAGAAAGAGGGGGCTTTCTGCTCCTGTAAAGATTGACAACCTTGGAAACCCTATACAGTGTTGCTTTGAGTCAGAACTGAATCCACAGCACAGTACCACCACCAATGGTAGCATAGTGGGTTACACATTGGGCTGCTAACTGCAAGGTCAGCAGTTCGAATCTACCAGTCTGAGGAGAAAGATGAGGGTTTCTGCTCCTGTAAAGATTGACAGCCTTGGAAACCCTATTGTTAAGTGACAACAGGGTCCTTGTGAGTCGGAACCTACTGAACAGCACACCACCACCACCAATGGCTAATGATAGCAAGCATTTCTTCATCCATTTATTGGCTGCATGAATGTCGTCTTTGGTGAAGTGTCATTTCATGTCTTCTGCCCATTTATAAATTGGATTTTTTTGTCTTTTTTCATCCTTTGATTTTTAGTCTATTTTCTTTTCTTTGTGTGTAAGGTGTGTCTTGTGTAGACAGCATTTTGAAGGATCGTTAAACTTGGTTTTCTTTGTTTAACGTCAGAATATTGCTCATTCGTTACACCTTTGAGTTCTCATAAGTAGCTGGTATATGTGTTCTCTTAAGTTTCTCCTCTACTCTCTGTTTTATAAATTAATACAAGCAAATAGAAAAATAAGACAGCAAACACCCAAAGACCATGACCAAAGTTTTTCAAACTTACTATTTTGCTTCATATAGATTTTTGTGTGTTCCTCTCCTCAACATATTACCCATTTTCTCTGGAGGGAGCCACTACCTTGAATTGTTTTCCATTAACATATATGGTTATGTACTTGTATTACATATGAATATATCCAGAAACAACACAGTATTGTACAGTTTTAAAGTTTTATGTAAATTATATGCTTATAAGGGACTCTGGTAGCGTAGTGGTTACGAGTTGGGCTGCAAACCTCAAAGCCAGCAGTTCGAAACTAGCAGCTGTTCTGCGGGAGAAAGATGAGGCTTACTGCTCCCATAAAGATTTACAGCTTTGGAAACTCTATGCAGGGTCACTATAGTCGGAACCAACGTCTCGGCACTTAACCACCACCACCATATATGCTTATGTATAGCTTCCTGTTTTCATTCAGCATATTGCTTTTGAAAATTTAACATTGGTCTTTTTAGTTCTCATACATTTATTTTAATTGTAATATAATGTTCTATTGTATGACTATGACAAAATTTATATGTTGATTCTCCTATTAATAGAGATGTGAAGGTAAATAAAGTACTGCTGTAAAACCATAAAAACCTTTATTGACCAAAATATCAAAAAGTTATTATTTCTCAACGTATCCTCTGTCTAGGTCTGTGTAGTTTTGAAGGCACATGTCCATCTCTCTAACCCCTCTAACAGATTAATTCTGTGCTTGTCAAATTACACTACATCAAAATGGCAGTTTTCGCATCCCCAAAGGACTCCAGTAGTGTTCCTTTGAAATTTTTCTTTGAGTTTAGGGAATAAAAAGTCTAAAGGGGGAAGATGAGATCGGTAGGGTAGATGGAGTAAAGTTTCTCAATGTATTTTTCATAGACAGCCCTTGCTGCCCTTGAAAAATGGGCAAGCACATTGTCATGATGGGAAAAAAAATAATCTTCACAGCTTTCCCAGACTTTATCTCATCAATGCAGTTTGCAAGTTTCTTGAAACATCTTCATAACCTGCTCCCATGATTGTCTTATTGTCCTTTAAGAAAATTTGTCAGGATGACCCCTTTGCGATCAAAAACAGTTGCCGTAACCATCTGAGCTAACCTCTCTGCCTTAATTTAACTGGCCAAACAGATCCCCTCAGAAGCTAGGTTTTTACTGTATTTGTGTGTGTGTGAGTGTATGTGTGTTGTTACCATAATGAACCTAAGACGTGTACTACTGAGAGAATTTGTCTGCAACCATCCACTGATCACATTGTTGTGTTTAAACACATTTGGTTTGGAATAAAACCTTAACTGTATGAATTGGAATCCTCTTGGCAATACGTTTGGATTTAACTTCTGTGGTACAGTAAATGATTTAATGTCTCTTCTAGCCATTGTTATTGTTTTTAACTGTCTTCGAGTCAGTTCCACCTCATAGTGTCCCTGTTTAGGTTTGCAAGAAGCAGCTGGTTGGTTTAAATCACCAACCTTGCCAGCACTTATCTGACAAGACTTGTAAATTCCCACCAAACTACTTTTTCCTGAGTTAGGGTAAAAGAAGGTATGAGGAGATGTGAATGGGTTACAAGATCCATCTAAGCTATTGTTAGCAGAGTTAATTGTGAAAAGTTGGGACTCTTAACATGACTATAAAATGAGCCGTATCAGAAGCAGGACAGAGAGAGAGCCAGGAGTGGAGCATGTCCTCTGGTCCCTGACATCCCTATGCTTTAAATCTCCTTGACTTGGGTACAGAAAGCTGTGACGCCTGAGAAGTGACAGAGGAGCAGCTGCAGCCAGAGCACAAGACAGAATGGTGGGCTTCTCAGTCCACACAGAGCAAAGCAAGTAAAGCTGAGTGACTGTGGTCAGGAGGCTTGCTTGCAGAGTCAGTTACCTCCAAGCACTTAAGTGGGGAGCTCGGTTTGCTGACCCATGGAGCTAGAACCTAGTACTTTCAGGCTGAGGCTTATAGTAGAGTGGTGTGCCCTATGGGCATTCATCAGCAACCCTAAAAGAACTCTGCAGAATTGATAGAGCAGGGCAGAGGCCAGGCCAAGGGACCAAGGACCAGAGAGAGGCCTGCTGCCTGTGGCACATCTGACGGGAAGAACTGTGCCCCAGACATTTTCTCATCCTGCAGTGTAACCTGTTAACTTCCCTAATAAACCCCATAACTGTGAGTGTGGTGTGTGAGTTCTCTGTGGACATTGCAACGAATTCTTGAACTTATCTTAGGAGAATGTGTTGTGGGAGAGTTGGTTGTTGCCCTTTTTTACACCCTCATAAAGGATGTTTCTAATATTTTATTGTTTCATAAACAATGCTGCAATCAATACTCTGAAGTAGATGTCTATCTTACATGTATAAGAATTTTTCTAGTATATATGTGGTGGCTTTTAAAAGTGCAGAAAATTGGATTGAAAAGATAATGAAATATTTCCATGAACTTTTTGAAGCTCCCTCATAGAACTGGGAAAACTGGACAGTGACTAAGAAGCACCAAAGAAGAGTTGCCTTTGAATGATAGTGTTGGCAAAGAATATTGAAACTACCATGGACTGACAGAAGGACAAGCAAATCTGTCATGGAAGAAGTCCAGCCAGAATGCTCCTTAGACGTGAGGATTGTGAGACTTCAGATGAGGGGGTAGGGAGCATCTAGCCCACAGACTGCATGAGGCCGCAAAATCATTTGGTCTGTCCCTGCCAAGGCAATCGTAGTGCTGTCCAGTCAATTCTGACTCATAGAGACCCTTTATAGAGTTTACAAGGAGCAGGTGGTAGGTTTGAACTGCTGATCCTATGGTTCGCAGTCCTATGCTAATCCTACAGTGCCACACAATTAGGAATGAGTTAATTAAATGTCTGACCAAGTATAGCAGGCTAATGTTTAAGTTGATCGTTTTATATGACCTGTGAATGATGTTTAAATTTTGACAGGAAACAGTTACCTACCCCTGCTTTAGAGATTATCAGGAGGGACCAGTACATTCAGGACAGTGTGCTTGGTAATGTAGAAGGTCTTGATAAAAAGAAAGCCCTTCAATGAGATGGATTGTCAAAGTGGCTGCAAAACTGGGTTTACACATAGCAATGATTGTAATGATGGAGCAGCACTTGGACGGTGTTTTATTCTGTTATACATAGGCTTGTTACTAGGTGGAACTGACCTGACAGTAGCTAGCAACAGCATGGTATTTGCACCATCAGTTTATCTGGTTATTACCAGTTTGCTTTCCAGAGGACTTTTACCCATCAGTAGTGTATGACAAGTTCTGCTGTTGTTAGGTACTAACCCATGCACAACAGGGTTTCACTGTGTCATTGTGGGATAACTGCAAGGTTAGAGGTTCAAACTCGCCAGCGGTTCCTTGGAAACCCTATAAAGGTCACTATAAGTTGGAACTGACCTGAAGGCACTTAACAACAACACAGAATAACTGTGGGAGCT
>NW_006408639.1:9161011-9181468 GCF_000296735.1 Chrysochloris asiatica | reverse complement strand
CCCCCCCCCCCCCCCAGGGCACTTTACCTTTCCAAGTTTATCCTTGTTATTTGAATTTTTTGACTAGTGATCAGTTAGGGCATGAAAGAATGCGTTGTCAGGGCCTGTATTGACAAATTATGTGTCAGCAATAAAACCACACCTACTAAGTAATGAGGAAACCAGTGAATCTCGTTGTTACATTTTGATTACTTCAGTAATGTAACTGAATCTGTTTCCAAGATAAGGCAGAGAATAGTCTCTGCTGATTTAGAGGCAACTGCCAGTAACCTTATAACTACATGGGGACTTTTCTAGGGAAAAGGTATATAAGAGTGTTCTATTTCATGTGCTGTTGCATTTACATTATTGCTTCTTTAGTTGTATTGTATCCAAGTTGTCTATTGCTACATAGTAAACCACTTTAAAAGTTATTTTAAGATTTTGGTCTTTCTCCATAAGATGGAGCAAATATGCACTCCTCTTGTCTTTCCCACCCAGTGCAGTTATAAAACCTGGTATGGAGCAGCTATTTTACTCTGAAAGTAAATAGTAGCAGGAGACTGGGGAAGAGTAGATTTAAATTACTGTTGAACTAGTGTTAAAATTGATCCCCGCCCCCAGCCTGAATTTAATGTAGCTCAAAATCCAGAAGTGGGAATCAGTGAAGAAAGAAGGCTCGAGAGCTTCAGCAGAAACTCTCAGTTCTGACTCAAGGAGTGGGGAAAACTAATTTTAATGTTCAGAGAAAGTGCAGGAATTTCCCTTTTTTCTCTTCTCTTTTCTGTTGCACTATAAACTTTAAGAAGTCACTCTTGACATTGAATCCTGATTCAATTTTCAACTCTGAAACTCGGAGGACAGGGAATAATGGAATCTTAGTCTGATCTCTGAAGATATCATACCAAGAGAATGAAATGGACCCCGTATTGCTTTTCTTTTTTTTTTTTGATAAGAATAATGTTTATTGGTTCAGTGGTTAGGATTTTTGTTTTCTTTTTTTTTTTTTAATTAAATGTTTTTATTTTGGATTGAGTGAAAGTTTACAGGGCACATCATCAGCTTCACATTCAACCATTCATATAGCTTGTTTCATTACATTGATTATTATCCCCTCCATATATCAGCAGTTAACAGTGTTTCTCTCTATCCTCTTTAGCCTTTTTTTTTTTTTGATTTGGCTGGGGGAGGGACTTGCCTTTTTGGAATTTACAGTCTCAGCTTTTAGGGAAGGTTTTTTCATTTGTCTGTGGATATCCAGGGCTCATGTATGAGATTACTAACAAGCATTACTGAATAATCAGATGAGGGACAGTTTGCTATGTCTACTAGGTAGCTAAAGTCTGATCCTCAGAGCCTATGGTTTGGATGGTCAACAATGCTTGGACCCACAGGGGCTTGGCCTCCTGACCGGGTCTGCACGGTTTGCATCCAAATCCTCCTTATTTATTGTTTGTTTAAGGGACTCTGCCTGTCTTAGGCGGTCAGTGCGAATTCCTCAGTCTTACGAGTCATTGAAACTCATTGCAGCATGGCAATGGCTCTGTCTTAAGTTGCCGAGGTTCCACGTGATCCTTACCCGTCTCTGGCCACACGTCCAGCATAAACCGCCGCCATCCGAGGAAGGCAGGGAGGGAGGAGATCGGCTGGGGACCCCATACGCAAGACGTTGCCAGCCCACCACCTGCTCTAAGGTGACCAAGCAGGATCACTATGCTGAGGTTCAATCAAGTTCTTAAGGGATCTTACTCTCTAGCAGGGGTAGCAAATTAGTAGCCACTCAGTGTTCACTTTGAGAATTACTTATATCATAAATTTGAGCATGTAGCTGATGAATATCCACAGACAAGTGTAAATTATTCCACAACCTCCTAAAATGCTGTTGGATTAAGTTCCAATCAATTTCTGGGTTACTGAAAGATAACACAAATCTACTTATACCATGAGTAACCTTAGCTGGGAGTGTAATCTGGATATATTGGGTCCCCTATTGCTTTTCCCCCCACTCTGTCCTTCAGTCTCTTCAGACACAGTGCTTCTGTAGAAGTGGTGGGGCGGAGGGGTACAAACAAAGCCCAGCTTCCTGAGTACATGGTGGGAAAGGGTCGCTTCAGTGAACTAGAAATTGTTGCAGAAATTTTGGAGCGAGCATGGGAAAGAAATTCCTTCAATTTGATTATGAATTCTCAGGCTTATCCTGAACTATGCATTCAGGATTCTGACCATACATAGCATACCTAGCCTTTGAAAACTGGAGCTTGCTATATAGACCACTGCCCAGGTCCCAGCCACATCCAAATCGCACTGCAAAGGCTTTGAAAATTTAACTGACATTGGAACCACAACCTATTGTTGTTGTTGTTGTTGTTAAGTGCCGTCAAGCCAGTTCTGACCTATAGCAACCCTATATAGCCTGCATAGGGTTTCCAAGGAGCAGCTGGTGAGCTTGAGCCACTGATCTTGGGGTTCAAACTGACTTTGTAGTCCAGTACGTTGGTTAACGCATAATGCCACACCAGGACTCCTCAACCTATTGAGGAGCTAGTAAACACTTAGGGCCTGAAGCTGGCAAAGTTGATTGGCTGCTTCAAGAAAACAAACAATATTCTCCACAGGATTTAAATATGACCCAGAATTTTAAAGAATCCAAAATGTTCTAAGATACAGGTAAAAAAATAAAAATAATAACTTGGCATATGAAGAACCGAGTAAATAACTCAACAACTCACATGGAAAATTCAGTGAAAAGATGTCATGGCCAAGATAACACAGACATTAGCATTGACTGACAGAGACTCTAAAGCAGCTCTTAATGAAAATATCCCAGCAAGTAAAGGCAAGAACTTTGAAACAGAAAGATAAACTATCTCAGCAAAGATCTCAAAAGGCATGTTGTTGTTGGTGCTATCCAGTCAATTCCGACTCATAGTGACTCTCCTGTACAGGGTCTCCTGAGGCTGTAAATCTCTGTGGGAGCGGAAAGCCTCATCTTTCACTCTCAGAGAAGCTGGTGGGCTCAAAGCCACACAAGACATCAAAGGGAACAAATGTTAATTTTAAAACGGAAAAATACTGGTAACTGACCAGGGGGAGAAAAGTCACTGGATGGGAGCAATCATGGAACCAAGACGATGGGAAGGGTTCAGTGAACCTGAAGATTTAGATGAATAGAGATTAGCTAATCCATATATCAGAACCGGGGTGGGGGAGAGGAACTGGAAAAAGAGGAAATGAGAATAGGGATTTGGGATAATGCCAGAAGATCTAACATACATACCATCAGAGTTTCAGGAGAGGAGAAGGAATGTGGTATAGAAACATGATTTAAAACTTCCTAAATTTGATGGAAGACATAGATTCAAGAAGCTCACAAATAAATATGTGCCTAGACACATAATAATGAGCTCTGGTAGCATAGTGGTTACGAATCGGGCTGTGAACCTTAAGGTCAGCAGTTTGAAACTATCAGCTGTTCCACAGGATAAAGATGAGGCTTTCTGCTCCCATAAAGATTTATAGCCTCGGAAACGCTGTACAGGTTCACTATGAGTCGGAACCAACTCCACGGCACATAACAATAACAAGAAGACACATAATCATCATCAAATTATTAAACACTTAAAGACACTAAAAAATGCTAAGCAGTCAGAAATACAGGAGAGTGGGAGAATAAGTCAAAAAGTATTGCTGCTAGGGTTATCGTTCATACATGTTAAGTGTTGTTGAGTCCATTTTGACCCATAGTGACCCTATATAGGGTTTCCAAGGAGCGACTGGTGAGCTTGAACCACCGACCTTGTAGTTCAAATGACTTTGCAGTCTGATGCATTAGTCCATAGTGCCACACCAGAACTCCAGTTCATAATACACAGGCTTAATCTAAACAAAACATATTCAAACATGTCTCTGTAGTCAGCGGACAGCTGCACACTAAATACTTCAAGTCCTCTTCACTTCGAGCAAGCAAGAGTGTGTCATCTGCATATTGTAGGTTGGTAATGAGTCCTCCTTCAGCCCTGATGCCCCATTCTTGTTTTATATAGTCCAACTTCTTAGGTTATTTGCTAAGCATGCAAATTGGATAGTATCGTGAAAGGAAGGATACAATCCTGATACATACCTTTCCTGATTTTAAACCATTCAGTTCCACATGAGAACAGTTAAATGTCTTATGGAATTTCCATGTTTCATAGTGTTATGCAGTTTTATCAGAGACCCCATCATTTTCTGTTGCCCTCATTCTGCTTTATTTTTCTTCAAAATAGTAATCAGTAATGGATATATAATGTTATTTCCATTTTTTTTATCCTGTATCACACTGTTGCTCTCCCAACTTGTTAAGTGATGTTGAGTCGGTTCCGACTCAAAGCAACCCCATATAGAGTTTCCAAGGAGTGACGGGGGAGTTTGAACCACTGACCTTGCAGTTCAAACCAACCATGCAGTCCAATGTTTATCCTACAGTGCCACAACCAGGACTTCCAAATAGAAGGCAGGTATAATGTTGGGGTTTTTTCTGTTTCTGAGCACAAAACAGTCCCTCAAATATTTGAACATTTCTGTCCAAGTTCCCCCTCTTCCTTTTTCAAGTTTTTCTTCAATTCCTAGCGGTATATTTACTTCTTTTTTTTTTTTTTTTTCTGAACACCATTGTAGGTGTCAATGTTCTGTCTCCACTGTTTGCTTAAAGGTAGAGCTATTATTCTAAATGCAAAGCATAGTATGGATTCAGAGCTTAACTGTGTCACTTTAAATCTCAGCTTGCTACTTGGCCATGTGACTCATAACATCTCTGTCATTCTGTTTCTCTGCCTTTAAAATGGGTTTGGAGGATAGTTCATTGGCCAGAGTACAATACTCATACAGGAGAAAGAAATGAGAAAATGGGCAGGGATCATCAAAATCCTTGTGTAACATACTGAAGTGTTTACACATTTTTTGTATAAGAGATTTGAATGATAAAACGTAGAAAAAGGAGAGCAACATTGTGACATAGGATAATTCTCCAATTTATCTTACATTCTACCTTAATTTCATCTGTGTAAGT
The DNA here is from genome assembly GCF_000296735.1 of Chrysochloris asiatica. Lineage (NCBI taxonomy): Eukaryota > Metazoa > Chordata > Mammalia > Afrosoricida > Chrysochloridae > Chrysochloris > Chrysochloris asiatica. The sequence goes on along the minus strand of NW_006408639.1, from coordinate 9,176,442 downwards.
AGTGAGTTACTGCAGAACATTTTACAGATTGATCTTTTTGCTGGTGCTATCTTTCCATTTTTTCTGTCTTCAATATCATCCTGTGTGTACAGCTATTTCCTTGCTAAATTTTATTTGTTAAAAAGGTATTAGGAGGGGAAGCTGCTAGATGGCTTTTGATCCAGAACTTGAATAATATAAAAAAGACCACAAATAGTACCACTTCACTTTTTCTCTTGATAGAAATTCCATATTCCATATTCTGTCTTCTTTTCCTATTTAAGACCCATTTCCTTTTTTTTTGGAAAGGTATTTTCAAGGGCACATTTGTATTACATTCTTATCTAGTACCTTCAAGTTGATAGTGACTTTATAGGACAGAATACAGGAGCAGAACAGAACGCCTCCTCTTTGTCCTACAGAATGACTGCTCAGTTCGAATTGCCTTTTGGTTAGCAGTCTAGTGCTTTAACCCACTAGACTCCTTCTGTACATGCTTGGCGACCTAAAAAGAAATCATAGACGTTAGGCTGATTTGTGTGTGTAAGTGTGAGAAATGAAGTTAGTTGCCGTGCTCCATAGTAAAGTCAAAGAGAAGGTTCGGGCTCCTCAGCTAGGTTATTGTCCAGGAGCAGAGATTTTACCTCATCTCAGATCAGAATCAGTTGATTCTTTGGAATACAAATCAATTAATCAGTTGATTCTTTTTCAGATTTACACTTCCTGTTCATTTCCTTCAGGAAATGTTAGGTGAAGTGGGGAAAACTCTTTACAAGATTTTCAATATTTTGAGCTGCCTATGTTTGGGATTCAAAGTATTTTTGGTGCCCATTGCTTAACAGGGCTGAATATTATCTCATGTGACAGCATAGATCTCTTTCTTTGGTATTGCCATTTCTTTCTAGAACAGCCTCTCTGTGCAGCTGCCAACATGCCCTGGCTCCTCTTGCTTCATATTACAGTGATACTGCTTTGTCAGGATAGAATTCAGCCTCACAGGGCTGGAGTCAGTCTCTGCTGACCTCCTGCCACAGTACAGCATGTTCAAATCTGAGAGAAACCAGAGGGTGGTGATTCGGTATAGTACTCCTCCTTTTTCCTCACAAGCATGGAACGCTCATTCTCTTCGGAAACCGTATGTTGTCTATATGTGTGTATCTGTCTCTTCTTTAATCTCTTCCTCAGTCTTTTAGTTCTGCAGCTTTAAATGGGGGCTGGCTGACTAGACAGACAGAAGAAATGGTCTGAGCTTCTGAAACTTAGCATCTTTTCAGTAATAGACCTCAGCCAGGAGCATTTGCTACTTTAAAACTGACTTTGTGGAGTTGCAGTAATTCAGATTCATGCTGTATGTTTCCTACTTGTTCATTTTGCCCATAGTTCTTTGGGCAGAATGCAGAGTGCTCTGTGTATGTCCGAGCATGCTCAGATCTTACCTAGTGGCCCAGCTCCCCCTAGACTGCTTCATTGTGGAGTAATTTCACCCTCACTTTCTCAGGCTAAGTAGTTACGAGAAATAAGTGGTTCCTTCAACAAATATGTAAGCTTAGCTTGCTTTTAGCAGCATGGGGAACAAATGGGTTAAATTTAAAGATGCCAGGCGTGCATAACAAGTAGGAATTTGGGTTAGATCCATTTGAAATATTTCTCACATAGAAAGAGGTTCTTATCACTCAGCTATTTGTTTTCAGTGTGTTTTTCCCAAAGACTTCACAATTAATGTGAATTGTAAAACAGTGTATACATATCTCAGTGCTAAGTTTCTGTGCCCGGATCAGAAGTACAGGGCCCTGAGACACAACTGGTTAGGAAGATGACCCGGCTTTATACAATATGACCATCATTTGTATTACATTTCTTCCACAGTTTGAGTTGAAAGCTTGACCAGATTTTACCATGACTTTTCTTGGTTTGTTTTATAAATGACATAAAGAGATAAACGGAGTCCTGGTGCACTACCATAGAATCAGCACCGTATTGCTACCCACAAGGTCGATGGTTCAAACCCACCAGCTGCTCCTCAGAAACCCTATACAGGGGCGCTGTGAGTCAGAATCGACTCAACGACACTTAACAACAACAACAATAAAGAGATAAATGGTAGAACTAAGTAGAGTCTATAGTTTTTCTTGACTTGGAAGTTAATATATATGGATATCATTTTGTCTTTGAACAGCTGGACTTAAGATCTCAACAGATTTTTCACTCTAAAGTTTAATATTATATTACTTCCTAAAAGTCTTATGGTTGATCATTTAAATGCTAACTCAACAAATTAGTGACTCTAGTCTGTACTCTTTTTTTCTACTGTTTGTTCTGTATCTGGGATTCAAAACCCAAGGCACATCTCTGTTTGTTCTGAGGTTATGAAAGGCCAATTTACTTATCTATGTTTTATTAAAAATCGTAGCCCAGGTTGAATGGCATGGTCATAAGTAAAGAATTCAAAGGTGATACTATGAATTCATAGGGTAGAAGGAAGCGGAGACTGATAGTAAACAGAATTTAACTCCTTTTTCTCCATTATTGCAGTCCATAGTCAGGGAGGCATAAAACATATTTAGTAAAATTGATTTTCTCTAATGATTTCATTAACTTATCAGAGTAGAGAAAGTTTGCCAAAAAATATAGTTAGTATTTGAATGTTTCCTTGCTCATCTATCCATGCATGCCTCTTTCGTACCTATATAAACTATGCCTCTATTCTAATGAACTAAAATACAATAGTTGAAATCTGATTTAAATGCTCAGAAGTTAGGTACTTGCTCACCGCATCTGAAATTCTTTACTTGAACATCTAAACACACCAAACTACTATTAATTAGGGTTCATTTATGCCTTCTATGTGATTGCAACATGCTTTATAATACTAAACTACGGAACGAACATTTAGATGAAAAATTTAGGAGAAAATATACGTGTATCTGAACCTAGTAAATCAGTAGAGAATTTTAGAAAGTTAGAACATCATAAGACCCATTTCATTTTGTTATTGTTAGTTGCTGTCAAGTCTGTCCCTGAATCATGGTAGTTCCATGCAGAATGGAATGCATCAGACTGTTATTTTCCATGAGATTTTCACTGACTAAATTTTCTAAGTAGATTATCAGACCTTTCTTCCTAGTGTGTCTTAATCTGAAAGCTACTCTTATTTTTATTTTATTTTGGGGGTAAACCCCCTGATTGTGGGTGACTGACAGACAATTCCGTACTTGCTCTTCATGTATATAAATTGGTCCCCACTTTGAAACAATTGAACCAACCCCTGACTGGAAATCATTGGGGTTTTTTTCTTTTTAAAATGGAGTAAGAGATTAGACTGTCCTGTATTAATGGTGTGGTAACAACATACATAGAAGTTGGTGCTGTAGTAACCTGACCTTTGTGTTTCAAGTGAAAACAATGTGTAATAAGCTTCTTTTTAAATAAGAATACATTGTTTTCTTTCCAATTCATGGGGGGTGGGGGGCATTTCCTTCCCTCGCCTTTTTCTCTTTTCCTTTCTTTTCTTTTCAACTGCCACTACATTACTTGTCACCCGGGTTACCATTCTACCCAGTGAATCATTTTCCACTCCCTCCCACTCCTGGTAACCATCATAGAAAGTGTATTATACAATGAAAATATTTTCTTGACTTTTTGCAATAGTGGTCTCATACAATATTTGCCCCTCTGCAATTGGCTAATTTCACTCAGCATACTGTCCTCCAGGCTCCTCTGCATTATGCAGTATTTTGCAGATTCATTGTTACTCTTAACTGTTCCTACTATTTCATGTGTGTATGTACCAAAGTTTGTGCAACCACTACTCTGCTGATGGGCATTAGGGGGTCTTGGTCTTTTTGCTATTGTGAATGATGCTGTAGTGAAGATTTCTGTTACAGCTCTTATTTTTTGAGGCTATATCCCAAGTAGAGAGATTGCTGGGTCATAATGTATTTCTATTTACAACCTTCTGAGAGAGTGCCATACTGTTTTCCATAGAAATGACACCATTTTACAGTCCCACCTATAGACTGTTGTTGTTAAGTGCCATTGAGTTGATTTCTAACTAGTAGCGACTCTGTATGGAGTTTCCAAAGAGCCGCTGGGGAACTTGAACTGCCGATCTTGCAGTTCAAGCGGCTTTGCAGTCTGGTGCATTAACCCACAGCACTACACCGGGACTCCACCAACAGACTTTGGGAGGGTCCGATACTCTCCCCAGCAGCATTTGTATTCTGTTTGTTTTTTTAACTTTGCTATTAATGCTTGGGTAAGATGGTATCTGTTGTTTTGATTCGCATCTCTCTAATGATCACAAGCATTTCTTCATCCATTTGTTGGCGACTGGAATGTCGTCTTTGGTGAAGTGTCTGTTTGTATCCTCTGGACAGTTTTAAATTGGATTATGTGACTTCTTATTTCACTGTTGGAGTGTTCTATCAATATTAGACAGTATGCATGTGCCAAAAGTTTTTTCCCAGGCTGTGGGATTTCTTTTAATATTTTTGGTGAAATCTTTTGATGTACATACATGTCTTAATTTTTAGGAGGTCCCAGCAGCGTAGTGGTTATGAATTGGGTTGCTTACCTCAAGGTGAGCAGTTCAAAACTACCAGCTATTCCACAGGAGAAAGATGAGGCTTTCTGCTCCTGTAAAGATTTAAAGCCTCAGAAACCCTGTACAGTGTCGCTGTGAGTCAGAACCGACTCCATTGTACATAGCCACCACCACCACTCATCTGTCTTCTGCTGTTTTTGTATTTTCAGTTATGTTTGATAATGTATTTATGCTATGTATCAGAGCCCCTAAGTTTGTCCCTAATTGTCATTGATATTTTTAAAGTTCTAGGTTTTATATGTAGGTCTTTAATCCATGTTAAGCACAGTTTTGCTGTGGTGAGAGATACGGGTCTTTTTCATTGCTGTTGTTGTTAAGTGCTGTTGAGTTGATTCTGACCTATAGCGACCCTGTATAGGGTTACCAAGGAGCAGTTGGTGAGCTTGAACTGCTGACCTTGCAGTTCAAATGGCTTTGCAGTCTGACGCATTAGCCCAAAGTACCACAGCAGAACTCCATACAAGTACTAACCAGGCCTGACCCTGCTTAGCTTCCAATATCAGATGAGATTGGGCGCATTCAGGATGGTGTGATAATAGACCTTTTCACTGGTAGGCAAATGAATTTACAGTTTTGCCAGCACCATTTGTTGAAGAGACTATCTGTTCCCTATTTATTGTCAAAGATCAACTGAGCATAGGTATATAATAAATCAGCCCAAAATTTTATGACTTAAAACAACTGCTTGCTCACAATTCTGTGGGTTCACCATTTGGACTGAGTTCTCTTGTATGGTTTCTTGTGCTGGTCTTGTCTAGGGTCACGTGTGTGGCTCTAGTCACTCAGTAGCTTAGGGTGTGACTGGATGGTCTACGATAACCTGCTGTACCTCAGCTGGGTCTCTTTTTGTACGTGGTACAAGAATTTTTGCATGAAGAGCTATAAGCATATAGTTGTCAGTGTTGCAAGAGAGGGCAAACTCTAGTACACATAGTCAAGCCTCTGCTTGTGTCTTGTTTGTTAATGTTTCATTGGCCAAAGCAAGTCCATGACTAAGTCCAATTTCAAGGGCTAGAGAAATAAATTCCACCTCTTGAGGGGAGGAGTAGCAAAGTCACATTCAAGGCAAGTACTTATATAGATTAAATTCATTTGCGGCTTTAGCTCCTCTATCAGGTATGCCCTTAAAGGCCACTTTAAGGTTTGACTGACCTTATTTCTAAGTGAAAAAGGAATTCACTGAAGAGTTTTAAGCAGTGGAGGGACCTGATTTGACCTAAGTTTTTAAAGGATTTTTCTGGCTGTAATATAGAAAATAGGTTGTATTAGTGGCAAAGGTATTTAAAGTACCATGGACATAGCTTCCAGAATCACAGCAACTCACAAGCCACCACAGTACGACAAACTGACAGACGTGTGGTGGTGACTATGCAAGGACCTTTAATTGTGTGGATCATGACAAGCTGTGGGCACATTTTGTGGGCCAGAGCCGGAGTTCCATGTGCGATGTCTAGGAAATATCTCAGTAGGGATGTTGAGTGAGTAGACTGGAACTTAGGTGAGATAGCTGGACTAAAAACTCAATTGAAGAAGGTACCACAGATGACATTTAAAGTCATGACAATAGGTAAGATCATCGAAAGAGAGAATGAATGTAGTTAGACACAATGAACAACAAAGAGAAAAGAGGAAGAGAAGGGACTGAACCCTGAGTACTACAGTTTGAGAGAGCAAGAAGAACCTAAAGGAGGACAGCCAAGCGGAGGCAGCGACCCAGCTCTAGAAGCCAAGGAGCTGCGCGTCTGGAGGGAAAGGTGTGACTGATTTTTTATCTTTCACATATCTTTCCTCTTCACACTGATAGCGCCCTCACTGCCCAGCCCATATGCCTTTAGGTGGGCAGGAGCATACCCCCAAAAGGGTCCAGCATTGCAACCACAGTTTTCCCGCGGCACAGACGTCTGACTCTGGGACCCAGCCCAAAAGTTAACCTTGGCGGGACCCTTTATCCCTGTCTGCACAGTAAAGGCCACTGGACAGTCAACTACGATTTTATCTTTGTTTTTGATTGGTGGTTTCTGTCTCTGCTTTGATATTGTTTCTGTCTTTGGTCTTTTGGCCTCACTACTTTCCTGGGGGTGGGAGCTTTCTCCCCCTACCTTACCCAAAGAGAGACAGCAACTGTGCTCATATAGCTAAGCTATAAGCATACCCTGTAATATCCCACCGTCTTGACAAGAGCCAATACCAGTTGCTAGGCATTACACGTGAAAAGGGAAGCCTATCTCTAGATCATACCCACCAGGAGACACTCAGTAAGTTTAACAACACAGCAACATACATCCATTTAACCATTAAAAACCCACATAACTACTGAAAATGTCCAAGAAAACACAACAAAGGATCTCAACACACATCCAAAAGCAGAAAAAAGTAACTGAGACAAATGGGCTGGAAGTAGACACAGGCTTTCCAGTAGAAGAGTAGGCTCTGGATCTGCATGAGAAGGAATTCAGAAGAATGATATGGAAACAAACTCAAATGCTTTGAAAAGGGGTAGAGGAAAATAAGGAAGAAGTCAGGAAAGTGCTACAGGAGCAATCAAACAAGATAGATACGGCATTGGAAACAATTCAAAACCTGCAAAAAGAAGTTCAGATGATTAATAATAAAATAATCAGAAATGGACAGTATACTGAAAGGGCAAAGGAGTAGAATGGAAGAGATGGAAGCCAGAATAAGCAAGCTTGGTTCTCAATACTGCTAAGCTAGAAGAGCAACAAGCAGAAAAAAAGGATAAAAAAATCTGAAGAGAATCTAAGATTCATGCTGGATAACATGAAGAGGAATAACGTAAGAATTATTGGCATTCCAGAACAGGAAGAATCACAGAAGTCCACAGAAGAAATAGTTGAAGAGCTCCTGGGAGAAAATTTCCCTAACGTCTTGAAGGATGAGAAGATAAACATTCAAGAAGCTGAACAAACACCAGGAAGGACAGAACCCAAAAGAAAATCACCGAGACATATCATAATCAAACTCTCCAAAATCAAAGAACAGGAGAGAATCCTAAAAGAACCTATAGGAGGAGGAAGAGTGGTCTGTAAGGGACAAGAAAATCAAGAGATCATGGTGTGTTAGGTGCCATCAAGGTGATTTTAACTCACAGTGACCCTGTGTACAACAGAACTAAGCACGGCCAGTCCTGTACCATCACTGTAATTGTTGTTGTGTTTGAGCTCATTGTTGCAGCCACTGTGTCAATCTGTCTCATGAAGGGCTTTTTCTTTTCTGATAACCCTTTACAAAGCATGATAACCTTCTCTAGGAACTGGTCCTTCCTAGTAATATGTCCCAGGTACGTGAGATGAAATCTCGCTCTCCTCCCTTGTAAGGAGTATTATGACTGTGCTTCTGCCAGTGTATATTTATTCATTCTTATGGCCATCCATGGTGTGTATTCAGTGTTCTTTGCCAGCTCCATAGCTCCATGAAGACACTTGAAAACACCATGGCTTGAATCAGGCACACTTTAGCCTTCATAATGATGTCTTTGCTTTTTAATACTTTAAAGAGATTTTTTTACAGTAGGTCTGCTCCGTGCAATACCTCCTTTGATTCTTTGACTGCTGCTTCTATGGGTGTTGATTGTGGATCCATGCAAAATGAACCCCTTGAGAACTTGCCATTTATCATGATGTTGCTTATTGGTCCAGTTGTGAGGATTTCCCCCCCGCCCTTTACCTTGAGTTGTAATCCATACTGAAGGTTGTAGTCTTTGATCTTCATCAGTCCTCTTCACTTTTAGCATGCTAGATTGTGTCATCTACATATCACAGGTTAATGAGTCTTCCTCCAGCCCTGATGCTATGTTCTGCTTATAGTCCAGTGTCGCCGATTATTTGCTTATCATATACATGGAATAAATATGGTGAAAGGATATAGCTCTACTGTACACTTTTCCTGAATTTAAAGCATACAGGAATCCCTTGTTATGTTACAATAACTGTCTCTTCATCTGTGCATAAGTTCCACATGAGCAGTTATGTGTTCTGGAATTCCCATTCTTTGCTGTTACTCCTAATTTTGTTATGGTCATACAGTCAGATTCCTTTGCACAGTTATTGAAACATAGGTAAACATCTTCCAGTTTTTTTCTGCTTTCAGCCAAGATTCATCTGATGTCAGCAATAGATTCTTTGTTCTATATCCTTGTCTAAATCTAGTTGAATTTCAGGACATTCCCTGTACCGTTGCAACTGCTTTTTAATTATTTGCAGCAAAATCTTACTTGCATATGATATTAATGATTTCTTTTGTTGTTAAGTGTCATCAAGTCAGTTCCATTTCAAGGCGACCCTGTTTAGGGTTTCCAAGGCTTTAAGTCTTTTCAGGAGCAGAAAATCTCATCTTTGTCCAATGGTGCAGTGGGTGAACTTCAACTGTGGACCTTGTGATTAGCAGTCCAGTGCATATCATTTGTTGCCACTGCCCTCCCCAATATTAATATGATACTGTTCAGTTGTTCTTACATTCTATTTGATCATTGTTCTTTGGAATGAGCAAGAATATAGATCTCTTCCAGTCAGTTGACCAGAGAGGTATCTTCAAAATTTCTTGGCATAGATGAGTAAGCCCCTCCATGGCATTGCTTGTTGAAAGATTTCAGTTAATACTCTGTCAGTATTGTTGTTCACCAACACCTTCAGTGCAGCTTTGACTTCTGGTCCTGTCAGTTCTTGGTCATGTGCTACCTCCTGAAATAGCTGAACCAGTTCTTACTGGTACAGTGACTCTGTATTCCTTCCAGCTTCTTTCAGTGCTTCCTGCATCACTCAATATTTTCTCACAGAATCCTTCAGTATTATAACTCGAGGCTTGAGTTTTTTCTTTAGTTCTTTCAGTTTCAGAAATACCAAGGGCATTCATCCTTTTTGGTTTTTTAACCCCAGGTCTTTGCCCATTTCATTATAATACTTTGCTTTGTCTTCTGAAGCCAACTTTTGCAATTTTCTGGTCGAGGTCTTTTACTTTAATATCATTATGTCTTTGATTTTATCTATTCTTTGTTCAAGAGCACATTTCAGAGCCTCTTCTGACATCCCATGATGGTAAGGTCCACATGTATTGTTGTTGTTAATTGCTGTTGAGTCGGTTCCGAACCTGTATACAGTTTCTGAGGAGCAACTAGTGAGTTTGAACCACCAACCTTGCAGTTGAAACTGACTTTGCAGTCCAGTGCATTAACCTACAGGGCCACACCAGGACTCCTCCACATGTATGTTGTTGTTGTTAATTGCTATTGAGTTGGTTCCGACCCATAACGACCTAATATAAGGTTCCCAAGGAGCATCTGGTGAGCTTGAACTGCCGGCCTTGTGGTTCAGACAGACTTTGAGTCTGATGCATTAACCCACAGCTCCACACCAGGACTCCCCTCCACATGTACAGTTACCGTTTATGTTGTTGGAAACGGGTATTTTCAATGATTAAGTCACTGGTCTTGAAAATTTCTATCATTCTGTCACCAAGGCCATGTTTTCCACATATTAATCTTTATGTACAACTTTCACATTCTAATTACCACTAACTGTCATTTCATCTTGATTGCATGTTTGATCAATTTCAGGCATCAGAAGTTGGTAAAAATCTTCAATTTCTTCCTCTTTGGCATTTTGCATAAATCTGAATAATAGTTGTATTACTGGTCTTCCTTGTAAGCATATGGATTTTATCCTAGCTTTGTCATTAAGGATGGTTCTTAAAATGTTCTTTGCAACACCATTCATCTTCAGTATCTCATTTCTGGCGTGTTCAATTTTCCTAGATTCATACTTCCTACATTCTGTGTCCCAATTATTAATGGATATTTGTGGCTATTTCTTTTCATTTTACATTGTACCACATCAGCAAATGAAGGTCCTGGGATGTTTACTCCATTCATTTCCTACGGTGAATTCTATTGTAGTGGTTACAAGTCGGACTGCCAACCTAAGGTCATCAGCTCCAAACTACCAGCCATTCCACGGGAGAAAGAAGAGGCTTTGTGATCCCATAAGGATTTATAACCTCAGAAACCCTATCAGGGTCGTTATGAGTTGAAACCAATGCCACAGCACCCCACAACCACCATCACCACTACTTGGAGGAGGCAGCTCTTCCCTGATATGATTTTGAGTGCCTTCCACCAACCCGACAGGCTCATCTTCCGGCACTATACCAGATAAACTTCCACTACTACATTTAACAACAGCACAACTCTGTATACTTTCACTAGCCAAGTTTTTGTTTTTCAGAAGGTGATTGCCAGGTCCTTATTCCAATGGACTGTCTTAACTCTGGAAGCTCCACTAAAACCTGTCTCCCATGCATGACCTTGCTGGGAATTGCCATGTCAGTGGCTAGCTTCTAGTGTCATACCAACACACAAGCCACCACATATGGCACACTGACAGACAGCTGGTGGAGAGCATGGTGTACTGAAAGCCAAATATAGAATTTCTTTCAAGGAGAAGGGAAGCGACAACTGTGTCAACACCTGACAGGTCAAGTGAGATGAGGACTAGGAACTCATGGAGGGATGTGGAAGTGATCAGTCACCGTGACAAAAACTTCGTGTTAGACGGATGGGACAAGAGCTCATTGAATGGATTTAAGAATAGGAGAGAAATTAAGAAACAATGATAAACCATTTTTTGAGTCTTAAGGGTCAGAGAAGTGCAGTAGTAACTGGTAGATGAAATGGGGTCAAAAAGTGATGTACATTTACATGCTGATGGGAAAATTGATTTTTAAAAAATATTTAAATAAACTTAATTAAATTAAGTTTATTAATTAAAAATAAGGTGCTACACACCTTAAAATTACAGTTCAGTAGTTCAGTGAAAGGAAGGAGATTACTTTCCACTGAAGAAATAGTTCTGAAGATCTGTTTACCATTTTTTAATGAATTAGAGATAGACACATATGTAAGTTTTGCTCTGAATATAGTTTTTTAAGGCATATCTTTGCAGTCCTTCATATATTAAAATGTTGCTGTGGGCCACCAATGGTAGTACAAATGTGTTCCTAATGATTTTTTTCAGATAGAATGTACGTGTTTTTACTTTATGCTGTCTATCTTTTTGTTGTTGCCTAGATGGTAAAGGATTTGCTAAGAAAGATTATAGGCATACAAATGAGGGGTTTCAAAAAGTTCATGGGGAAATTCCATTTTCCCATAGGCTTTTTTGAAGTATATGGCAATACGGGGAGCATTGGGAGAGTAATAAAAGTAGGAAGATTGTTTTGTGATAGTTATTAGCGGAAGGACGTTTAAAATATTAACAACTTTCATACTGAGTAGTTACTTCTTAGGGGAGGACTGGCACTAGGGATTGTAGTTAATGGTGACTTCGTTTTATCTGTGCTATTTGTAAAATGGTGTTGTTAAGTACACCCAGGTCACTTCCAATTGATAGCGACCACCTATAGGGTTTCTGAGGAATAACTGGTGGGTTTGAATCACCAATGTTGTGGTTAGCCATCCAGTGCTTATCCTACAGCACTACAGCAAGACTCCATAGTCTTTGTATGAGGTTATTTATTAATTGAAGGCCTGTTGTGGCATTGTAGGGTCAGCACTGGACGGCTAACCCCAATGCTGGCAATTCAAACTCTCCAGTCATTCCTTGGATCACTATGAGTCAGAAGCAACTCAACAGCACTTAATAACAGCCACACATTTATTAATTGCTTATGTTTAATTGAAAAGAAAAAATATGATAGATGAGGATTCAACCTCAACTTTCCTAAAATTGGATAGTCTTTATAAACAATTATAAAGAGTAGTATTTCATGGATTTAGATTAACTGAATGTAGTCATAATTTTAATTAATGTGAAATTTTTTAATTAAATAATTTGCTAAGTTCTATGAGTACAAATGCTTTTGAATCAAGAATGAGAAAATTTTGGTGGCTCTAAAGTTGTCAAGGACTTCATTTTTCTTGGATCAACTATCAACACTCGCGGAAGCAGCAGTCAAGAGATCAGACAATGTATTGCATTGGGCAAATCTGCTGCACAGGAACTTTTTAAAGTATTGAAGAGCAGAGATGTCAGCTTGAGGACTAAGGTGCGCCTGACCCAAGCCATGGTATTTTCAATAACCTCATATGGATGCGAAAGCTGGACACTGAATAAGGAAGATCGTAGAAGAATTGATGCCTTTGAGTTGTGGTGTTGGAGGAGAATACTGAAAGTGCCATGGACTGCCAAAAGAACCAATAGATCTGTTTTGGAAGAAGTGCAACCAGAGTGCTCCTTGGAGGCCAAGATGGCTAGGCTTCGTCTCTCATACTTTGGACACATTGTCCAGAGAGAACAGTCGCTGGAGAAGGATGTCATGCTGGGTAAGGTGGAGGGTCAGAGAAAAAGAGGAAAATACCCCCCGCGAGATGGATCAGCCAGGTGGCATCATTGATGGCGTCAAGTGTGGCGGCAGTAGTGAGGTTGGCCCAGGATCGGACATTGTTTCATTCTGCTGTGCATGGGGTCGCTATGAGTCGGTTCTGACTCGATGGCACTGACAACAACAACAACAAACTTCTCAGAATTAGCTAGTGAGAACCCTGTGATGACAACATTATGATACACCAACCAGTCATGGGATGGTGCAAGACCAGACAGCATTTCGTCCTTTTGTGCATTAAGTTGCCATGAGTAAGGTGCCTCCTCAACTGCAGCTGACTATAACAAACCTAGCAATTTAAAAGCATCTACCCTGGAGTTCACCTGCCTGGATTTAAGTCCTGGTTCTGCAGTGTTCTGTAGCTGTATGATGTGAGCAAATTTCTTAACTTTGGTAAGTTAAGTGAGAAAATTTATATAAGAAGCTTATTTGGTGGTGGTGGTGGTTGTGTGCTACCAAGCCAGTGCTAACTCATAGTGACCCTGTATAGAGTTTCCTAGGCTGTAACTCTTAATAGGAGCAGAAAGCCTCATCTTTCTCCCATGGAGCGACTGTCTAATGACCCTGTAGTTAACAGCCCAGATCATAAGCCATTATACTACCAGGGGTCCTTATTTAGTACATGGTACTAGGAAACTCTATACAGGGCTCCTGTGGGTCAGAATCAACTCAACGGCACTTAACAACAACAACTGTTTAGTAAATGTTAGATACTTCAAGATAGTTTCTCCATATATATAAAATATGGCTCCTAAACCTTCTAGACCACCACTCACCTGTCAGTTTGTCATACTGTGGTGGCTTATGTGTTGTTCTGATGCTGGAAGCTATGCCAACAAGATCACCCATGGTGGATAATTTTCAGTGGAGCCTCCAGACTAAGACAGACTAGAAAGAAGGAGAGGCAGAACATTTCTAAATGGTTAGCCACTGAAAACCTTATGAATTGTAGCAAAACATTATCAGATGTAGTGCCAGAAGATGAGCTGGAAGGCACTCAAAATACATCTGGAGAAGAGTAACCTCCTCAAAGTAGAGTTGATCTTAATCAAGGGGATGGAGCAAAACTTTCAGGATCTTCATTTGTTGATGAGGGCACAACTCAAAATGAGAAAGAAATAGCTGCAAACATCCATTAATTATCAGAGAATGTAATGTACAAAGTACGAATCTAGGGAAAATGAAATGGTATGCGTAAGGATCAATATCGTAGGCATTACTGAACTAAAATGGACTGTCATTGGCCATTCTGAATCTGACAGTCCTGTGGTTTACTATGCTAGGTACATCAAATTGAAGAGGAATGGCACAGCATTCATCAGCAAAACGAACATTTCAAGATCTCTCATGAATATGGTTCTGTGTGTTAGGATAATATAAATACACTTAGAGGGAAGACCAGTTAAAACCACCATTAGTCAGATTTACCCACCTACCACTAAAGCCAGTGAGGATGAAATTGAACAATTCTCCTAAGTTCTTTTGATCAAACATGCAAAAAGATGAATTTATAGTTACTAATGATTCAAATGACAAAGTTGGAAACAAAGAGGAAGGCTTAGTACTTGGAAAATATGACCTTAGTTATTGAAATGCTAAAGATATCATAATATAATTTTGCAAGACCAATGACATATTCATTGCAAATACATTTTTTAAACAACACAAAAGGTGACTAGACACATGGACCTCAAAGGAAAGCAAATGATAATTAAAATGAAATCTGTTTCATGTACCAGATCAACCTAAATACAAAAGTTAAGATACCTAGAGCTGCCACAGTCATTCTCATATGTTGTTGATCGTAGTATAAATTGTAATCTTTTGGAGAACAATTTTGAGTCTTGGTATAGTACTGTAGGATAATCACTGGACTTCTCACTGCAAGGTCAGCAGTTTAAACCCACCAGCCACTCCTCAAAAACCCTATACAATATTGCTATGAGTTGGAACCAACTTGAAGGCACTTAACAGCAACATCACCAAAATGTAAATGTTTATCCTCTGATTCACTGCTAAGAATTTACAGTACATGCACAGACATTCACAAAATTATAAATATAGTACAGTATTGTTGGCTGAAAGCAGAGAATATCAGATGTTTACCTGTGCTTTATTGGCTACACAAAGGCTTTTGATTGTATGGATCATGACAAGCTATGGACAACATTGCGAAGTATGACTATTCCGGAGCACTTAATTGTGCTCATGAGGAATCTGCTCCTGGAACAAGAGGCAGTTGTTTGAACAGAACATGGGAGCACTGAATGGTTTAAAATTAAGAAAGGTGTTTGACAAGGTTGTATTCGTTCACCATACTTACTCAACCTGTATGCTGAGCAAATAATCCGAGAAGCTGTGTTATATGAAGAAAAATGGGGCGTCAGGATTGGAGGAAGACTCATTAACAACCTGCGATATGCAGATGATACAACCTTGCTTGCTGAAAGTGAAGAGG
>NW_006408639.1:9147835-9160491 GCF_000296735.1 Chrysochloris asiatica | reverse complement strand
AAAAAGAGGAAGACCCCCAATGAGATGGATTGGCCAAGTAGCAGCATCGATGGACTAAAGCGTGGCAACAGTAGTGAGGTTGGTTCAGGATCAGGCAGTGTTTTGTTCTGCTGTGCATAAGGTCACTATGAGTCGGTACTGACTCGATGGCACCTAACAACAACAGTATTGTTTGTAATAAAATGTGAAGAATTTGTCTTGATACCCAAGTGAAATTCAACTCATTAAATATCTTTGAAATTTTCTCCAGCTTCTCTTCTCTCAAAGGAGATGCTGCCTTCTTCCTTACTGAGGGAGTATATTCCATATTGTCCTATAAGTCTAGTTATCTAATTATCTGTGAGTTCACAGCATGTCTTTTTTTTCCTTTTCTTTAACTTTCTAAGGAATAAAGGCTTTTCGTTCATCCTGATAATGATCATCTCTGGAGAGGAGGTGTTAGGAATGAAAATTCAAGATGATTCTCCCACAAGAGCTATTAAGAATAGAGTGATCAATTAGCTAAGTAGCTGTTCATTAGAAAACAAATATTTAAGATTATATGAATTAGTTTGTGAATATTGGAAGTTGGGGAAAATCTAGAGCAAGTTTACTATAACTGCATCTTCAGTTACTTCTTTTGACTTCTAAAAGCTCCATTCCAGTTTTGAATAACAGAACTGCCAACCAGGTAACAAAATTTGAGAGGGCAGAAATAGAATGACATTTATTACATGTTTCACAAATGAGTATTGTTTTTACATTTATCATAGCTATTTCGTGAAATAGTTCAGGTTTTGCCTGTGTCTTCTGTTTTCCCTGATCGTGCAAACTGTGGTAAGTTGGTCATTGCTGGCGTCATTTGACTCACAGTTATTCTCTCCACTGAATTAGTTATGGGCCAGAATTTCTCCGAGTTTTCTAGCGAGGTTAGAGGGGAAGAGAGTAAAGCCAACTGCAGGATATCCCAGTGGCAGTTACTCTCATACCTCAAATCATAAAACTAGGTCTAAAGGTTGCAGTGCAACCTGTGAAAACCAGAACCTGTGTAAGAAAGAAACCTGCCAGAGAAGGAAAACCCATTTTCCACTAAAATGAGAGACAGAAAAGCAGAAAAATTTTGAGACTCTAAAAGACAAGGTAGTCCCATCAAGTTCTGACTTTCAGAGGTTTCATTGTCATTACTGGTGTCTGTTATAACAGCAGGATGAGAAGCAGGCACACAAATATTAACTGGTTTTCACTGACCAGCCTTGAAAACTCAATATAGGGTCATATGAGTTGAAATTGACTCGATGGCGGTGGATTGGGTTTAAATTTATCAGCAGTTTCAGTAGGATCATAGATTGTTGACCTTTGACTTTTAAGAATGTAATGATCTCCATTTGAATGCTAGTAGCAAGCCTGTAAACTCTTAGAAAAATGTTACCTGTATCTTCCTCTTTGGAATAAATAATTTTTGTGATTTTAGTTCTTTAAAAGACATTTTGGGTAGGAATTCAGGCCAGTGAAAATAGCATATTTTCTTGAATTCTGACAAGTCAAGATTGACAGCTTTCGGGCATTTAAAGAATGAATCATGTTTTGTGAATACTTGTTGTTTGTAAAATTCACGTAACATTTCAGATATCCAGAGAGTTATCAGCAGTCCCCGATCTAGACTTTTAAAAACGTGGAGGGATGCCACTGACATTTAGTATATGGAACTTTAGATTCTGTAATGGCCAAAATGCCAAGGGTCACCACTGGGTCTAGACTCTCCAGGCACATCCCATCTCCCTCTGCTTTTCCTCTCCTTCTCTTCCTTTCTCACTAGAAAGTGAGAGCTCCAACTGTGTGGATATTATCTTACCACAGACAGTGCTATACTTCAAGATAGATTTTGAAATGCTCTTTTTGATCATGAATGCTCCTCCATTACTCTTCAGTTTGATGTTCTAGCATAGTAAACCATATGATTATGATTCAGAATAGCCAATACCAGTCCATTTCAACTCACTAATACCTAGGACATTGGTTTTTATGTGTTCCATTTCATTTTTGGTGACTTCCAATTTTCCTAGATTCATACTTCCATTTTCTGTTTATTAATGGATGTTTGCAGCTGTTTCTCCTCATTTTGAGTTGTGCTCCACCAGTAAATGAAGGCCCTAGAAGCTTTAGTCCATCCATATTATCATGGTCAGCTCTACTTTGAGAAGGCAGCTCTTCCCCAGTCAAATTTTGAGTGCCCATATTTTGGGCTCATCTTCTGGAACTATATCTGACAATATTCTGGTGCTATTCGTCAGGTTTCATTTTCTGGCACTGTATCTGACAATTCTTCACTGCTATTCATAAGGTTTCCAGTGGCTAACCATTCAGAAGTAATACGCATCTCTTTCTTCCTAGACTATCTTAGTCTGGAAGCTCCCCAGAAACCTGTCCACCATGGATGACCGTACTGGCATAGCTTCCATCATCACAGCAACACGCAAGCTAACACAGTGTGACAAGCTGATAGAATGCCATATGACACTGCTAAATGCTGATTTAAAAGACCACCAGTCTCACAGTTCTGTGTCAGCCTGGTCGTCCAGCCTGCATACTTAAATTTTTGTGAGTTGAGTTGGTTCTGATGTACAGCGTAATGAAACACTGCCCTGCTTTGCACCATACTCACAATTGTTATGTTTGAGACCACGGGTGCTACCACTGTGTCAGTCCATCTTGTTGGGGCAGTGGGGGTGGGGAGGTGCAGTGCTTCCTCCTTTTCACTGATCCTCTGCTTTTCCAACATGATATCCTTCTCCCGGACTGGTCCTTCCTGATACTATGTCCAAAGTTCGAGAGATGAAGTCTCACCGTCCTCACTTCTAAGGAGCATTCTGACTGTACTTCTTCCAACACTGATTAGTTTGTTATTTTGACAGTCCATTGTACTTTCAGTATTCTTCGCCAACACCGTAATTCAAGTGCATCAGTTTGTGGTCTTCGTGATTCATTGTCCAATAGTCAAACGCATAAGGGACAATTGAAAGAATCATGATAGATCTTGAAATGTTCATTTTGACAGTGAATGTGATGCCATTCCTCTTCAGTTTGACGTTCCCAGCATAATAAGCCATAGGATTGGCAGATTTCAAAATGGCCAATACCAGTCCATTTCACCTCACTAATCCTTGGATGTCAATCTTTATGCATTCCATTCCATTTTTGACAACTTTGAGTTTTCCTGGATTTTTACTTCATACATTCTACATTCCAGTGATTAACGTTCACAGCTATTTCTTATTTTGAGATCCCAAAAGCTTGACTCCATCCATGCCATTAAGGCCAACTCTCCTTTGAGGAGGCAGTTGCATTTTGAGTGCCTTCCAACCTGAGGTGCACAATGTTAATAAGTTGCTCTTCATAAGATTTTCAATGGCCAAACATTCAGAAGTGGTCCAAACTCTCCTCTTCCCTAGTCTCTCTTAGTCTGGAAGCTTCACTGAAACCTTTCTACCATCACAGCAACATGCAAGCCACCTCAGTACAACAAACTGACAAACTACTAAAGAATGGCATACTTAAATTGTTGAGTGTCATCCACTCTATTCTGACTCAGCAACCTGTATAGGGTTTCCGAGGAACATCTGGTGGGTTTGAACTGCTGACTTTGTGGATTGCAGTCCATTGCTGATCCTATGGCACCACACCACAAGTCCCACAAACTTAAATTGTTATTGTATAGTGCTGTGGAGTTGGTTCTGGCCCATAGCAACCCTGAATAGGGTTTCCAAGGAGCTGCTGGTGAGTTTGAACCACCGACCTTGCAGTAAATGGCTTTGCTGTCTGGCACATTAACCCACAGCACCACATCCAGACTCCTATATACTTAAATAGAAGTACAGACATTAGCAGAGCTTCAAGCTCACAGAAAAGATTAGACTGAATTATATTAAATTTTCTTCATGTCTCATTGCTTTTTGCATATTAACCTTAGATAAGAGTTACTGTATATGCATTATTGATGCCATACTTGATTTTATAATCATTTATATTCCTCTTATGGTATGTTGCCCACAACTGCTTTTTAACAGTGTAGACATAAAGCTCAGATCTGGTAACTTGCTGAAATTCCAAAGTGACTTGTTTCAGGGCAGGAACAGTCTTTTTAAGATGTTCAGTTCTTTCTTACAGTGTTGCGGGTATTCAGTAAATTTCATGTGGTGGTGCAGGGCCAAGCCTATGGTTTAGGTGTTTTAATTATTTGTTTCGATTTCTGACAGTGCTAATGCTTTGTCCATAGTGAATAAATTTTTAGGGATTAGTTTCATTCTAAATTTTTCCTCTTGATTTGTTTTCATTTAAATGATTCTGCAAACCCGGAAAGAAAAATCATATTAGTAAAGCATGGAAATACATTTTGCCAGTCTTCTAAGTCTTTTATCAAAACATGGGTAGATTTCGTTTTCTTTGTATTTATTGAACAAAGCTACTCAAACAGTGTTATTTTATTTAGCATTATTTTAAGCTTAAGCTGTTACCTAAATCTTACCTGTTTTAAATAAAAGGACAAATGTAAATGTTGAATTTGTGTCCTGTAGCTTTAAATCCAACCAGTTTGATGCTTTTGTCTTTTATAAAAGATGCTTACAGTGGGAGAAGAGAGGCAGATACTGTCTGTGATCTCCATTCTCAGAGTCAAACTATTCATTTGCATTAGCAGCACTAGCACCACCCACACCCACACCCACACACACACAAGGATGCTTGTTTAGCAGAAGCTTTCTGTTTATTCAGCACAGAGTCTTCCCGGGCTCCCAAATGTAGGAGCTTTGAGTTGATGCAGGATCCAGCACCGGAACTGTATATAGGGTGAGGTGGGCACTGCGGCGGATTGGCTATGCAGGGATGTTGATGTGGTGCGGCTGTACCTGCCTATTCTGCGAAAGGCACTTCTCTGAGACTGTGGAGGTGAGGAGCCCTGGGATCCACTAGAAGCTGCTTTGCCGTTGGCTTTTTGGCGGGGGAATGCATTCCAGTGGTAGCTGCCCTCGTTTTACAGCGTTATTCTCGGAAACCAAGTATATTCAGCCGTGACAGACTATGCCACAGCTCCTCTGCAGTTTGGAAGCTGGGACAAATGAAAAGGCTTATAGCCAACAGAGATTGTGATCTGTTTTCATGATCCAGGCTTGCTATGGCAGTACAGCAATGAAGGATGAGCTTTGTGGCAAAACCAACAGACTGCCTGACAGGGGGTTTTGGTAAGATAAATGTGTTGCTTGTGATTTTTGTTTCTCTTAATTTTTTTTTACTTTTCTGTATCAGCTACATAGTACTAACAACATACCAATAGCAATAGCCTCATAGCGGTCAAGAAAACATTTTTCGGAAACACATTTGATGGAAAGGATGATCAAGGGATCCAGAAAGGAAAACACGATTTTTGGTCACTCAATTATGACCTTCAGAGATAATCAAGTTTTCTTAGATGTTCATTAACAGGCAGAAGCCAGGGATTTCCACAGCAAAGGTTGTTGACTAACAATTAGATACCCTTTCCGTCTTTTGAACAGTCGTAATTATCCCCCTCACCACTCCTCCCCCCGCATTTTTTTTTTTTTAAGCTTTCCTATGCCTTCAAGTGGAGAAGGAAAAATAAAAAAGACTTCCTTCTCTTTCTGAATTGTTGCCATTGAAACAGTAATACGCTGAGAACGTAAGTATGGAAGCGGGGAGGGGAAGGCAGGATGAGAAGTCTATTTTCATAGCTGAACGTTGGTGGCTGTCTTGGGTTTATCATTGTGGTTCAATGTCAAGTGGTTGTTAGTGCTGTATCGCTTTGCCTGTATCATGATTGAATGCTCTTACATACATAATTCTTGGCCAGACCGAAATCTGTCAGATTGAAGTCTTTTTCTGCCTTTATTAGGGAAAATTGCAGAATATAGCCTTGAAATATTTCTGAATCCAAAAAAGATAAGGGCATTTTCTTTTCCAAATCTAGGTTTTGCTTTGAGCAGATTTCATAATCTTCAGTAAGTGTATTATTCTTTTATAATTACAAGTTAGAGAAATGGGTCACATTAGATCTGTGAAATCCTTGTTGTAGTCTGCTTTAAATTGGATCCTATTTCTTCCATTTTTCTCAGCATGATGGTTTGCTTTTCTTCCTCCTAACTTAGGCAAGTGTTGCTGCAGGGTGTAGTTGCCTACGTTTGATTAGGCTAGCCCAGATCTTGTTCCTAGGTCCCTTTTCTCACCAGCAGGGAGAGCCAAGTTTCCTAGCCGCTGTGAGTGGGCACAGAAGAGGTCCATTGACACCTGACTTTTTGCTGACTCACTGGTTATGTAAGCCCTGTAAATGCTGCTGTCCATATATTCCACTAGGTGACTGGGCAGGTGGCCCCTTCCCTGGCTACTGACCTTCTCCTCTCTCAGTGGTCTCCTGCTCTTTCTTCAAGCCTTTTTGGTAACAGTCTCAATCTTCCTCCTATTAATTTCTAGGAAGCAGTAAATAGGCAACATTGTTTTTGTCTTTTTTAATTCCATTTTTTACCTGCATTTTCATGTTGACTATGAGAAATTTGTAGATTTTATATCTTCTCAGCATATAGAGTCTATAGTAATAATGTTTTTTCACTTATGACCCGGTTAGAGTAGTCACTTCTCTGTATTTTTTGAAGGCTCAGTTTAAATGAGCCATCTAGCTGCGACTATCTAAAGTATCTCTATATGATTCCTTTTTTAAAAGCACTGTTCTCTATCTGCTTAGAATTTTCCATAATTTATATTGTCTGGCCACTGGTTTTTCTGCTTTTACCACTTTTACTCACTCAGCCATAAGCCTCATGATGACAGACTTTTATTTTGATCATCAGTATATATCTTCTTCTTCTTCTTATGTGCCGTGGAGTCAGTTCCGACTCATAGCGACCCTGTACAGTGTTTCCGAGGGTGTAAAACTTTACGGGAGCATAAAGCCTCATCTTTCTCCTGTGGAACAGCTGGTAGTTTCGAACTGCTGACCTTGCAGTTCACAGCCCAATTCGTAACCACTGTGCTACCAAAGCTCCTCAGTATATACCTAACAACTAGCAAAATTTCTGTTTGAAGGAAGGATGAGTAGGCAGTATTGCATATGTAGGGAAAAAACACAATGAGTACCAGAGCCTGATACAAGGCCAGTGTGACTAGAGTGAGGGGAACCTGAAAGAGGTTAGATCCAGGATCTAACCATGTAAGGCCATGTTTACATTCTTGTTCTTAAAGAGTTTTGATAAACTATTAAAAGAATCTAAGCATTAGGTAATTTAGGACCTTAATTTATTTTATGTCTCCAGTTTAAGTGAGGTCCTAAGTAGTGGAGTTCTGTTGTGGTGCTGTAGGATAAGCACTGGACTGCTAACCACAAGGCCATCAGCTCAAACCCACCAGTCACTCCTCAGAAACCCTATACTAGGGACACTATGAATTGGAACCAACTCAACAGCACTTAACAACAAATGACTGCAGGTAGATTAGTTAGGATGATCGGTCTAGAAGAGAGAGAATAGTTCATCCTAAGGTTTTGACAATAAAAAGGAGCTCTGGTAGCGTAGTGGTTATGAATCGGGCTGCGAACCTTAAGATCAGCGGTTCGAAACTACCAGCCGCTCCGCAGGAGAAAGATGAGGCTTTCTGCTCCCGTAAAGATTTACACCATTGGAAACCCTGTACCGGGTCGCTATGGGTCGGAACCGACTCGACGGCACATAACAACAACGACAAGGTTTTGACAATAGAGGTAGATGGAAAATATTTGTAATTTGGTGGTGATGTAGAAAGTAACGTTGACGGATTGAAAATGGATAGAAGGCAGATATAAAAAATGACTCCTGGGTTTTGGTTTACTTCTATTTTGGTTTGTTTAACTTGATAGCTAGTTATGCTTTTCCTGAGATGTGAACACTGGAAGAGAACCAGGTTTAGAAGAGGATTATGTTTGCTTTGGGATATGTAAGTTTTTATATAGTCAGGTAGCTATTTGGACATACAAGTCTAGATTCCACAGGTGATTATCATCATCAGGAACTCTTTAGTGCTGTCCTTGGAATCAGATCCATAACCCTTTGCGTATGCCATATTTTCCCAACTTCATGAAGCCCTCAGTCTTCTAGAAGATGCTGCAGTAGTTCCTTGTTCTGCGCTTTGCTCATACTAGGCTGTCAACTTGAAGTGCCTTCTCTATTCCCTTCTTAATACACACTCCTTTCTGAGTTCAAGTACTTTGCCCACATGTCTACTATGTTGTTGTTAAGTATCATCACGTCAGTTCCCACTCATAGCGACCCTGTATAGGGTTTCCAAGGCTTTCAATCTAAGCTAGAACAGAAAGCTCATCTTTCTCACGCAGAGTGGCTGATGGGTCCTAACTTCAGACCTTGTGGTTTGTGTTCCGGTGCTTGTTGTATGCAGTCCTTGCACTCCCCCAGATCTGCTGTATCCATTATTTAATTGGACCTATATTTTAGTTGGTCATTTTCATGTCTCACTAACTAGGTCATGTATTCATTGATGGCAAGGATTATATTTTTAGTGCTTTACATTTAAAAAATAATAAAGAATAGTTTCAAGATAGATAATAGAAGTCTCAATCTTGTCTACAATCTGCTTCCTTAAACTCATAGCACCAGAATGTGCTTCCTCCATCTGCCTGCTCCCAGCCTTGCCTACATTTTAACCCTGCAGATACTTAGATGTTGTTGTTAGCTGCCATCAGTACAACTCCAATTCATGACAACCTTTTATAAAGCAGAACAAAGTGTTGCCTGTTCCTGCATTCTCATAATCACCATCTGTGAACTAGACATAAGAGAAATCCAATTTAAAAGATAAGTCAGTTCTTAGAATATCCCAGACCAGTGGTGTACAAGATAGATTTGGGGGTAGGGAGGAGGAGAGAAGGAGAGCTGGAGATGCTTAGAGCTGTCAGAAAGCTTTGGGGAATGTTAACAGGTTTGAGTCCATCATTGTGACTTTTGTATCAGTTTATTTCACCAAGGGCCTCCCATACCAGACATGATGACTTCCTCTAACAATCGACCCTACTGAAGATCTGTTCAAAAAAAGTGAGTCAGATAATGCTCTGTTGGAATCTATAAGGTTTCCATTGCGAAACTTTTAGAAGCAGATCACCAGGCGTTTCCGTCTAGTCTCTCAGGCTGAAACTTGGCTGAAAGCTGTCCATCATGAGTGACTTTCTGGATTTGAAAGACCACTAATATAGCTTCCAGCATCACAGCAACACACATACCACCACAATACAACAAACTGACAGAAATGTGGTGTAAACGCCTAGATACATAATAAAATGTTCTTCCTTTCACATGCAAATCCATGGAGTCCCTTGCATAATTTATTTTCCATTTACAAACTTTATTTGTAATTAATTAGAACTGAAACTGAAATCTTGTCTTCGTTATCACATGTGAAGGAATTGGCCAAGAAAGAAAAGGACTAGCATCCTTGGCCTTATTCTCTGCATCTCCTTTTTCCCCCTGTCCTCTGTTTGGAATAATTCCAGAATGTTCTGCCAGGTTTGTTCCTTCCCATGTAAGTGATTCCTTCAAAACCAGAACCATTTTTGCCTATTCAGAAATCTTTTGAGTAGGCGCATTTCTTTTATCCATTAGCATTGAGATGTATTGATACCCCAGTCCTTTGGGACTTGAATTTCAGTGACATCTTATTCCTTTTAGGCTTTACCAGTACCTGTCAACTCCAACACATGGCAACCCCACGTGTGTCAGAGGAGAATTGCTCTGTAGGGTTTTCAATAACAGTAGACTAAGGCCGTTCTTCCAACGCACCTGGTTGAACACAAACCTCCTACCTTTTGGGTAGCAGCTGAACTGTTTACACCATCCAGTGACTCTGTAGGAGTTACAGATACATTAATATTTAAAGCCTGAGTAGCCAGCTGTCCTCTAAAATTCATAGCAGTTACAAGTTTATGCTTTTTATCAGTATTCTTAATATAATCATTTTTAGTTCTTCCATCTTAATTTGAAAGCATAAACTAGATTATATCCTCTGTATTTTATTTTTAATACCTGGTTTACATAGTGACACTATCATTATAAATGCTTAATGGGAAAAAATCAAAGTTAATCTGAACATTACAGTGCAAGAGAATGAGGTAAAGGTAAAAGATATTGTAACATTTCCAGGATTTTTAAAACTTAAAATATGAGAGACCGTGTACATAACAGGCATTTATATCAACTCTATACGTCTGTCTGCTTTGTTCTGTTGCACAAAAAAGCAACTGTTTTCTCAAAATTAAGTACAGATTCTAAGAAAGATAGTAACCTGGAGTATCCCTTGCCAAAGATTTTTTTCTTTTTAATAGACAGAAAGTTGATCTGTTGAGAAGGTTTTTATCAAGAGGGCAAGAATGATCTGTCCCTTCTGCTTAAATATGCTTTGCTTAAAATAATGTTTTATTCAGTTGCAGGTAATTCTGCACTTAGTCTCTTAAAAGACCAGTCCACAGGTGTGCTTCCAAACAGAGAAACCAAGAATTGGAATTTAAAATGAGTTGATCTGCAAGGTATTTTTCGTGTAGAAAATGAGGCCAGTAATGCCTGCCTCACCAGATTAATGAGATCATCAGGTTAAGTGCCAAGCACATTGCAGCAGATGCACAATCCATGTAAATTCTGGTCCCGTTTTCTACCAAGGGTTAGCTCATGGGTTATGCATGGGCCACTCTCAGGTTGCCATCTCAGGTTGGATACATAGCTCATTTTTTAATGTGGACCAAAATAGGAAAGAAAGAGCCCAGCATTTTACTAAGAACCAGTCGCATGGTATCTTGTCTTCTGCGAGCAGGGTAAATAAAGGAGCGGTGCACTGAGCTTTCAGAGAGTGAGATCAGACATACCTAGATGATCAGATCATGTAAATAGTGATTAACTGTATTTTATTAGCCCATAACACTGCACCAGAACTCTGATATATGTACATACTTAACCACAGTGTAGAGTGCTGCTGTGGTGCTGTGGGTAATGTGCTGGACTGCAAAATCGCTTTGAACCGCATGGTCTAAGGTTCAAGATCACCAGTCGCTCCTTGGAAACCGTATACAGGGCCGCTATGGGTCAGAACCCACTCGACAACACTTAACAACGACATCAGTGCTACAATGTGACATTGTAGGATCAGCACTGGACTTCAAACCACAAGGCTGGAGGTTCAAACCCACCAGCTGCTCTTTGGAAACCCTATAGAGGGTTGCTATGAGTCAGAAGCAACTCAGCAGCACTTAACAACAACATATCATATATGGAATCCTGGTGTGGTGCTGTAGGATAAGCGCTAGATTACAAACCATAAGGTTAGAGGTTCAGACTTATCAGCTGCTCCTCGGAAACCCTATGCAGGGTTGCCCTGAGTTGCAATCAACTCAACAGTACTTAACAACAATATATAATATTTAAATATAAAAATTCTGGTGAAAGAAATCAAAGATTAAATAAAGGAGGAAGCATATTTTATGTTTATGGATAGGAGTTTCAGTATTCTTGGGAAGGTGTCACTTTTCCCCAGATGTATCTGTACATTCAATGCAATCCCAACTGAAATTCCAAACAAGTTATATTACAGATATCTAAATAAATAAATAAATATTTATGTAGATATAAAGTTTTATTGAAGAGATCTAAAATACCCAACACAATACAGAAGAGCAAAATATTATAAAGAAAATGATCAAGGAGAACAGCACCACCCAGCTTCAAACCATTGGAGAGTTTTAGGTGTTAAAAGGAAAACTTTGGCTGCTTGTGGACAATTGATTCTAAGGAAATTCTTGCTGTAATAAATTGGAAACTGTTGTAGTGATTCAAGTGAGAATTAATGGTGTTTTGTTTGATTTAACTGTGACAACAGTAAAGGTTCAGTGAGACGTTGTCAGATTCTGGATCTCTTTAACAAGCAGAACCCAAGCATTTTCTGGAGCAATATAGTGAATATCGCAACAGCACAGACAGACTCTGTAGCCAGGTTGGCTCTGGCTTGTGTTCCTGGACAACTTACTTAAAATTCTATATGCCTCGGCTTTCAGTAGCTCAATAGGATTAAATACTACAGTGCTAACTTTAAGTTCAGTGGTTCAAACCTACTAGCCGCTCCTCAAAAACCCTATACGGGGTCTCTATGAGTTCGAACCAACTTAACAGCACTTAACAACAGCAACAGAAATAAATAAAGATAATAATAGTACTCATCTGATTATAAAAATTAAAGAATTTACTAAACATACTAAAGGGTTTAGAATTGTACCTAGCACATATCAGGTACTATACTGTATGTGTTAGCAACTATGATAATCATTGTTGTTGTTCATTGATACGGTATGTGAGAGAAAGAGAGGTGAAAGATGACTTCAAGGCTTTGGATCTGAACAGGTGGAAAGATAAAGTGGCCATTAGCTGAGACTCTTGGAGGTACAGGTTTGGGGAATATCAGAAACTCAATTTTGTACATAATACATTTTAAATAGTGTCTAAGGCGCTGTTAGTGGGTTTGAACCACCAACCTATAGTTAGCAATCTAGTGCTTATCCTACAGTGCCACACCAGGGCTTCAAAGTGTTCATGGAAACTTTCCATTATCTTTTCATTCCATTTCCCATGAACTTTTTGAAGGTTGGGGGCGGGGGG
>NW_006408639.1:9143132-9143810 GCF_000296735.1 Chrysochloris asiatica | reverse complement strand
CTCCTCGGAAACCTTATACAGGGTTGCTATGGGTCAGAGTTGACTCAACGGCACTTAACAACAACAAGAAGACCATTTTAAAAACAAGAAGAGGAATTAACCTGTAAAATGTAGTTGGGACTTACAGTTTGGACAGACCCCTACTTGGCATAAGCTACCTAACAAGTCTTAATGGCCAGTGCAGTGGGTACAGCAAGATTGTCATAGGTTCTATGGAGCTTTCCAAATTCTTTCATTGCTTTAAAGTTTTGTTTTATCAAATATTACTTGAAATAAATAGAACTAAGCTGAGAATTTTATAAATCTTTGAGTTAATGAGATTTGTGTTTAAAAGTTATTTATAGCAAAAATTAACTTATAAGAAGGAAATTATTAGTAGCAGTTTTATAGTCAGACTAGTTTATAAGGATTTTATCTGCAGTTTTAAATCCTCAGCAGTTGACAGCCTGGTTCTGTGTCATCATCTCCTTTTGTTAAGTGTGAATGTTCAGAAAATAAAAGCTCATTTAACACTAACCCACATTAGCAGATTTGTGTGTTGCTTCTTGCTAATCACATACTTTACAGTCTTCTCATAATATTTTTTTTGTAATCCATAGCTTAAATCCACCATTTATCTGTCAGTTTGTCATACTGTGGTGACTTGTGAGTTGCTGTGATTCTGAAAGCTATGCCACC
>NW_006408639.1:9136482-9139017 GCF_000296735.1 Chrysochloris asiatica | reverse complement strand
AGGATTGGGCAGTGTTTCGTTCTGCTGTGCATAAGGTTGCTATGGGTCAGTACTGACTCAATGGCACCTAACAACAACAACAACAACATAGCTTAAATTATCATACCTTTATAATGAAAGTAAAATCTTGATGCTAGAAAGATTATCTTTTCTGAATGTCCATCTAGTATAGCCTCCTGTGACAATCTCAACATGCTGGCCTGCAGTCTCCTCTCGGATATTTCCAGTGGCATACATGAGCTTATGGCAAAACTCCCTGGTTAAATTGAACTGTGGATTATCTCTCCTTGTCTTCAGTGCATGTCACTATTTTTCTTAATTTTGTATAACCAGATTTCTGCATGAAAAATGTGAAAAACTGATTCCATTCAGAACAAAACTTATTTATCAAGCAAGAGAACTTTTGTGACCGTTGTAAAGGTCAGACTTTTTTTTGTGGACTACAAGCTAAATTTGATACATGCTGAGAGAAAAAGCTTGCTGACTTTGGGCGAGTAGAACTCAGTCTGGTTTGATTTCTACCACTCCAACATAGACTCTTGACCTGTGTGCCCACAGTGCCAGGACCTATACAGCAGACAAGTACAGGAGAGAATTGTCCCAAAAGTGGGGCTCACAGTGAGATAGTGGATGCAGCTGAAGACAAGCAGGAGCAAGATCTAAATACTCTCTCCACAAAGCACTCATAGGTCTCTGTTCGTTTTGTCAAAGGGGAGTATGGGGAAGTTGTTGGCAAAGGGAAGCCTCAAAAAAACTCAGATTTCAGACCCAGAGCTGTCTATTTCGTCTCTGTTTTACTGGCTCAACAAAATCTGACTAGCAGAAAAAGGAAATCCTGTAAGACCAACCAGACAACATTCTCATATTTGTGGTTGATTAGAAAATAAATTCCTGTGTGCTTCTTAGGGTGAAAATGATGAATCTCTAGGTGTTCAAGTTATTCATTTGATTTGAGGGGAGGTCAAATCTGCCCTGTTGTGACTCTTTAGTGCACTTGAGTTAAACCACACACTCCAGTTCTGGATAGGAAAACATGGGTACTGTATCTCAGATGAGGCACTGGTGGGTGTTGTTGTTTGTTGTTAGGTACCATTGAGTCAGTACCAACTCATAGTGTCCCTGTGTACACTGCCTCATCCTAGACCAACCTCACAATTGTTTCTACGCCTGAGCCTATTGATGCTGCCACTGTGCCAAAGCATCTCATTGGAGGTCTTCCTGTTTTTCTCAGACCCTTCACTTTACCAAACATGATATCCTTCTCCAGTAACTGGTCCCTCCTGACAGTATGTCCAAAGAATGAAAGATGAAGTGTGGCGATCCTGGCCTCCAAGGAGCACTCTAGCTGTACTTGTTCCAGCACAGATCTATTTGTTCTTTTGGCAGCCCATGGCACTTTCAATATTCTCCACTAACACCATGACTCAAGTGCATCATCAATTCTTCTACAATCTTTCTTAGTCACTGGTGCTACAGTTGTAGAATATTTGCCTTATATGCAGCTAATATCGGTCAGTTGAAGCTTATATTTTCTATGATACTAAACAAATTTCAGCAGAACTTACAGACTTAAATGGATTAGTAAGAAAGGCTTTAGTGATCTACTTCCAAAAATTAGCCAATGAAATCCCTGTGAATTACAGTGGTCCAAACCCAACAGTGCTTTGTTCTGTTGTGCTAACGGTCGCCATGAGTCAGGGGTTAACTCAGCAGTAGCTAATAACAACAGTAATACCTCAGATAAGGATTTGTAACAGAGCAGTAATATGCTGTGGTGCTGTGGAATAAAGCACTGGGTCACAAGGTCATTTGAACCACAAGGTTGATGGTTCAAACTCACCAACCGCTCCTTGGGAGTCCTATAGAGGGTTGCTGTGAGTTGGAACCAACTTGACAGCACTTAACAATGGGTCTAGATGCAGTCGCATCTGCTCACATAGGCCACTGAGCAATCAGTCCATTGTGTGAAACTGGTCTTTGAAAGAATCCACTTTCAGAAAAAACAAAATAATCAAGCATCCATTTGTTTTCAGATTAATTACAAAGCCTTGCCTACTCTCCACTCCCTTCTCCTTTTAGCCTAAGATGTCTTCCTAATTTTCTCAGAACTGAAATGGATCATTTGATGTGCAGAATAAGCGAGTTCCTAAAAGAGCAGCCAGTACTTTATAAATCAGATGACTTCAACATACTAAGTAAACAGGACAAGGCTATATTGTCTTTTATTGAAGATAGTAATGTCAACTTGGATTTCTGAATCTTTTCTAGTTAAGAATGTGTACTTGGATTTTGAGTCATGAATCTATGTTCCAGTTAAGTGATATAAGTAGGAAATGTTTTAAATGTTTTCCAGGTTTGCCATACACTATCAATTTAACAACTTTTTATTGTGAATTATACGGTAGTTTACATGGGAGAACATTAGTTTTACATTCATTCTAACGTATATCATTTCATTGCCATGGTTCCAATTTCCTCCATATATATCATCAACCAACCAAAGGGTATACCCTGCAAGCCTGCCCCCTACACTAC
>NW_006408639.1:9134982-9136325 GCF_000296735.1 Chrysochloris asiatica | reverse complement strand
CCAATCCTAGACTGGAAAGTTAATCACTCCCCTCTTTGCTATAAAATGTCTACCTTTACATTTCCAACCCTCACAATCAGTCCTGATAACAGTTATTCACTATTGTATCACAAGAGACCCATCTGCATTTCATTTCATCAGCTCCGCCTAGACAGATTGGATAGTACCCACTGGAGATTCTGCCTTCCTCTGTACCCATGGCTCTAGGTCCCCTCTTGAAAGCTTATAAGCCAGTCACTTCTTGCCTTTGTAGCCCTCTGCCCCCATTTTGGGTAGCCAGTGTCCAAGTTCCCAGCCCTGCCTACTACTATGTGTGTGGAGGGGGTGGGAATGATTATTGCTGTAAGGATTTGTTCCGTCTTTTGAGTTACTGCATCCATAGGTGTACGTTAAGTTCATCAAATTGTATCGCTCTTTTTTTCCTCTTTCTTCTTCTTGTTGAACTCTGATTATCCAGTCATTGAAGTCAGGTCAAGTGGGTATTATCTGCAAGTGTGGGTGTTCTTGTGCATATGCCCTCTCTTTTTATCAGCTGCACACTTCACTCTCCACATTGTAGGGCTTAGCTCACCACTTCATTGCTGTTTTTCCCTCACTTACTCTTATCGGTGTCGAGCGTGGTCACCAATCAGAGCAGGTATTCCCATTGAGTCTTATTCTTGGAAGGGGGTTTGCACTGAGAGGACCCAACCACTTGCCTTGATGTTTCCTGGGCAAGCAACTTGTTTGTTCTTGTAGTAACAGTCCATCTGCCTCTATTGTTTTGTATTTTTCCTGTAGGTCTTTCTCTCAAGAAGTATCTTCTGTTCTTCTAGCTGCTTCAGGCTGGTTTGCACATCCTTTCAAGTGGAAATTTACCATCTCTGGAGATCTAGATGTGTTTCAGGCACGTTGTAGCCACATTTTAGGTATTCCAATCAGTTATAGGCAGAAGATGGACTTACAAGCTTTCTATCGTGATGTTTCTGACTATTACTTTTTCTCCCCCTCCAGTGTCTATTTTATATTATAATGCAAGGAAAACTAAGATTCAAAAGGCATCCAAGCATCTTAACATTATTCCCCCCTTTTCCCCTTTCCAACCATGTCTCAATCTCTTTATCCCAGAGCCCTGTAGTTCTAAGGTTGTGCATACATCATTCTTTACCTCTGTCCCACTTAGCCTATTCAAACATGCCTAATTGTTCTCCCCTCTGCTATGTTCTTCCATTCCCTTCTCCCTTCTTGTATATTGCCCCCCTCCCCAACACCCAGACTTTTCCTGTGTCTAATCCCTGCTCTGTGCCCCACCTTCCCCTCCCTCCCCTTACCCACCCCCAACATCCCAGCAATAAACAAAGAAT
>NW_006408639.1:9130364-9132768 GCF_000296735.1 Chrysochloris asiatica | reverse complement strand
ATTGATCGTTTTTCTAATGTTGAACCATCCTTGCATCCCTGATATGAATCCCACTTGATCATGATGTATTATCTTTTTGATGTGTTGCTGGATTCTGTTGGCTACAATTTTGTTGAGGATTTTTGCATCTATGTTCATAAGGGATATTGGTTTATAATTTTCTTTTTTAGTGATGTCCTTCCCTGGTTTTGGTATGAGGGTTATGCTTGCTTCATAACATGTATTAGGAAGTTTTCCATCCTCTTCTATCTTCTGAAATAATTTGAGTAGAATTGGTGACAGCGCTTCCCTGAAAGTTTGGGAGAATTCACCAGTGAAGCCGTCTGGGCCTGGAATTTTTTTGATTGGGAGTCTTTTGATGACCTGATCAATTTCTTCTTTTGTTATGGGTCTGTTCAGGTTTTCTACTGCACTGTGTATAAGTTTAGGTAGGTCGTGTTTATCTAAAAATGTATCCATCTCTTCTAAGTTTTCTAATACAACTCTTCGTAGTATTCTGTTATTTTCCCTTTGATTTCCTTTTGTTCCGTTGTGACATCATCCATGTGGTTTCTAATACATGTTGTTTGTGTCTTCTCCTTCTTTTCTTTTGTTAGGTTTGCCAATGGTCTGTCGATTTTGTTAATTCTTTCAAAGAACCAGCTTCTTGTCCTGATGATTGTTTATATAGTTTTTTTGTTTTCTATCTCATTTATTTCTGCTCTAATCTTTATTATTTCTTTTCTTTTGGTGGCTGTGGTTTCCTTCTGTTGGTCTGTTTCTAATTGTTTTAGATGCTGTGTTAATGTGTTAATTTTAGTTCTTTCTTCTTTTTGGATGTGTGCGAAATTTAACAACCTTTTAACATCTCTTCAAATGATCTCATGAGGAGATGATACCATCATATAATAGATAAGAAAATTGGAGCTCAAAGAGATTAAATAGGTGACCCAAAGACACACAGCTAGTAAGTTAACGCTAGGTTTGAACCCAATTCTTTGACTCTTATCAGCGTGCCATCTACCATATTGCCTTTATTTGAGATTCTCCAAGCTTAGTGTGGACACGTTCTGATATTTGCATCTACTTAAGAACATAGCCAGTTAACCAGTTGTCACAGAGCCAGTTCCAACTCATGATGACCCCAGGTATGTCAGAGTAGAACTGTGTTCCACAGGCTTTTCAGTGGCTGACTGCTTGGCAGCAGGTTGCCAGGACTTTCCTTTGAGTTATTTGTGGTTAAACTTGAACCTCCTACACCTTTCTGTTAGCAGCTGAGTATATTAACTGTTTCTACCACAGGGACACTTAAGTAGATTGTTATTGTTGTTAAGTGCCATTGAGTTGGTTCCGACTCATAACGACCCTATGTAGGGTTTCTGAGGAGCGACTGGTGAGAGCTCTTTATATATTTGTATTTGCAAATGAAAATTTAGGAGCAGTTATAAAGCTTTATCAAATACTTTGCCTTCATGGCTCCACACTGATTAATCCCTGTTTGAAGACGTTACTGCTAAATTTCCTCTTGGGCTGTTTTCTGATCAGAGTACTTAAAGAGATATGTTAAGTCTGACAAATCAATTCTTAATAGTAAGAGATCAATTGCAGATACTGTAGTATCTGAGTATACTGAGTTAATTCATCTTTTAAACCCACTTGATGTAAAGTGTCATTGAGTCGGTTTTGACTCATTGCGATTGTGTATACCGTTTCCAAGGAGCAGCTGGTGGGTTTTGAATTACCAATCTCAGATTAGCAGTCCAGTGCTTGTACTACAGCATCATACCAGGACCCACAAGAGAAGCTTTATTATTTAAAAAATACTGTGAATCTTTTAATAAGAAAGAATACCCCCCAGTTTACATCTTGTGCAAATCTTTTTTATCATTTATCTCTGTAGCTGAAAGTAAAGTTTACTTATATGAGGATAGTATCCAAGAGGGTTACAGGATTTGCACAGGACAGGAGAACTACAGGTCATCTGGCTGTGCTAAGATCTGAGTAGATAAATGTTTAGTACATTTTGGTTTGTTTATTAAAGTGTAGTAGTCCTCTTGGGATCTTTCTAATATCCACCTTTTGTTTGATGCTAGATTGAGCGGCTGGAAGTAAGCAACCTTGCCCAGACTTCTAGTGCAGTGGCCTCTAGCACCGATGGCAGCATCCACACAGACTCCGTGGATGGAACACCAGACCCTCAGCGCACAAAGGCTGCTATTGCTCATTTGCAGCAGAAGATCTTGAAGCTCACAGAACAGATCAAGATTGCCCAAACAGCCCGGGATGACAATGTTGCTGAGTATTTGAAACTTGCCAACAGCGCAGACAAACAGCAGGCTGCCCGCATCAAGCAGGTCTTTGAGAAGAAGAATCAAAAATCTGCCCAAACCATCCTCCAGCTACAAAAGAAACTCGAGCATTACCA
>NW_006408639.1:9120929-9130064 GCF_000296735.1 Chrysochloris asiatica | reverse complement strand
CAGACAACATCTCTAACTTGAAGGACTCTTTAGAGGAAGGGCAAGTCGAAGACGGGGGGAAGACTTTGGGAGTGATTTCGAACTTTCAGTCGAGCCCAAAATACGGTAGTGAGGAAGATTGTTCTAGTGCCACTTCAGGCTCAGTGGGAGCCAACAGCACCACTGGGGGCATCGCTGTAGGAGCATCCAGCTCCAAAACAAACACCCTAGACATGCAGAGCTCAGGATTTGATGCACTACTACATGAGATCCAGGAGATCCGGGAAACCCAAGCAAGACTCGAGGAATCCTTTGAGTCGCTCAAGGAACACTATCAGAGGGACTATTCCTTAATCATGCAGGCCTTACAGGAGGAGCGATATAGGTAAGTAATATGAAAATGAAATCCTAACCGATTTATGTTTGGGGTTCTCTTCCCTTTGAATACGGGAAAGTGGCTGTACCACATTCATAGATGTGTTTGCAACAAAGGTAAACACCCATGTGCAGATATCCTCTTTCAAACCCTTATATATCTGTGGGTATGTGCCCACTCATCCTTCCATACCGTTAATCCTGTGTGTCTGTCCATATATATCTACGTATGGAACACTCTTGACCAGGGTTGTGGGTAGCACACTGTTGACCTCTATCCCTTTAACCCTTCCGTGCTCCCTGTGTCTTCACCTATCTTCATCATTCTTCTGCCCACTGCCCCTCATCCCACCTCACCCTCCCCCGTCGCCTGAGTTAACATACATCTACCCTGTAGCCAGAGTTCTGGTGTGACACTGTAGGATAAGCACTCGACTGCAATGTCGGTTTGAACTGCAAACCCAAAGGTTCAAATCCACCAGCCGATCCTTGGAAACCCTATTCAGGGTCACTGTGAGTCGGAAACAACTCCACAGCACTTAACAACATCAACAAGTGAATAACTCTCCCTTCTTGTCCACCCCTAGTAACCATCAAAGAATGTTTCATTTAGCATGAAAACCTTTTCTTGAATTTATACAATACTGTTATCAATATTTGTCCTTTTGTGATTGAAATTTCATTCAACATAATGTTCTCCAGGTTCATCACATGTTATGAGGTGATTCCCAGATTCAGTGTTATTCTTCAGTCATCGGGCATTCCTTCTTGAGGAAGTGCCAAGGCCCATCTTTGTATCTGTTTAAAATAGGATAAAATAAGTCAGAGACAGAGCAGAACTTTAACACCTCATTATCACTTTATTAGAAGAATCAATTCCAAGACACTTAATGGGCAATTTAATTGTACTTTGGGGTGTCTGCAGTAGGTAATTTAGGAAATGAAGAGAGAATATAAAATCTTGGGAATTTCAGGAAGAGAAGTGTAAAAGCCTGATGAAGGAAGAACCCAATATATGTCATCTGACTTGTCTGTCATCCTGCTGCCGCTGCTATTGTTATTGTTAAGTACTGTCTGTTCTGACTTTTAGACTGGCCTTTTTGCTTTTCTTTATAGAACAGATCATCAGTTTTACAATCAACAAACCATACACTTTGCTTCGCTACGTGGTTGTAATCTCCTCCAAGTACCAGTAGTTAATAGCATTTACCTCTGTTGTTGCTGTTAGGTGCCATTGAGTCGGTACCGACCCATAGTAACCCTATGCAGAGCAGAACGAAACACTGCCCGATCCTGGGCCAACCTCACAACTGTTGCTACACTTGAGCCCATTGATACTGTCACTTGGCCAATCCATCTCGTTGGGGGTCTTCCTCTTTTTCTCTGACCCTCCACCTTACCCAGCATGACATCCTTCTCCAGCGACTGTTTCCTCCGGACAATATGTCCAAAGTATGAGAGACGAAGCTTAGCCATCCTGGCCTCCAAGGAGCACTCTGGCTGCACTTCTTCCAAAACAGATCTATTGGTTCTTTTGGCAGCCCATGGCACTTCAAGTATTCTCCTCCAACACCATAACTCAAAAGCATCAATTCTTCTGCGGTCTTCCTTATTCACTGTCCAGCTTTCGCATGCATACGAGGTTATTTGAAAATACCATGTCTTGGGTCAAGCACACCTTAATCCTTAAGCTGACATCTTTGCTTTTCAACACTTTAAAAACGTCTTGTGCAGCAGATTTGTCTAATGCAAAACACCGATAGATTTCTTGACTGCTGCTTCCTTGAGTGTTGATAGTTGATCCAAGAAGAATGAAGTCCTTGACAACTTCAGTCATTTCTCCGTTGATAAGAATCTTGTTTATTGGTCCAGTGGTGACGATTTTTGTCTTATTTGCATTGAGATGCAATCCATACTGAAGGTTGTGCTCTTTGATCTTCATCAGTAAATGTTTTAAGTCCTCTTCACTTTCAGCAAGCAAGGTTGTATCATCTGCATATTGCAGGTTGTTAATGAGTCTTCCTCCAATCCTGATGCCACGTTTTTCTTCATAGAACCCAATTTCTCGGATTATTTGCTCAGCATATAGATTGAATAAGTATGGTGAAAGAATACAACCTTGTCAAACACCTTTCTTAATTTTAAAACATTCGGTGTTCCCATGTTCTGTTCATTCAATTGCCTTTTGGTCCATGTACAGATTCCTCACGAGCAAAATTAAGTGTTCCTGAATACTCATACTTTGCAATGTTGTCCATAACTTGTCATGATCCACACAATCGAAAGCACAGGTAAACATCTTTCTGATAGTCTCTGCTTTCAGCCAAGATCCATCGGACATCAGCAATGATATCCCTCGTTCCATGGCCTCTTCTAAATCCGGCTTGAACCTCTAGAAGTCAATGTATGCTTGCAGCCGTTTCTGTATTACCTTGTGTAAAACTTTACTTGCATGGGATATCAAAGAGATTGTCCAATGATGTCTGCATTCCGTTGAGTCACCTCTCTTTGGAATGGGCACAAACGCGGATCTCTTGCAATCACTCGGCCAGATAGTTGTCTTCCAAATTTCTTGGCAGAGATGAGTGAGTGCCTCTTGTGCCACCTCACTTTCTTGAAAGATTTCAATTTTTATTCCATCAGTTCCTGGTGCCTTGTTCTTTGCTAATTCCTTCAACGCACCTTGGAGTTCCTCCTTCAGTATCAGCTCTTGATCATATGCTACCTCTTGAAACGGTTAACCATTTCCTTTTGGTACAGTGACTCTGTGTTTTCCTACATTATTCAACAATTTGCCCAGAGAGTCTGTCAGTAACGAAAGTTGAGGCTTGAATTTTTTTTTCAGTTCCCACAGCTTGAGAAATGCTGAGCATGGTCTTCTTTTTCGGTTTTCTGATTCCAATCTTTGCACATTTTGTTGTAATATTTGGCTTTATCTTCTCGAGGTGATCTTTGAAATTTTCTGTTCAGCTGTTGGACCTTCTCATTTCTTCCATTTGCTTTAGCATCTCTACACTGGAGAACATTTACCTCTACTGATTTTTAACTGCAGCATTCCTCCCTGTGTTTCCCGCTACCTTTATCTTTCCTCTACCAGCCTCCTTGTTGTATATTGCCTGCCCTTCCACCCATATTACCAGGTGTCTACCCTATAGCCCAAGGAACTCTGTTAGCGTAGTAGTTACGAATCAGGCTGTGAGCCGCGTGGTCAGCAGTTCGAAACTACAAGCGGTTCTGCAGGAGAAAGATGAGGCTTTCTGTTCCCGTAAAGATTTACAGCCTCAGAAACGCTGTACAGGGTCGTTATGAGTCAGAACCAACTCCACAGCACGTAACAACAACCCTCTAGCCCATGAATAATTTTCCCTCCCCTTACCCCCATAACTGTCATAGTTTTTCATCCAGAAAGCTTTTTTTTCTTTTCTTTTTAGCGTTTTACAACATTGGTTTATACAATATCTATCCTTTTATGATTGACTAATTTCACTCAGCATAATGTCCTCCAGGTTCAACCATGTTGTGAGGTGTTTCACAGATTCATCATTATTCTTCAGCGTTTTGTAGTATTCCACTGTGTGTGTGTACCAAAGGTTGTTTAATCATTCTTCTGTTGTATATCCATATTTTTGACAGATCTCCTGTAGGAAGCATATTGAAGGATCCTATTTTCTTATCCATTCTATTTTTTATTGTTGTTATTGTCTCTTGACTGGTACAGTTAATCCATTTACATTCAGTGTAATTATCAATAGATATGAATTGATTATTGTCATGTGTCTGTATTTTTTCTGTGTGGTGCTGCTGTATTTTTTGCTCCACATTCTTTTCTATGTTGAGTTCATTTTGTTTGTGGGTTTTCTTGTCATTTTCATTTCTGTTGTGTTAATATTTGCTAAATCTTTCAGATTTCCCTTTTCTTAATTTTTTTTGATATACAGGTTACTGTTTTCCTTTGATGTTATCCTGTAATTTATTCATTCTTTTCCCTCCTTAAAACGGTCTTTTTTTTTTTTTTCTTGAAAACTGTCTGGACTCCCTTGCCAAGTTCTCGTTCTGTAGCTACACTATTCCCTCTTTTAGTTTTAGAGTTGACTCCATTATACATTTGTATCTCTGGTTCTCTATTTTCAGTCTTGTAAGTTGTTATTTCTATATCTGGATTGAGTTCTTCTGGCTGGTGGTATCACAAACGATAATCTCAGGTTTTTGTTTGCTGTTGTTGGTTCTCAGTCCAAAGAATACCCATTAGCATTTCTTGCAAAGTCAGTCTGGTCATTATAATTCCTTTAATTTCTGTTTATCAAGAAATGTCTTAATTTCATTGTAGTATTTGATGGACAGCTTTGCTGAGTGTATGGTTTTTGGTTGACAGTTGTTTTCTTTCAGAGTTTTATAGATGTCATTCCACTGCTGCCTTTGCTTGCATGGTTTCTGCTGAGAGATCAGAGATTGGTTCTCCTATGTAGATAACTTTTCATTTTTCCTGAGCTACTCTCAGGATTCTTTCCTTGTCTTTCTTTGATTTTGGACATTTTGATTGTTATGTCTTGGTGGTTTTCTTGGGGATCTTTCCTGTTGGGTATTCATTCAACGTGTATGCTTATTTTCTCATCTTTCATGATGTTAGGGAAGTTTTCTTCCAACAACTCTTCAACAGTTTTCTCTGTGCTTTTCTCTTCCTTTTCTAGAATTTCTATCAGTCTCCCTTTCTCACTGTCCCTGATCAGCCTCTCCTCCCAGCAAGCACTCCATCCACCTCTCTAACCTTTCTTCTGAAGTTCAGGGTGCCAGAATTTTCATCTGTTTCAGTTTTATTTTGTCTCACCATATCTTTGTTGTAGAGGATCCATGCATGTAGTGTATCTGCCTTGTCCACCATCTTGCCAGAAGTCTCTTTAGACTGGTCTTTCCTTAAAAAAATAATTTTTGAAAAAAGAAAGCCTTTTCCCCCCAAAAAAAGGCAGTAGAAAAG
Source organism: Chrysochloris asiatica (assembly GCF_000296735.1). NCBI lineage: Eukaryota > Metazoa > Chordata > Mammalia > Afrosoricida > Chrysochloridae > Chrysochloris > Chrysochloris asiatica. The sequence continues at coordinate 9,124,738 of NW_006408639.1, read as the reverse complement.
TCACAACTGTTTTACTCAATTATTTTGTTGCACCAACTGTTTTGTTAAACTTTATGCAATTCCCCTCCATTAATATTTAGGAGTCCTGGTATGGCACTGTAGGTTAATGCACCAGACTGCAAAGCCATTCAAACTGCAAGGTCAGTGGTTCAAGCTCACCCCCTGCTCCTCAGAAACCCTATACAGGGTCACTATGGGTCGGAACTGACTCAACAGCACTTCACAACAGTAACAATAATATGTCTTTACATAATAAATATGACATTTATCTAACTTGTTGTTTTTTAACTTCTTCACATAAATGAAAATTTTCCCACTAGTTGAAAACTATTCTTTGAAGCACCAAAACTTCTCAAATACTAAGCATTTTTGAAGAATTTCTCTGCCGTCTTTTAACCAAGTTCACTGAGCCTAACTTGATAGGAGGAAGTAGCCTGGTCCATCTAGACCTGTAGTGTTGTGGCCTCTCAAGACTGTGATCTTTAAAAGCAGGTTGTCAGGCCTGTCGACTACCCACTTGTCAGCTGATAGTCGAGAGCTGGACTTGCTCTCAGGGTTAGTAAGTTATGTACCTCTATGGTAAATGATCCTAGACAGCTTGCCTTTTTTTTTTTTTCAGATCTTTGCCTGCTTTTTTTTATAGATTTGTATTTGGGTTTTTTGTTTTGTTTTTACTTCTTTCCTATATCTTCTCCACACTGTGGGTGGTGAGCTGCCTACGGTAGTCTCTCTTTACTTACTTCTTTTTCTACTCTGCTGTAGGCTTGGCATTTTGTCTGTAATGAAGGACACGGATAGGAATGAACGTTTAAGGGACTTCCCTGTGACCAAAGATCCAGTATCCGTGCATGGCTGCTCGAGTTACATTTTTGTACCATATTTGTGCTTTAGATTATTTTACCAGTTTCTGAATTGATGAGTGGGAGACCATACACAATGCTTTTGCTTGTTATTTAAAGAAGATGGCAATGACGCTACCACTAACAGCATTTGCCAAACACCTATGTTGTACATAATGTTAAATGTTTTCCATATATTTTCTCAAATCCTCACAACAGCTTTGCAAATGATCTGTTCTATCCCCACTTTACAAATAAAGAAATTCAGGGTCAGTGAGATTTAAAATGTTGTCAAAGTTCGCTAAGTTAAGTGGTAAAGCTGGGATTCAAACCTAGTTTTATCTGACTTCAAGCTAGTGTCGTTTTCATGACAGCTTTTTTCAAGTTCAACCCTGAAATCTCTGGTTGAAAGATTAGTCTAACTAAGAAGTATTGGGGGAGTCCTGGTGTTGTAGTGGGTTGCACATTGGCCTGCTAAACTACAGGATAGGCAGTTCAGACCCAACAGCTGCTCCAAAACCCATCAGCTGGAGAAAGCTGAGGCTGTCTGCTCCCATGAATATTTACAGTCTCAGAAACCCTAAGGAACAGTTCTGTTGTATCCTGTCCAGTCATAATGAGTCAAAATCAGCTCAGGGGCAGTGGGTTTGGTTTTTATGGAAAACATATTGATTTCATTGGCAGTGAGTGTTAGGTCATTGAAGTGTGTGTTTGTGTTTTGTTAAAAGTGAGAATTTTTAGTAAAATATTTAGAAAATTTGGTGAGTGTATAAGTTCTGGAAATTTTCCCAAGCTAGCATAACTGTGTAGAGAATATTGAATGAAACCTTCATAAGGAGACTCTTCCTCCCTTCCCCATCATTAATCCCCCTTTTCAATTTCCTTCTTAATAATGTCACTAACATCATATGCTTTCCATTGCTCTATATCCCAGTGAATAGTGCCAAGTCAAGATATTTGCCCAAGGTTGTCTACTTGTTCTGGAATTATCAGAAATATTCTGAAGTCAGTGGTACACACTCATCTCTCTTCACCCACACAATTGTGTGACTACTAAGTGATGTTTCTTCAGTGCCCACATTGACTGGTCATGCTCTTGAATTTTTGCTAGCCTAGAAAGCCACTGTGGTAGAACTTAGATATGAACTCCATCTCAGCCTTCGATTAGTAACTAGGCATTGAGGGTTTGAGCTTGTCATTGAACTTTCAGATATTAGTGAAAGCATATATTTTGCACAAGTAGGTGACAAGGCTTAGGGATTTTTTAATTTTTTTATAGTGATGGGATGTTTGACTTAAGATTCTTTCCAGCTAGTCTCTCTATTCCATTCATATTTTTACTGCAGGTTAGTTAGTGGCAACTGGATGCACTTAGTACTTAGATTTAGAAGGGACCCTTAGAGATCTAGTTTAATCTTGTACTACAGATGAAAATATACCAAGGCTCAGAAAAATATAGTGACTTTTTAGGTCACACAGTAAAAAAGTCTAATATATATTTAATTATCTGCTAAAAACTGTGAGGACCACTCCTTTTTCCATAGTTGTGTAACATTAATGGGCCTGTAGCAGTAAAAGGTTCAGCTGGCAAACTGTATTGAAAATAGAAGAAGAAAAGTAGGAAAACATTGATTGACAGTTTTCCAGAGTTGCTCTAGTGACTTGTCCCTTATGGCTGAGAACCCTACTCAGCTACTGCCTATATAAAGTGGTGTTGTGTAGGGCACCCTAAAAACCTTCCTAGTGCTGGTGAGTCATTTGAAATCTTTTATTTTAATAGGACTACTTTCCTTTGGGAATCAACATCTGAGAATGTTAGTATTAAGCCCAGGGATATATATATATTTTTTTTAATTTAAGGTTTTTATTGTGGATTGAGTGAAAGTTTACAGGGCACATAATCAGTTTCACATTCAACCATTCATATAACTTGTTTCATTACACTGATTATAATCCCCTCCATATACCATCAGTTAAGAGTATTTCTCTCTGTCCACTTTAGCTTTTTTTAAAAACACACAAACAAAAAACCCCACTCAGGCATATATAATAAATTACATCTCCAAGACTTCTCCTGGCCACCAGCTCTTAGTCCTTCTCTTCTTAGTTGATGAATGTAGAGTCCTCAGCCGCTCCCCCTCTCCATGTCCCCATCTCTGACTCCATCTCTGGCACTGCTGCTTCACTGGATAAGGTCCCGTACTTTGCTTGTGCGCTTCTCTCTTGATGGTCCTAGGGTCCTCTGTTTCTGGACTGTAAGATCAACCACTCCCCTTTTTTTTGTTACAAAACTTCTACTTTTACAAGTGTGACAGTCACAATTAGTCATGATAACAGTTATTCACTATTGAATCTTACGAATCTTATCCCCATCTCCTTTCACCAGACCCATCTAGACAAAGATGACAGCTATTCATTGGGGACTCTTTCTTTCCCCCCACCCTCTTAAACTAAGCTCCCTCTTGAAACCTTGTAAGCCAGTCACTTTGTGCCTTTATTGCCCCCCCATTTTAAGTAGCCAATGTCTAAGTTGCCCATTCCTATCTATCCTTTGTACAGAGTGGATAGCATTGAAACTTGATTTGAAGACTCTTTCCCTCTCTGTTGGTATTTAGAGTAACTACTGCTGTGAGTATAGGTCAGGTTCATCATGAAGGTGTATCTTCTGTCACTGTAGCTGTTCCAGTCTGTTTGTCCTTTCTAGAGGGAATGTCTCATCTCACAAGGTTGTGGATGGGACTCAGAATTCCACCTAAGGTCCTATACTCTGTAAAGGCTTTGCATGAGGCCTGTTTCACCGGGCAAGTTGTAGAACCCCTTTTAGGTATTCCAGTCAGTTATAGGCTGAAGGCAGGCTTACAAGTTTTCTCTAATTATGTTTCCCAACATTCCTTTCTATCCCACTCAAGTGTCTATTTTACAATAGTAGGCAAGGGAAACTAATATTCATAAGGCAGTCAAGGATTTTAG
>NW_006408639.1:9108979-9119834 GCF_000296735.1 Chrysochloris asiatica | reverse complement strand
GATGTTTTTATCCTTTTTTGTATTTGTTCTTTTATCTTAGTAGTGTTGAGAGATGTATCTTTTAGCTCACTAGTTCTAGCTTCTATCTCTTCAATTCTATTCTTTTGCCTTTTCAATGTATTGGCCATTTCTGATATTCTATTATTAATCATTTGGACCTCTTTCTATAGATTTTGAATTGTTTCCAATGTTCTATCTATCTTATTTGATTGTTCCTGTAGCACTTTCCTGACTTCTTCCTTATTTTTCTCAACTGCATTGTATAGTGTTTTGATACATTTTATAATCATTTTTCTGAATTCCTTCTCCAGCATTTCCAAAGCCTGCCCTTCTTCCAGTAGGGAGTGTAGGTCTACTTCCAGCTCATAGATGCCTCAGTCTCTTTTATCTCGTTTCTGGACATGTGCAGATATGGTCATCTTCTTCTGTTTTTTGGGCATATTCAGGGGTTATCTGTGACCTTCATACTTAGATGGGTATGTATTTTGGTATTTTTTATGCTTCCTGATGCCTCCAAGTAGATGTGATCAGGAAACGGGCTTCCCTTTTCACTCTTCTTGAGAAATGTCAAGACGCCACTGTTGGTCGTTTTGACATATGTTAGGATTTAACTTTCAGCTTATTTCCTCTTTTGTCTGCTTGTCCCTCTCCACAATCCCCATTCAGGCCTTTTTTCTAGTTGGAAACAGTTCAGGGCTGGCTGTGGCCGTTTGGTTTCATTTCGAAACTCTTTCAATTTCGAGGAGATCTGTGCACATGCGTAGTAGAACCCTCCGAGGGTGGGGCTGAGGTGCCCACAGCTCAGGCACCCTTGTAGTCACCCGAATGGAGGTGCGCAGACAGCAAGGGACCAGTGAACAGCTACCAAAAGAAAAGAATGTCTACACCTTTATCTCAGAGGTTCTGCCAGACGTCTGTGGCTGCTCCGATCCTTTCCCCTCATGATCTCACCCAAGATGGTGGCTCCTGGAGCAGCCGAGCGTCCCGGACTAGAAAGCAATAGATGTCTTGCTTCTCCACAAATTCCCCCAGCTGTGAGCCTTCCAACCTTATAAATATTACTTTATATGTGGTTCAGAGTTCTGGGACCATCCCCTGAGCCTGCTTAGTCGGGTATTCTGTGTTGTTGTTGGCGGAGCTCCTTTACTGCACTTCCACCCGATCCACCATCTTGTTTGTTCTCAAGCCCAGGGATATTTTAAATCGCACTGAGTCATAAGAGTGATATTTTAAATCGCACTGAGTCATAAGAGTGAACTATGGAAGGAAGTAGTCCCCATAAGTAGCCATCTATCTGCAGTAGAACAGCCAGTGGCTAGACTAGCGTCATTGGGCACTGGCCCTTGGAGATCCAACTAAATCCATGATTGTTTAAATAGAATTTTCCTTTATTTTTACTATCACTGGACATCACAAGGGTATGCTTAGATATAGCTATTTTAGTTACTTTTCCAGGTGTTATACCCGTTTGTCAACTGAAAATTGAGCTGAGAGTCTCCAGAGGCTATGTAGACTAGGTTTAGACTGTAAGTTTGAAATAGAAACACAGCGTATTGGATCAAGCTAATCCTTCATTAGTAAGAGGAAAAATCACAGTTGAAAGATGCTCTTTGAAGAATAAGACTTTCTTCAAAAGAAATTTGAAGGTGGGCTCTTCCTAATTTAACCATTAAAGAGGTAATGGTGACTACATGGTGAGATAGAGCAGCTGAGGACTATAGACTCATGTGTGCTGGCAGCCAGGCGGTAGGCTTGCAGAATGTGCCCTATAGTTGTTTAAATTATTATTTGAGTGTTTTTGTATAGATTAAAAAAAAAAAAAAAAAAAAGGGAATAGAAGCAAATACTGTTAAGTGATGATGCATTGTAATCATTGCAATGAAATAAAATACGAATGGATAAGTACTAAACCAATGTTCTCCCATGTAAAGTGCCACTCAACTCAAAATAAAAGCTTTAAAAGCAAGTGGAGAGGTAATCAAGGTAAATCCTGTTAGCTGGTAGTGAACGGAGGGGATTGTGAGCATTTCAGTGAATTGTTGAATGTAACACTGATGATCTTCCCTGTAAACCTTCACTCAATTCACAATAAAAGGTTTAAAAAAATAAATAAAATAGAATGCCCCCACCCAAAAAAAAAAAAGTGAAAGAAAAAGATTTAGAAAAGATATTGGGATTTTAAAATCTGAATTTGCTTGCCACTTCTGAGCTAATTAGATATGATTCCATGAACAGGTTAGGTAATTCATCTCAGTCTTGGTTTCTTCCACTATGAAAGCAAGGTAATGATATCTACTGTACAGGATTGTTAAGATTATTAAGTCGAGTGTATACAAAAGCACTTAGTATGGTGCTTGATTTAGAGTAGAATTTTATTAAATGCTACTTCCCTCTCTACTTTTTTACCAAGCAAATTGGGGATACTTTATTCATGTTTCTGAAGAATACCAAGTCTAGGGTATGTCAGGATGTTAGAAAGTTATCATTAGCAAGGCTCCAGTTTGCCCCGAAAGTTCATTAATTTTTATTTGTTTCCTCTGTGATTCGTTGTTTTTTTAGGTACCTTTGAGTCAGTTCTTACTCATAGCAACTCTATGCAGAACAAAACAAAACACTGCCTGGTCCTTCCTATGCCATCCTCAGAATTGTTATGTTTGAGCCATTGTTGCTTCTACTGTGTCAGTCCATCTCACTGGGGGGTCTTCCTCTTTTTCACTTACCCTTCACTTTACCAAGCATGAAGTCCTTCTCCTGACATTTCCAAAGTACGAAAGACAAAGTCTCACCATCCTCCCTTTTAGGAAGCATTCTGTACTTCTTCTAAGACACATTTGTTTATTCTTCTGGCAGTCCATGATACTTTTATATTCTTCTCCAACACTGTAATTCAAATGCATCAATTCTTCTACAGTCTTCATTGCCCAACTTTTGCATGCATATGAGGCAATGAAAAATACCAAGGCTGGTCAGCTCAGTCTTCAAAGTGACTTTGCTCTTTTACCCGTTCAAAGAGGTCTTTTGCAGCAGTTTTGTGTGTTATGTTGTTATTGTTAGGTTCTTGACTTTAAGATAATGTTCTGCCTATCCTGTAAGTTACGAGAGCTGATTCTGTGACTTTTTTCCTTTTCAATTGAAGGCTAGTTCAGTGTTTCCTAGCCTTTTTTTTTTTTTTTCAAACTTAAACACAAATGAGGTAGCAAAAGGTAAGGAGGGAAACCTATAGTCCCCTATTTAGCCAGGGATCTGTTCACGTTCTTTGCACATGTAATGAATGTCCTCTTCCTCAACTCTGTCTCTCAATTCAGGTCAAACACTGGCAAAAAGCTATCTCAGGTCTATAGTCTACATTTGTGAGATTACTATCTGCTTCTATAGTTGCCCTGTTAGCTAGCATCAGCCCTGGGACCTAGATCTTCCTGTTTCACTACCTGCTCTACAGGTTTCTGTCAGCCATCCTGTCCAAGTGACTTATTGCCCAACTAGGGGAGTACAATTGGCTCTAGGAAATGGCCCCAACTTTTGAGGCACACCCAAAATGATGTGTCAGAAAAAGAGTTCCCAGCCTACGTACTCACCCAGTTTCTTAGTAATCAGGAATTTGACCCCAAAGAACCAACCCCTGATTCGTCTTTGATCTGACTACTGTGTTTACTAATCCAGTGTCTGAAACACTTCTCCAAAATCTATATAATTTATGTATTCCTCACCTGCAACAAAGTCTGCATGTTTCTAATACTTTATAAATAAGGCAAGTTTTGCTTCTAGTTTGGGTGGGGGTAGAATACACTTAGCAAAATAACCTGATTTAAAAATTTTTTAGAATGCTTAGACTTTCTGTTTGCTAATAATTAAGCTCAAATTATGTTAAGTATCTAGACTCCCTTTGAATTATAATGATTTAGGAAGAATCTTTGAGTAAAAAGTCTCAAAGTCGTCCTATAGGTTATTAATGTCATGCTCCTTTTGTTCCATATGGAGTTGCATGAAAAGCATGTGCCGGCCGAAAATTGTATACCTGTCAGGACCAGGAACTCCTTTCATGTCCAGAGACTCTGATTAGCATCAGACGAAAGAATTAAAGCCCCTCAAAGAGGATTGGTTTTTTAAAAATTACTTTTTTTATTATTACACTGTTTTTCCCTCTCCCTCTTTTCCATGTTTCTTGGCTTGGTGTTAATATTTAATGAGAAGACTGAGGAATTATTTTTCTATGAATTCTCTCAGTGCCTAGCTCCTCTAGTGTAGAAACAGACAGGGAAATAAGCAAGAGTGATTATATTGTTAATGGGGGTAGTGGGAGCTGTTGCTGTTAAATGCCATCCAGTGGATTCCGACTCACAGCAACCCTGTATAGGGTTTCCAAGGAGAGGCTGGTGAATTTGGACTGCTGATCTTGCGGTTCAACCCAACCCTAGGATCTAGTGCATTATCCCACAGCGCCATAACAGGACTCCAGTGAGGAATTGTTGTTGTTAGGTGCCATCGAGTCGGTACCGACTCATAGCAACCCTATGTACAACGGAACAAAATACTTGCCCGGTCCTGGACAAACCTCACAATTGTTGCCACGCTTGAGTCTGTTGATGCTGCCACTTTGCCAGTCCATCTCCCTGGGGGTCTTCTCTTTTTCTCTGACCCTCCATCTTACCAAACATGATATCCTTCTCCAGCAACTGGTCCCTCCTGACAATATGTCCGAAGTATGAGAGACGAAGTTTGGCCATCTTGATCTCCAAGGAACACTCTGGCTTCACATCTAATAACACAGATATGTTGGTGTTTTGGGCAGCCAATGGCACTTTCAATATTCTTCTCCAACACTGTAACTCAAAAGCATCAGTTCTTCTACGGTCTTCCTTATTCACTGTCCAGCTTTTGCATGCATATGAGGTTATTGAAAATACCATGGCTTGGGTCAGGTGCACTCTAGTCCTCAAGCTGACATCTTTGTTCTTCAACACTTTAAAAAAAAAGGTCTTGTGCAGCACACTTGCCTAATGCAATACATCGTTTGATTTCTTGACTGTTGCTCCCATGAGTGTTAATAGTTGATCCAAGAAAAATGAAGTCCTTGACAACTTCAGTCTTTTCTCCGTTGATAAGAATGTTGTTTCTTGGTCCAGTGGTGAGGATTTTTGTTTTCTTGACATTGAGATGCAATCCATACCGAAGGCTGTGGTCTTTGATCTTCATCAGTAAATACTTGACATCCTCTTCACTTTCAGCAAGCAAGGTTGTATCATCTGCATATCGCAGGTTGTTAATGACTCTTCCCTTCAATCCTGATGCCATGTTTTTCGTCATAGAACCCAGCTTCTCTTAATTATTTGCTCAGCATACAGGTTGAGTAAGTATGGTGAAAGAATACAACCTTGTCACACACCTTTCTTAATTTTAAAACATTCAGTGTTCCCATGTTCTTTTCGAACAACTGCCTCTTGGTCCAGGAACAGATTCCACGTGAGTACAATTAAGTGTTCAGGAAAACTCATACTTTGCAATGTTGTCCATAGCTTGTCATGATCCACACAATCGAAAGTGTTTGTGTAGTCGATAAAGCACAGGTTGACATCTTTCTGGTATTCTCTGCTTTCATTCAAGATCTATCGCACATCGGCAATGATATCGCTAATTCCACATCCTCTTCTGAATCCAGTATGAACCTCTGGAAGTTCTCTGTCGATGTATGTTTGCAGCCATTTCTGTATTACCTTGAGTAAAACTTTTACTTGCATGGGATATCAAAGAGATTGTCCGATGATTTCCGCATTCCATTGGAATGGGCACAAATACGGATTTCTTCCAATCACTCGGTCAGATAGTTGTCTTCCAAATTTCTTGGCATAGATAAATGAGTGCCTCCAGTGCCGCCTCACTTTCTTGAACAATTTCAGGTTTTATTCCATTAATTCCTGGAGCCTTGTTCTTTGCCAATTCCTTCAATGCTCCTTGGACTAGGAACTGGGAAATGAGTGTTTTCTTCCTTTTATTGTTCAGATTTTGCATCTGATTAATAGTAAAAAGACAACAATAAAACAAGCCTCAGAAACAGGAGGGAAGAACCCTGTAGCTCAGATTCTCACTCCATCTCAATAACCATAAAGGGTAAAGTCACTCACTACTCAATCATAAAATTGAAGTACCTCCCAGAAAAGGAGGGTAATGAGTAATGTAGTTATAAATCTGTGTTCCTTGGAGTTAGACTCTACACATAAAAAGTGGGAGAAGGAAGGAAAGAGTAGTTAACTGCGTTCTTGTTGTTATTGGTGCTAGTGTTTGGATATTTATGATGATGAAGTAGACCAGGTTGAACCCTACATTCCTCCTCCACAAGCACTTCTCTACCTAAAAAAGCACCTTGTCCTTTTTAATGGGTTCTTTGCATTAGCATTTTTCAGACCAAAATTTCCCATATAGCTATCATAAGCTACACTGAAGCTGATGGCACTAAAAATTGCCAAGGCTGTTAAATTTGTGCTGTGAGGTTGTGAAAAAGATCTGAGAACAAACTTCAAGGGCTTACATGAACAAATTAGGGGAAAGTGTTTTAGTAATGACATGCCAGTAAAGTTCATTTCAACTCATTGAGGGCAGCAACCTAGAAGGTCTGCATTCCAAGACTGTAAGGCATTTTGCCAACCTCTTTGTTCATCAGATTTTGCAAAAGCCTCAAGGCTCATGGCCGTCACAGTTTCCTCCCTGATATTTCCTGCAGATTGGAGGTGCTTACTATGGTAACCCTAACACAACTGTCTGTATGAATGTGGTAGGGGTTCAGCTTACACAATCACAGCTGCAACTTTTTTGTTCTTTCAGAAAGTCGTCATTCTCCAGGCAATTCTTAGGATTTGAAGAGGGAAACATGCTGGTAGTTATTAGCTGGTGAATTAGTGGGGCTACTTTTATGGCATCGATTGCAGTCTTGCTTCTGGTTGAGTTCTACAACTTTGTAATACTTTGGTCCCTTAACTCTTTGCCTATTTCATCTCCCAGAAAATGAAGCTCATTCTACTTACCCAGATGGTACTTTGCTATTTAATAAATTACTATCTCTGGGAGCAGTAGATACTTTTTTAAATTATTTGAGAAGATTCTTACCTTAAAGGAGGTCTTTTAGTTTTCCAAGTAACCATGACTAAAGCACTCAGTCTCTGAAAGACTATTTTCTAGAAGGGCATGGCATGGATTAGCAGTTTCTATTCAATTCTTTCTGGAAATTTGCAAAAAATAAGATAAAATTTACTTAAGACACTTTCCTTCACATTTACAAAAATAGAAGGTAGGTAGGATAGGATAATTTCCTCAGTATAAATGAAAGCTTTGCCAACAGACCACTGAATTACTTGATTAACTATAATCGGGGAAATGGTAGGAACTCATTGTATGTTTGTGCTTATCTCCCCAATAGGAAATGGAGTTGGTTCCAACTCCTAACTACCCTGCCCCATAGGGTTTCTGTGGCCGTAAATCTTTATGGGAGCAGAGAGCCTCATCTCTCTCCCGCAAAACAGCTGGTAGTTTCGAACTGCTGACCTTGAGGTTAGCAGCCCAACTAGTAACCACTGCTCTACCAAAGCTCCTTCCCAGTAAGAAATAGAAAGTCAGAAAGACTTTCTATTTGGAATTTGGGGAAGAGAATGTACATTCACAGTAATCCCTTTTGTGTGATGTTGTAGGTAAAATACCATAAATACATTGGAAATAGTTAGAATTCCAGAACATATAATATCCAAATTGAATATTATAAGTGGTATAGTACTCTTAGTATAAGAAAGATGATCCAAGGAGACTTCCAAAAGTTTGTGGAAAAAATTAGAATTAAAAACATACAGAATTTTTCCCACCAACTTTTTGAAGCCTCCTAAAGAAGAGGCTTTCTGCTCCCATAAAGATTTACAGCCTCAGGAAACCCTGTACAGGGTCGCTATGAGTCAGAACTGACTCCACGGCACATAACCACCACCACCTAACAAAAGTGAGGTTGAGATAGAGCAGTGTTTCGTTCTGCTGTGCATAAGGTGGCATCTAGTAACAACAAGATCCTGGTTTGGCGCTGTGGGTTAATGCGCTGGACTGCAAAGTCGGTTTGAACCTCAAGGTTGGTAATCAAGCTCAGCAGCTGCTCCTCAGAAACCTTAGGCAGGGTCACTATGACTCAGAGCTAACTCCACGGCAGTTAACAACAACAAAGATGAGAGCTGTCCAGCTTTAATTGAAACAACATTCCCCTCTACACTTTATTCTTTCTTTAGTTTGTTTCATATTGTCACTCCCAGTAAGGACGTTGTTTTAGAGATTGGGGATTTATGTGTGCGGTACAAAGAACACATTTTTATGATAAACATAGTTATAAAATATTGTTTTGCTAAATTTAGGAAATGCAATTAGTTAAATTATTTGAAATACAAAATATTTCATTTGTATCTAACTATACTATCTTTACCACTCTCTGTACTCATGAAACTAAAGAAAATTTGAATGTCACTTGAACTGAGGAAGCTGTAGCAGCATTAAACAGAATGAGAGTGTCTAGGGAAAACATGTTTTTTAGCAACCTTATAATGTGGGGACTCTAGAAGGAAAAACTATCCCTATTTAGGAAAATCTTTCTGTATTTAAAATAATGTTCCCATTTAGTTAGCAGTATAACCTTGGGCAAACCTCCATTTCCCTCTCTATGAACCAGAAGATTGGAATGGGACTGGTTTTTCTGACCATTGACCCCTAGCGTGGAGTACTGGTGTAACGCTGTGGGTTAATGCACTGGACTATAAAGTCAGTTTGAACAACAGGGTCAGCAGTTCAAGCTCCCTAGCCACTCCTCAGAAACCCTGAACAGGGTTTCTGTGGGTTGGAACTGACTCGATGGCACTTAACAACAGCAATCCATAGGTGCTGCCTGCATCAGGAGAGTTTGGGGATTGGATCCTGCCTGGCAGACTATGGGTAAAAAGTAGAGAATCACTGATCCAGAAGAGATTCACAGTCTCTGGTTTTGTCGTGGTTGTTAAGTGCCCATTGAGTCGGTTCTGACTTACAGTGACCCTGTATAGTGTTTCCAAGGAGTGGCTGCTGGGTTTGAACCACCAACCTTGGGTTATCAGTCCCCATGGGGACTCTGACTTTAGTAGCCTGTAATCTAAGGAGCTCTGGTAGCGTAGTGGTTACAAATCAGTTTGTGAACTGCAAGTTCAGTAGTTTGAAACTACCAGGGGTTCTGAGGGAGAAAGATGAGGCTTTCTGCTCCCCTAAAGATTTACAGCCTCAGAAACCCTGTACAGGGTCGCTATGAGTCAGAACCGACTCCACAGCACATAATCAATCTAAGTAAAAAGATGAGCTTATCACAGATAAGATCCTACAATGCTAATATAGTAAAACTGTTAAGTGAAAGACACAAGATTAGCTGTTATATAAGTCATGCAAGTGGAAACTATGGGAAGGATAAAATAATTGGGGAATGTGTACAAAGATGAAGAAATAGAGATGCAGAAAAAAATCAGAAATGGGAAGCAGCATTGTAGAGTGTGAGATATATGAACAGTGGAACCCAGAGCACTTGAGACCCCATGGCAGTTGACAGTCAGTCCTTTGGAACTAACTAGCTAACAATTGTGGGGGGAACTAGGAGGATCACCAAAGAGAAAAAATAAGAGCAAATAATACATGTGATATCTCTATTTCATGGAACACCTTGTCTGTGTCAGGCATTTAACATCTGTTTTCCTTGCATCTTCACAGTGGCTCTTTGGAGTAGGTAGATTGCTTCCTTATAGATGAGCAGGAATGAAAGTTGGTGTCTCTCGGCTTTAGTTGAGTTTTAGGAAGAATCTTTTCATAGCTATACCTAACAGTGGGTCAGGGAGGAAGAGGAAATGTCTTAGGGAAAATGAGACCCTGCCATTGGAGATATTCAAGGAAAAATCACTTGTCATGGATGCTGTAGAAATAATTCCTGTGTTGAAACTAGGCCTCTAAGATATTTTCTAATCGCTAGAGTTTAAAATTCTTTAAAATCAGGAAACTTTCAAACAGTCCTTTAAATATTTCTCTTCACAACATAAATGATTTTTAACAATCCTAAAGGCCTGGTGTTATACTGTAGGATAAGCACTGGACTGATAACTGCAAGGTTCATGGTTCAAACCCACCAGCTACTCCTCTGAAGCCCGATAAGAGTCACTATGAGCAACTAGCGGTATTCTTAGAAAAGACATGTAATGTGTGAAATGTTGGAATTTATTCTTTAGTGATAAGCCTAAAATGAGAATAAGGTCAAGGTCACCCAGTACAAATAGTCTGTCTAAAAGGGGTTTTAAATTGCATTTGAATTCCATTCAGGGAGTGCATATTCATGTGATGTCTTCCTCATTAAGAAGTAGAAACACTACACTCCTTAGCTGCTACCCAATCACCCCATTTCCTCAAGTCCTGATGTGACTTTCTAAGATAAGCACTGGACTGCTAACCGCAAGATCAGCAGTTCAAACCCACCAGCTGTTCCTTGTAAACCCTATACAGGATCCCTGTGAGTCAGAACCAACTCAGTGGCAACTAACAACAACAACAAAGCAACCACTAACCTATTTTCTGTCTCTGTAGATTCACCTATTTTGGGCATTTCATCCAAAGAAAACATACAATATGTGGTTCTTTGTGACTGTCTTCTTTCACTCAAAACAGTATTTTTAACTTTTACCCACATTGTAGCATGTATCAGTACTTCATTCCTTTTTTATGCTGTTTGTTGTTGTTAGGTGCCATCGAGTCAGCACCGTCTCATAGTGACCTTATGCTCAGCAGAACGAAACAATGTCCAATCCTGGGCCAACCTCACTACTGTTGCCACACTTGA
>NW_006408639.1:9097890-9107444 GCF_000296735.1 Chrysochloris asiatica | reverse complement strand
AGGCTTGAATTTTTTCTTTAGTTCCCCCAGCTTGAGAAATGCTTAGCGTGTTCTTCCTTTTTTATAGCTGACTAGCATTCCATTATATGGATATGCCACACTTTATTCATTCATCAATTTTAAACATTTGAACTATTTCCTCTTTGGGCGATTATGAACAGTACTGTTTTGAACATTCATAGACAAGTTTTTGATCCAACTAAGTTTTCATTTCCCTTTAGCCTATACCTAGGAATAGGATTGGGGTGTCATGTAATTCTTTGCTTAGCCTTTTGAGGACATGCCTGACTGTTTTCCAAGGCAGTGACACCATTTTCCCTCCCACAAGCAGTGTGAGTAGGTTGTGTCCCACTCCCTCACCATCATCTGTTGGTTGTTCTGTGACTGCTTGATTGTAGTTACTATGCTGCTTTGCCTCCTATGGACTTGACTTCCCCTCAGCATCAGTCTCCATGCCATCCTGTCAGTCCAGTCCTACCCAGATATCTTGGGCTCAGTGATTTTGATCACTTGAAGGTCTGGCTCAGTTTCCATACCTATCAAGAGAGGTAGTTGATCTGACTCCTTGAGTAGTCTCAAAGTGGCCACACAAGGCTAAGAACTTGGGTTATAAAAATCAAATACACCTGAATTTAAATCCTTGGTCTTTTAACTTAACAGCTGTGTCCCCTTGGGGAAGTCACTTTACCTCTCTGAGCTTCAGCTACCTTCTCTTTAAAATGAACATTAATAACTACTACCTTCTTGATGGTAGTGGTTGTGTTAAGTGCCATCTAGTCGTTGCTGCTTATAGCAACCCCATGCAGGCTTACTGAGGAGCAGCTACTGGTTTTGAACCACTGACCTTGTGGTTAGCAATCCAGTGCTTATCCTACAGCACCACACCAGGACTCCACTAACTTCTTGTTGTTGTTAAGTGCCGTCGAGTCGGTTCCGACCCATAGTGACTCTGAACAGTTTTTCCGAGGCTGTAAATCTTTACAGGAGCAGAAAGCCTCATTGTTCTCCCGTGGAGCAGTTGGTAGTTTCGAACTGCTGACCTTGCGATTCGCAGCCCAATTCGTAACCATTACGCTACCAGAGCTCCTTCCACTACCTTCTTAGGGATGTTAAAATGAATTTATTTAATAGGCATTGAATAAATGGTAGCTATTGTTTCTGCCACTATTATTTTGAAATCCGTTCTACTGGTATATATGTTTTTGTTAGGTGCCATTGAATCAGTTCCAATGAGACGGAAGCGACTCGATGGCACTTAACAACTGCAACATGTATCAGAGCAAAACTCTGCCCAGTCCTGCTCTATCCTCACAATTGATGCTGTGTTTAAGACCATTGTCGCAACCACTGTGTCAGTCCATCTCGTTGAGGGACTTCTTGTTCACTCTCTAAAACGCCTGAAAGACAATATAGTTTGTGGACCAAGAGGTTGGGGTGGTTGGCTGTGAAACCCATGCCATAGTTGTCACATGAGTGTGCTTTCATCAGCATGTAAGCTGGTTGCCAGCGCAACCACGCTCCCCTCTCTGCTGTTCATAATTAATCCTTAGTGTAGGGAATCAGGCACCACCCTTCCTTAAGTCCTTTTGGACTGACACTTTGAAGACTCACTTTCAAAATTACATAATTATTGAAAGGAATAATATTGGTGATGCATGCATGCCCCAAAGTAAAAATGATCTTAAACATAGAAATTCTATATATTTCTTAAAACTTTGTGTATCATCTATGGGGTAAAAAAATGAGCAAGCAGAGGCGTTTTTTCCAGTGTTTGAACTGTGTCATTTCTAATCTTTTATTTTAGGTTTGTGTATGTCTGAGTCAGTGCATCACTAGGGCTAGTGACAACCAGTGCAGTAACTCATGCCAGATAGAATTCCTAATAATGTTTATGATCAATTTCAATAACAGACAAAACAGCTTTGTTGTCGGTATTCATACAATCTAAGGAATAGTACATTCAAGCAATTTACAAAAAATCAGACTCTTATAGGATAAGCACTGAACTACTAACCACAAGGTTGAAGGTTCAAAGATACTAGTTGCTCCTTGGAAACCCTATACAGAGTCACTATTAGTCAGAACCAACTCAACAGCACTTAACAACAACAAAATTTTTGTAAAATCACCATTTAGTTAATAATGGTGTTGGAGGAGAATATTGAAAGTACCATGAGCTGCTAAAAAGAACAAACAGATCTGTGTTGGAAGAAGTGCAGCCAGAGTGCTCCTTGGAGGCCAGGATAGCCAGACTTCGTCTCTCATACTTTGGACATATTGTCAGGAGGGACCAGTCACTGAAGAAGAATATCATGTTTGGTAAGATGGAGAGTCAGAGAAAAAGAGGAGGGAGGACCCCCAATGAGATGGATTGGCAAAATGGCAGCATCAGTGGGCTCAAGCATGGCAACAATTGTGAGGTTGGCCCAAGACCAGACAGTGTTTTGTTCTGTTGTGCCTAAGGTTGCTTTGAGTTGATACCGACTCAATGGCACCTAACAACAACAATAACATTTAATTACAACATTATTACTTAAAACATTACTAGTAAGTGGGTAGAAGAAGTTTGAGGATTTTTTTCTCCTTTTCCTTTAATTACTACTAAATTCTCAAAGCTATTGATATTGGTTCAAGAATAGAATTATTACAGTATTATAGTTAAAACACAGGAGCTTGGTGACCCTAGAATAAGCACTGGACTGCAAACCATGAGATCTGTGGTTTGAGCCTGCCAGCTGCTCTGTGGGAGGAAGAAGAGGTTTGCTGCTCCCACCAAGATTTACAGTCTCAGAAACCTTATGTATGTAGTTAGTAAGTGTCATCGAGTTGGTTCTGATTCATAGTGACTCTGCATAGGGTTTCCAAGGAGTGGCTGGTGAGTTTGAATTGCCAATCTTGTGGTTCAAAGCAACCTTGTGGCCCATCCATTACTTATCCTGTGGCACCACACCAGTACTCCCAGAAACCGTATACAGGGTCAAAATGAGACACTGTAAGAACACTGGCAACAATGAAAAAATAGGCATTCTTGTGATTCGTGGTGTCGTTGTAATTGGGTAATAATGACAGCTCAAACTGGAACACGTTGTTGTTACGTCCTGTCTAGTCAGTTTTGACCCATAGCAACCATGTGAGTATACAGTTTCCAAGGAGCAGCTGGTGGGTTCGAACCACCAGCCTTTTGGATAGCATTCCTGCACTTACCCTACAGCTCCACCCCAGGACTCTGGAACACATTGTTGTTGTTGTTAAGTGCCGTCGAGTCGGCTTCGACCCATAGCGACCCTGTACAGGGTTTCCGAGGGTGTAAATCTTTACGGAAGTAGAAAGCCTCATCTTTCTCCCGCAGAGCAGCTGGTAGTTTCAAACCGCTGACCTTAAGGTTCGCAGCCCGATTCGTAACCACTACGCTACCAGAGCTCCTTAGAAAGTTCAAAAACTAGATGAGTATAGAGTTTTAACCTTATAGATACACTGATACATGTAAACTGGGTTTATGAAAAATATTCTTGTTATAACTAACAACACATGTTTTTATAAAAAATAACACATTTCTGCTGAAACACACTGCACAGAAATTTTATAGGTAGTCATCCTGGTGTGACTCCTCTGACAGCATCTGTACCCCTGTAAGGAGTCAGTGACAACGCGAGTGTAATCTCCTGCTAGGATGAACCTCGGTTCCAGTCACTACTGGATAAAGATGTTTTCACTCTCTGTCTTTCTTCATGTGCAGTCATCATCCTGTCTCCTACCTTTTTAGCTCTTTGTTTGGGTCCTGGAACTTCACACTCAACCCACACAATCTTTGCTCTTTACCAGTATCACATAACACAGTTTCTTCCCTTCTTTTTTCAATGATCTATTTTGTTTTTGTTGTTAGAATATATACAACAGAACATACATCAATTCTATAGTTTCTACACATGTGATTCAGTGATGTTGATTACATTCTTCAAATTGTGTGACCATTCTAACCCTCCTTTTCCAGGTTCATCCTCCATTAGCATAAACCACTGCCTCCTAAGTTTCCTGGGTAATCTTGCCAGATAACTCATTTTCTTAAAACACAGATCATGTGACACCCCCATCCATTAGTTTGCATTGGGCCCATGACTGTCTGGTCTATGGTCCTGAGTCCTCTGCCTAGCTTTTGAAGCTGATTTCTCTCTATTATCCCAACAGAGACCCATTGTATGAGTTAATTGTCTACTATGCATTTCTCCCTCCAGCTCTTTCTTCACTTGGAATCTCTGATCTTGTCCTTTAAACTCTTCCAGTCCTGCTACTCCATGGATGTCCTGCCCAGCTTCCATCTTTATGTAGCGTAAACCTTCATGTCTGTGATCCTAGAAACTAAAGGTACAGGACAAATGAAATAATCCCTATTCATCCGCCATTTTCCGCACTAGCCTACTTTCTGTCTTCAGGTATCTTAGGAACTTTATACTTGTTGTTCCTTCTGCTTAAGATACAATTCCCCCACATCTTCACAAGGTTCTATTCCTCATATCATCAATAGAGAGAGTTGAATAGGGAAGAGACCTTCCTTGACCATTCAAGCTAAGTCAACCCCTGATGTTCGTATGTTGTTGTTGTTGTTAAGTGCCGTCGAGTCGGTTTCGACCCATAGCGACCCTGAACAGGGTTTCCGAGGCTGTAAATCTTTACGGGAGCAGATCGCCTCATCTTTCTCCCGCGGAGCAGCTGGTAGTTTCGAACTGCTGACATTGAGGTTCGCAGCCCAATTCGTAACCACTACGCTACCAGATTTTCATATGTAGTTCATCTTATTCATCCTTACCTAAAATTTTGTTTTTTTCTGCCTCCTCCTTTAAGATGCAAGTTTGCAAGGATAGGCACTGTTTGCCTACCACAGTAATCCTAGTATTTTGAGCCATGCCTGGCACACAGCCAGGCCCTATTTGTTGACTAATGTGTTTCAGATACTGTACTTGACCTTGGGATGATAGGCCCTTTTGGTTCAGACATTGTAGGGCTCTACATCATTAATATCCAGGTGAGTGAGCTATCCAGTGTTGGGATAAGCTACTGGTAACTTTTGGAAAATTGGTTTCCATTTATGTGCCATTTATCATCTGGTAAGATCTGTTTAATTGTATACTGGATTTTGCCTCCCATGTGTAGTTCAGAGCAGAGTAAGAATGGCTTCAGTATCACAGGTCTACTCAGAGCTAGCCTGGGCTGCTGGCATCCCTGCAAATACTGTATATTGGAAAGACTGTGGGAAAGCCATGTTGCTGTTGGGTATGGCCTGTTGTGACCAGCTGCCCAGTCCAGGGACTAAGAGTTCTAATCCTAGTTTGTACCCACTGGCATGCCCTGTTTACCCGAGGCCACTCAGTTTCTTTGCAGAATGGATTTGGGGGATTTTAATGGGTTGTAGGGTTTGAATATGAAGGAAAAATATTCGTAGCTTGCATAAAATTCTAATCCCCTCTCCCCCTTCTTAGATGTGAACGATTAGAGGAACAACTAAATGACCTAACAGAGCTCCACCAGAATGAAATCTTGAACTTGAAGCAGGAATTGGCCAGCATGGAGGAGAAAATCGCTTATCAGTCCTATGAACGAGCCCGGGACATCCAGGTTAGCATAAAGCAAAAGACTAGAGAATTAGAAAGAAAGGAAGGAAAGGGTGGGAGGGAGATGGCGAGAATAAGAGTATTAAGAGAAGCTTAGAGCAGTGGTAACACAGCTTCCCCTTCAAATGAGGTGCATTTCTTTTGGGGATGGTATTATACCTCCTTGAGTTCTGGAAAATGTTTCTTTTGGTCACAGTCGATGGAAAACCACCTATTGATAACTGCTTCAAGAGCTGCCCTGACAAGTCTCTCAGCTATTTTGCCTATCTTTTCTTTCTATGAGGAAGGGATTTTCGTCCTCCTGAGGCTACATCCAAACCTTAATGGGCACTTAAATGATACTTATCTTCTGTGCTATTTACAAACTGCCAGGTAGCATAGTGGTTACGAATTGGGCTGCGAACCACAAGGTCAGCAGTTCAAAACTACCAGCTGTTCCATGGGAGAAAGATGAGGCTTTCTGCTCCCATAAAGATTTATAGCCTTGGAAACCCTGTACAGGGTCGGTAGGAGTCGGAACCGACGCCACGGCACATAACTACAACAATAGCACAGAAGATAGTATTGTGAAAGGCCGATAGCCCAACTATTTTATGGAAAAATGGAACATTTAAGCTTTTTTTTTTTTTTAAACCCAAGCTGAGAAGCATGTCTAAGGAAAAGTTCTTAGTGGTTTCTTATAAAATCATTGTGAATAAACTAACCTAAGGTGAAACAAGGGAAGTGGCCTAGGACACTTGTATTACAGCAAACTAAGAGAAGCAGGGAAATGGCTGGCTCGCTGGCCCAGCAGCCATCTTCTGCAGACCTCAGAATTCTATTTATGGTTCAGTTTTGTTTTATTTCTCTCCTTCAAGATCATTCTGTGCTGAGCAGCATCCACTGTCTGTTCTTTAGCTGGCTCTAACTAAATGGGGTTCTGTCTTCTTAATATTATAATGAGATTTGTATCTGTTCATCATGAAGTCCAAGAGTAAGGTAAAAGGTATTGTTACTAGGGTTCCAGTTCATATATGCATGGGTTTATTCCAAACAAAACATATTTAAGCATGACTCTGTGATTAGTAGATGGTGGCAGACAAGTTCTCTCAGTAACACACTTGTCTTAGTCTCATTACGGTGACTTCCAAAAAAGAACGCTTTTTGTGTGCCATGGAAAAAAGGAGGATTTTGAAGTCAGTGCTAATTTCACACTTTTAACAAAACTCTAATAGAAGTCTTTCCAAATCATTGAAGCTTTGCAGAAAGTTTAGGGAATAGTGCTCAAAGTAAAACAGCAGGTCTTAGGTGGATCAAGTGTTTTGAGGCAAGCGAGGGAAGAGTGTCACCCTAGACAACTGAAGAAACTGTGGCTGAAGTCTGAAACTGGTGGAAAGAGACCATAAAATTCCTATTGGTACAGTAGCTATGAAGCTGGGATTTCACATGGTTTAGTATTTAACATTTTAAGCAAAAATATTTTGACCTCAGCCAGCTTTGGGCTTTGATGGGTGCCAAAAGCATTGGGTGAAGACCATCTACCTCAAAGAGCTAACTTTTCCAACACTCCTTTAAGGAAACTGGAAGCTAATTAAGACAATTTTGTGGAACAAATAGCTGGGAGCAAGATCTAATCAAAAGAGCAAGTTCCAAAGGGATCTATCTCGGGCCAGTTCAATTCAAGGCACAGAGATTGGAAAGCACGGCAACTGTTTCTTTTGGATTCTAAAGGGATCGTCTTGGTAGATTTTCTCAAGGGACATAGGCCAATCACAGGGGCTTATTAGGGAAGTTTTAAAAAAAATAGAAATCTGTATTGGTAAGAAAAGGCCAGGAAATTTAACATGAGCAATTTTTCCCATTATTCTTCAAAGTAGCAATAGTTGTCCTGTAAGAATATTGTTGGGATGGGCGGGACTTGATGGCAGCTAGGGTGGAGGCGCAGTGAAGTTCGCCGTCAACAATACCACAGTACCAGGCAAAGCAGATCCAGGACAGAGCTCCAAAACTTGGAACCACAGAGATAGGAATATTTTAAAAGTTTGAAGGATTATAGCTACTGGAACTTGAAGCTAAAGGAAGAAATCACGTGCTTTTGAATCTGCCGGGCTCAGAGCCCTGGAGCCAACATCTTGGGTAAGACCAAATGGCAAGACCAAGCAGGGAAGCAGAAACACCACGGAAAAATGCCGCGGGAAACTTGGAGCAAACGTGGACAATACACTTTGTAGGTTTTGCTTTGTTCTGATTTTTTGGTTTCTGGTCATTGGTGCACCTACATTCAGGTGACTAGAGGGGGAGCCTGAGCAAGTGGACACCCCCTACCCTCACTACTGGTGTGTTCTTCTGACAACACATGCACACAAATACTCAGTCCAAGAGCAGGCCCTGAACATTTTTTGTTTGTTTGTTTGTTTTAAATATGGGAAAGGGCAGGACAGGGTTGTAGAGAAAGAAAGAGTTTAAAAACAAAACAGGCCGAAAATTAAAGCCTGAGGTATAGCATAACAAACAACACTGGCATCTTGAAATCTCTCGGGCAGCTTTGAAAACAAGAAGCTGAAGAGAGGACATTAAAGTCATACTCATATTAAGCTACAAATTTTTTTCTTCTCCTCCTCCTTCTCTCCCTCCTCTCCCTTTTCTGTGATTATAGACCACAGTATTCACTCTAGTTTTTTTTGTTGCTGTTTTGGTTTATTTTTTTCTTGTTTCTTGTTTGTTTTTTTGCCCACTGGTGCTTTTTTATGCTCCCCCTTCTACTTTTGGGGAGCTCTCTCCCTATAATACCAAAGAAGAGTCAGAAACTGCTGCCATATAGCCAAGCTACAATCATACTCTATAATAACACCAAAACCCAGGCAAGAAGCAATACCAACTGTGAAAAAAACACCTGTGAAAGTTACTCTCCGTTAAGCAATGAGAAGAGTGAAAAGGGGAGCCCACATCCTGATCACATCTGCCTGGAAGCAATCAGAAAGCATAAAAAAATACCAAAACACATACTCAGGTATTAATGCCACAGATAAACACTAAACATGTCCAAGAAGCAAAAGCAGATGACCATATCAGCACATGTCCAGAAACAAGATAAAATGTCTGAGACAGATGACCTACAAGTAGACCTGGACTCCATTCTGGAAGGAGGCCAAGCCTCGCAAATGCCTGAGAAGGAATTCAGAAAAATGATTATAAAATGTTTCAAAACACTTTAACAATGGAGTTGAGAAAAATAAGGAAGAAGTCAGGAAAGTGCTACAGGAACAATCTAATAAGATTGAAACAGCATTGGAAACAGTTGAAAACCTACAGAAAGACATCCAAACGATCAATAACAGAATATCAGAAATAGACAATACTCTGAAAGGGCAAAGGAGTAGAATAGAGGACATGGAAGGCAGAACCAGTGAGCTGGAAGACAAATCTTTCAATACCACTAAGATAGAAAAACAAACACAAAAAAGGATTTAAAAAAAAAAAATCGGAAGAAGGTCTAAGATTCATGTTGGACAACATGAAGAGAGGAATAACTTAAGAATTATCGACGTTCCAGAACAAGAAGAATCACACAAGTCCACAGAGGAAACAGTTGGAGATCTCAAACATCTTGAAAAGATAAACTTTCAAGAAGCTCAGCAAACCCCAGGAAGGACAGACCCCAAAAGAAAATCACTGAGACATATCATAATCAAACTTTCCAAAATCAGAAGACACTCCTGAAAGCAGCTAGGGAAAACAGAAGTGTCGCATACTAAGGCAAGTAAGTCAGATTAAGTTTGGATCTCTCAGCTGAAACAATGCAAGCAAGAAGGCAATGGGGAGACATATAAAAAACTATGAAAGAAGTGACTTACGGAAAAAAGATGGCGGATCAGGTGGAAGTGTAGTAATGAGCTCTGCCGAGAACAACACAGAATACAGGACCAAGAAGGCTCAGGGAATGGTCCCAGTACTCTGAACCACATATAA
>NW_006408639.1:9094442-9096285 GCF_000296735.1 Chrysochloris asiatica | reverse complement strand
GAATGTAAAACTAATGTTCTCCCATGTAAACTATCACATAATTCACAATAAAACATTTAAGAAAAAAATAATAATAATAATAAATTTTTTAAAACTATGAAAGAAAAAAACTGCCAAACAAGAATCCTTTATCCAGCAAAGCTATCAATCAAATATGACGGTGTAATCAAAACATTCCAGGATGAACAGAAGCTAAGGGATTTTGCCAAACCCAACCCTGTGCTAATAAACATCCTAAAGGGAGTTCTGTGGACTGAGAATCAACAAGAACAGACAACAACCAGAGATGCAGCACCTCCCTGAATTAAGTCAACAGAATGAAGAGTTGAGAACAGAACAAAACTGTAAGAACAAACTCAGAGAATCTGGGAGGTCAGTCTATGATCAAAACAAGAATAATGTAAAAGAAGGTAAACACGTAGGAACAGAGATCCAGATGGTGAGAAGGTCAGGTAGATTACAGGATAAAATAAACTGCACTAAATGGAGAGAAAAGTTAATGGACTATAAGGCAACTTCAAAGAAACTTAACACTTCACAACATACCAAGAGAATGAAAATCCAAGAAGAACATGGAAACATTAAAACTATAAGGAAACTCAGAAGAACACAAAAGGCATGAACTCAACAAAGGAAGTTACACAGAACAAAGAAAGCAGCAACACCACAACATAATGGCAGCAATTAATCCATACCTATTGATAATTACACTGAATGTAAACTGATTAAATGCATTTGTTAGGAGACGGAGAGTGGCAGAATGGATAAGAAAACAAGATCCTTCAATATGCTGTCTACAAGAGACACATATCACGCACAGAGACAAACACAGATTAAAAGTCAAAGGATGCATTTTATAGCAAGGAGGGAAGTGATTAGCCTTTCAGTCTAGGAGCCGAGGGCCCTGGGACCATCAATGGAGAAGAGCAGAGAACAGGACCCCACCCAGAGGAGCAGCAAGGCCTGAGATTGAGACAGAGAGGATGACGTGAAGAGATGGAGTGGCTGGGGACTAGGGATCCGGAGAGGGAGAGGGGCTGTGTGCTGAGGACCGTGGGGTGGGGGTCGGGGGGCAGGATTGCAGGGTGTACCCTTTGGTTGGGTGATGATGCATGGATGGGATGGTAACTATAGCAATGAGACGATGTATGATGGAATGAATGTAAAACTAATGTTCCCCCATGTAGACTATCACAAAATATACAATAAAACATGGGGGAAAAAAAAGGCCAATTCAGGGGGGAAAAAAAAAAAGTCAAAGGATGGAAAAAAATATACCAAGCTAAATGCAATAAAAAATGAACAGGAGTGGCAGTTCTAATCTCTGATAAAATAAACTTTAAAGCAAAAACCAGGATAATAGATAAAGATGGATATTATGAACAAGATAGATAAAGATGGATATTACGAACAAGATGACATAACCATAATAAATATCTATATTCCCATTGAAAGAACTCCAAAACATATAAAGCAAACGCTAATAGATTTAAAGAAAGAAACAGATGAATCTACAATCATAGTAGGTGATTATAAACACACCGCTTTCAAGAATGCATAGAACAACCAGAAAGAAACTTGACAAAGACACAGAAGAACTAAACAACACAATCAGCCAGCTGGACCTCATAGATGTGTACAGAGCATTCACCCAACAACTGCACAATACACATTCTTTTCCAGTGCACATGGAACATTCTCCAGAATAGACCATGTTTTAGGCCACAAAACAAATCTCCATAAATTTGCAAATACCGAAATACTACAAAGCATCTTCTCATACTACAGTGCTTTCAAATTAGCAATCAACAATAGGAAGACCAAGGAAATCAAGTCAAATACA
>NW_006408639.1:9092105-9093547 GCF_000296735.1 Chrysochloris asiatica | reverse complement strand
CTCAACAAAATCCTAGCCAACAGAATCCAGCAACACATCAAAAAGATACTACATCATGATCAAGTGGGATTCTTATCAGGGATGCAAGGATGGTTCAACATTAGAAAAATGATCAACATTATCCACCATATAAATAAGAAAAAAAAAAAAAAAAGAACCACATGATCATAACTTTTGATGCAGAAAAGGCATTTGAAAAAATCCAACATCCATTCCTGATAAAAACACTCAACAAAATAAGAATTGAAGGGAAATTCCTCAACATAATTAAAACCATATATACAAAACCAACAGCCTATATCACTCTCAATGGAGAGAAACTGAAAGCCTTCCCTCTGCGAACAGGAACCAGACAAGAATGCCCTTTGTCACCACTTCTATTCAATATTGTGCTGGAAGTCTTAGCAAGAGCTATATGGCAAGACAGGGAAATTAAAGGCATCCAAATTCTCAAAGAGGAAGAAGTAAAACCCTCTCTATTTGCAGACAGTATGATCCTATACGTAGAAAACCCCAAAGACTCAGTAAACATCTACTAGACCTCATTGGAAGATTCAGCAAAGTGGCAGGATATAAGATCAACATACAAAAATCAGTTGGATTCCTCTATACTAGTAACAACAGTGCTGAAAAGGACATTAGGAAAGCAATACCATTTACCATAGCCGTCCAAAGGATGAAATAATCTAGAAATAATTGTAACCAGAGAAACAAAATACTTATACAAAGAAAACTACAAAACCCTACAAGAAACCAAAAGAGACTTACAAAAATGGAAGAATGTACTATGCTCCTTAATAAGAAGACTTAACATTGTGAAAATGTCAATACTGCCCAAAGCAATTTACAAATATAATGCAATCCCAATAACATTCTTCAAAGAGATGGAAAAAACAATTACAAACTTTATATGGAAAGGAAACAGACCAGGATAAACAAAGCACTGCTTAAGAATAAGAATTAGGTTGGAGGCCTCTCACTCCAACTTCAAAATTTACTACACAGCTACAGTGGTCAAAACAGCCTGGTACTGGTACAATGAAAAGATACATAGATCAATGAAACAGAATCGAGAATCCAGAAATTAATTAACCCATCTACACATACAGCCAACTGATTTTTGACAAAACACATAAATATATCACATGGGGAGGTGATAGTCTCTTCAACAGATGGTGCTGGCAGAACTGGAAAGTGATATGCAAAAGATTGAAATAAGACCTTCAACTCACACCTTATACAAAAACCAACTCAACATGGATTAAAGACCTAAATGTAAATCCCAGAATTATGAAAGCCATCAATGAAAAAATAGGGACAAATGTGAGGACACTAATTCAGGGAATACACAGACTACCAAACATTTTGAAAACTACACAAACAAAATAGACAAAATAGATGAGTGGGACATACTAAAAATTAAAAACTTATGTGCATCAAAA
>NW_006408639.1:9089017-9089685 GCF_000296735.1 Chrysochloris asiatica | reverse complement strand
CTTTCCAGTCTAGGAGCAGAGGTCCCTGGGACCATCAATGGAGATGAGCGGAGAGCGGGACCCTACCCAGAGAAGCAGTGATGCCTGAGATGGAGACAGAGAGGATGATGATAGAGCAGTTGGGGACTTTAGACCCAGAGAGGGAGAAGGGTTGTATGCTGATGACCGACCGGGGGCCAGGGTGCGTGGAGAGCGGGATGTGGGGCAGGCTTATAGGATATATACCTTTTGGTTGGTTGATGATGTATGGATGGGACTGTATCCATGGCAATGAAACGATATACAATAGGATGAATATAGAACTAATATTCTCCCATGTAAACTATCACACAATTCACAATAAAACATTAAAAAATAAGAAGAATTATTTTGTTGGGAAATGTTACCCCATCCACCTTACAGCCCTGGTCTTGCCCCTTCAGACTTCTTTTTGTTTCCCAAACTTAAGAACATTTCAAAAGGGCAAGATTTGAATCCTTCAAGGGTGCCAAAAACTGCCATTTTGATGTTGTGTGTGTAAATCAAAGAGTGCCTTCAAAAGTGTATAAACCTAAGAATAACAAGGAAGCGGCAGGCCACCGCATAGCATGGATGAACCTTGAGGACATTATGCTGAGTGAAATTAGTCAGTCACAAAAAGAGAAATACTGCATAGGACCACTACTGTA
>NW_006408639.1:9069648-9088596 GCF_000296735.1 Chrysochloris asiatica | reverse complement strand
CTATAACTGATTGGAATACCTAAAATGGGGCTACAGCGTACCCAATGAACGAGGCTTCTTGCAGAGCCTTTGCAATACATAAAACTATAGGTAGACATCTAAACCACATCCAGATCTCCAAAGATGAGAAATCTCCACTTGAAAGGACGAGACCAGCCTGGAGCGGCTAGAAGAACAAAGGATACTTCTTGAAAGAAAGACCTACAGGAAAAATACAAACCAATAGAGGCAGATGGACTGTTACTACAAGAACAAACAAATTGCTTCCCTAGCAAACTTCAAGGCAAGTGGTCGGGTCCCCTCAATGCAAACCCCCTTCCAAGACTAAGACTCAACAGAAATACACGCTCTGATTGGTGACCCACACGCATCACCGATAGGGGGAAATGGGGTAAAAGCAGCAATGAAGCGGCAAGCTAAGCCTTACAATGTTCAGTGGGCTTCTGTGGGGACCTGGTTGGCAAGCAGTGAGAGGAGACCTGGGGACTCTTGGGCCCAGAGTCAGTGGCGTGGCCACGGAGGACTCTAGTGGAGAGTGGAGCTACCAGCTGATGGGAAGAGAGGGCATGTGCACAAGAACGCCCACACTTGCAGATGGTACCCACATGACCTGGACTGGATGACTGGATGATCAGAGCTCAACCAGGAGAAGAAAGAAGAGGGGAAAAAAAGAGTGAGCTGATACAATCTGATGAACTTGACCTATACCTACGGATGCAGTGACTCAAAAGAAGGAACAAATCCTTACAGCAAGAAACATTCCCACCCCCTCCACACACAGAGTAGACAGAGATGGGCAACTTGGACATTGGATACCCAAGTTGGGGTGGGGGTGCGGGGGGGACAACTACAAAGGCAAGAAGTGACTGGCTTACAGACTTTCAAGAGGGAACCTAGATCCAGAGGGCCTGGAGGAAGGTAGACTCTCCAGTGAGTAGTATCCAATCTGACTGGGTGGGGCTGATGAAATGAAATACAAATGGGTAACTTGTGATACTATAGTGAATAGTGGTTATCAGGACTGATTATGAGGGTTGGAAATGTAAAGGTAGTTGTTTTGTAGCAAGGAAGGAAGTGATTAATCCTCTAGTCTAGGAGGGGAGGTCTCTAGGACCATCAATGGAGCACGGGACCCTACCCAGAGAAGCAGAGATGCCTGAGATGATGACGTGGAGTGATGAAGTGGCTGGGGACTTTGGATCCAGAGAGGGAGAGGGACTGAGCTGAAGACTGGGTGGGGAGGGGGGAGTGTAGGGTACCCTTTGGTCGGTTGATGATGCATGGAGGGAATTGGAACCATGGCAATGAAATGATATACGATGGAATGAATGTAAAACTAAAGTTCTCTCATGTAAACTATCATATAATTCACAATAAAACATTTTTTTTTTAAAAAAGTATATAAACCTGATGGAGGCGATGTCTAGAAATAATTGATTGTTTTGTTTACTAAAGGTTTCTGTGATTTTGTAGCAATCAATACTTTAGAACCAAATTAACAGTGTGATCTCCAGGCAGGGATTGGAGTTGAGGAAAGTACCAAAGGAAATGTTCTATTTCAGCTTTCTTATGTTGAACAAAATGTGTGTTACCATGTAACTTAAATTTTTAATTTTAAAATTAAAATAAAGAAGCCAATGATTTCTTTGAGGTCTTATCATTAAATGTTCAAGACCAAATCTAAGTGTGTCCACTGC
Source organism: Chrysochloris asiatica (assembly GCF_000296735.1). Lineage (NCBI taxonomy): Eukaryota > Metazoa > Chordata > Mammalia > Afrosoricida > Chrysochloridae > Chrysochloris > Chrysochloris asiatica. The sequence goes on along the minus strand of NW_006408639.1, from coordinate 9,086,899 downwards.
TTCCTGTTTACCATCCTACAAAGTTCAATGGAGGGCAGCTAGGTGAATTATCGTCACTTGAACATGAGTATGCCTTTGGCCTTTCACATGTAAGCTCTAGCATATTTAAATTTGTTGCCTAACTCAAGAGCCATCTGGTATGTCCAAGAGACATGTCAGCTATTTGGTATGTGTGAGCAGAAGGCTTAACTATTCCTTGTTCTGGCCCACAGGAGGCCCTGGAGGCATGCCAGACTCGCATCTCCAAGATGGAGCTACAGCAGCAGCAGCAGCAGGTGGTCCAACTGGAAGGGCTGGAGAACGCCACTGCCCGGAACCTTCTGGGCAAACTCATCAACATCCTTCTTGCCGTGATGGCAGTCCTTTTAGTCTTTGTCTCCACAGTGGCCAACTGTGTGGTTCCCCTCATGAAGACTCGTAGCAGGACGTTCAGCACTTTATTCCTTGTGGTTTTCATTGCCTTTCTCTGGAAGCACTGGGATGCCCTCTTTAGCTACGTGGAACGGTTCTTTTCATCCCCCAGATGATGCTGGCACATGAAGGCAGCTGCTCACCTAGCCTCTGGTGAGTGCAGGCAGCAAAGAACAAGACAACTTAACCTACTCTGAGGTTTTCTACAACAGCAAAAGAGTTGAGTGAATCTGTTTACATTTAGAATAATGTTTTTTTCTTCAAGAGACACAATTGCAATAGTATTTTTTAGATTTTATCCAAGAACTTTTTTGGGCAAAAATCTTGGATCATTTTTATGTAGCATGATTTTCCTTGGGATGCAAATCTTAAACAGTCCTTTAACATGAACAACCAATCTGGAGCACTGAAGGGCACTCTAAATTGTGACTCGAATGTGACTGCACTCAAAACCCACTGAAAATTGAGAAACGTGAATAGGGCAGAGCATTGAAACCGAGCATCCTGCCGTGTCAGGCTCACCACATCGCCCCTTCCGAAACGAACTGTACTGTGAAGTCCTACCACATTCCATAGCTGAATTGTTGGATTCAGGGTGGATTTTCCTTGTCCGTGGAAGAACACATGGATCTCCCAACTTACCCAAGTTGACCCCTCATGCTAATAACCCTGGAAGTCTGGTCACTTTTGAACCTGATCCTTTAACCTTTGCTAGGACACAGAAGTGAGAGCATCGTGCCCCCACAGGATCACTGCACAGTCCTACCACAGTATTTTGAAGTAGCCCTTTAAATACTTAATTTTACGCAAAATCCTTTGGCCGCACTTTTAAGGTTTGGTTTTGTTTTTAATATGTGTATAGTCACCAATTTAAAAACAAAAAATCTGAACAGCATACTTGAAGAATGTAATTACTCAGACTCTCAGTGCTTCCTTATGGTTTCTAATAGGATTTTTTATTATTGTTATTAGTATTGGGTTTGTTTTGGTGTTTTGTTTTTTTTTTGAAAGGGTTGGGAGGGTCTTTTATTTTTTCTTTGAAATAAAGAAGTGATGTTTTTAAATGAAGAAATGTGTGGATACTTAAGTGTGCTGCTCCTTCATGTCTTGAAACAGTTGAGGAAAGTAAGATTTGCTGTAAATGCTGCCCTCTGTCGCCCTTGTTTTGAGATGCAGCTTCAAACCTCCCTCTGGCTGCTGCTGCTTTCCCGCGTCCCTCCACCCCATGGACCACTTTATGGGCTTGGCTTGCTTGGAGAGGAAAAGGGTATGTGGGGAGACGTGGGGCTGTTTCCACAAACCAGCACAGTAGAATAGGTGTTGAGTTGGAGTTTTTTTTAGTCCCAAGAAAATGTCTACCCAGTGACTTGAGCTGGGATTGTCTTTAGTTAAAACTGAGACTATTATGAGAGTCATAATTTCTTATGTTTCCTTAATTTATTGTTTAACACATCCTAATTACTGAAACCAAAGTGATGTGGAGTCTTCTGTTTGCATTTTGACCCCAGCATCCTTAATTTGAAAGCTTTATTCTATCTGCCTAAGAGGATTGACTGAAGGTGATTCGCCCTAATGAGCAGAAAAGGAAATGTCAGATTAGCAGGGCCCAAATCTTGGTCACTTATTAGTCTAGACTGCTTTATTAGCTTAAGTATGCTCGATGAACCTGTATAGACTATTGACTGAGCCTTCTTCATCCTATAATCAGTTGCATCATCCTGGTAGAACTGGAACTTTAGAGGTTTACCTTCTATTGTTTGTATGTAGTACTGGGTCACACCTGCTGTTCCCTCTTGGTCTCAGTTGGTGCAACCAAGTGGCAAGCAAAGGACATACAATATGTCCTGAAAAGTATAGCAAAGCATGTCTTACATATTTCCCCCATAGCAGGAAATGCTTTTGGAACTAGATGAGCATTGTCCTGTCTGTGTAAGACCTGTCTCTCTGTAAGAGAGTGGTTTGCAGGACAGCTCCAGCCTCCTGTTGCTTGAAGAGACTGGCCTTCTCAGAGTCGGCATGGTGTTCCCATAGTCACTTTGATATTTTAACTCAGGTACTCCCATCTTTGCCCCACCTCCAGATGATTGCAGTGCACCTATTCACTCTTTTGCCCCATCAGAATTAGCACCCAGAGCAGGGATCACATGGGTGATTTTTCTTTTACAATATAATTTCAGCCATTTCCTGTTCATGCCAAAAACAGATTATTCCCAGATTGTTTTAGTTCCCAGTCCTATATACTTAAAATGTTAACTTTTCCTAAAAAATTGCAGTGACCTTAGGCAGCAGTGCCAAGGGACCCTATGACCTGGTCCAGCTAGCACTTTAGCAAGATCACGCAGAGTAGAGATGGGAGCCCCCAGAGTTACTGAGAAGGCACTATAGCTGCAGCCCTCAGATTTCCTTAGAGCTTCTGAGTCCTGAGCTGTATGGAGGCTTCCGTGTGGTGGGCACTGTAAGATGGATTGAAATTGTCCTCATTCACCTTGGCACCATCTCTATAAAGAGAGGTTTTGACTTCTATGAGCTCCCAGCCAACCAGGCCCACATTGTCTTTCCTTCTCCTTTCTCAAACTGTCTTAGGAAAAACCTCTAGTCCAAATGAGGCACAATGATGACTTTCTAGCTCCCCTGTCCCCTTAATTGTTGACTGGGCCCAATTGTTGTCTGCATTTAATGCTTTGTAACCCTGCAACTCTTCTTGCCCTGTCCCCACTTTGTTTGTCTGCTGTCCATCCCAGTTGCTTCTGAGGTTTTTTTGCATCACGTCTATCTTAACTTTCTTTTTTTCCATCTTAAATTCTTTTGCCTAATGAAGAGAACCTCATTCTAATGGTTTTTTAGCATTTGTTTTATAATTGGAAACTTACCTAGCTTTACTGCTTTTCTCTCATAATGACTGTCTACATTCCCCTGAAATGAAGCATTCCTGGATTACTTGCAAGTGCTGGTGGCTATCCTGCGTGTGTGAGCTAGCTGGGTTGGCCTGGATGACTCTGTTCAAATTGTAGAATGACTAACATTTTACATTTTTATAGTTCTGCCAACCAATTTTGATTCCTTGGTATACGAGGGTTAAGTCAGAAAGTATTGCTACTGAAGTTTCAATTCATACATGCACAGGTTTTTTCCAAACAAAGCCTGTTTAAACAGGTCTGTGATCGGTGAGTGGCTGTAGACAAGTTCTCTCAGTAACACACTTGTCTTAGTCTCATCAGGGTGACTTTAAAAAAAAAAAAAAATCTAAGCTAAACAATGGCTTCTGAGAGTATCTACTGCGCCTGTAAAATTCCAGGCAGAGAGTCAGCTCAAAAGGTTATGGTAACTGTTTTATGGGACTCCAAAAGGGTAAGCTTGATAGATTGTCTCAAAGGACACAGAACAATCACAGGGGCTTACTATGAAGAAGTTTAAGAAAACAGAAAACTGTAGTGACGAGAAAAAGGCCAGAAAAGTTGTGCCGAGGAACTTTTTCCCGTCGCAACAATGCACCTGCTTATTCTTCAAGGGTAGCAAGGGCTGTCGTATGAGAATTTGATTGGGAAGGCTTACCCCACCTACCCTATAGCGCAGATCTCACCCCTTCAGACTTTGCCCCCAAAACTCAAGAAACATTTCAAAAAAACATGATGTCAGTCCCTCAAGGATGCCCAAAGTGCTATTTTGATGTAAATCAAGACACACAGAACTCTATGGGTAAAGGTTAGAGAGATGGCAACGCCTCCTTCAGAAGTGTACAGACCTCGAGACACAATAGCTTCACATATGGATGTGTAATAAAGGTTTCAGTGATTGTGAAGCAATACTTTTTACTTACCCTCGTATATACTCATTGCATCCTAGTAAGGAAGGAAGCCTTTCTACCCCACTGGCACTTCAAAAAGCAAAAGTAAGTTGAATTCTACACTTCCTGTGATCTTCTCTCTCCTGTGTACCTCCGCTACCTATTTGAGGCAAAAATCTAATGGCAAGAAAAGTGCTGGGATCTAGCCTTCCTTGTTAGCCTATTTTCAAGTGAACTTCACTGCACTTGGTTTTGTTTTTGATACCACGTGTCTTTGCAGCACAGTCTGATGAAACATTGAATTATGAGTGAGTTTCTATGAGAAGCTAGCTGTCTTTCAGCTTTGGGAAATATGCATCCAAAACAAAACCAAACATTGTAATCAACAAACTGACACTGGGAAAATTATGCTTCCCACACACCCAACCCAATCCCAAATGAAGTTGGGGATCTCTGAATGTGGCTTTGAGAGTTCACATCTCTGTGTGTTGTGTATGCTAGGTGACAACCTCAGTAGGCTTCGACTACTAGACTGTAAGTGTGTATTATCAAAGTGTGTAAGAATAAAAACTCACATGCACGAATTGAAAAGTACAGAAATGACACTTGTGAACGTGTGAACGTTAACACTGTAGTTGATAGATCTTAAGCTGCTAATTGTTGAGAGAGAATTACATTTATGTTTTGTCGAGTTGCTGCAGATTCTCAAGCAGCACTTTTACTGTATATACAAATTGAAATAAAGACCTCAGCTATTAACATGGTGGTCAGACTCGGCTTTGTTTACTGTTTATCTTTGCATATTCTGTTTCCAGTATCAGGTATGTCAGTATGAAAACTTAGCACCATTTTTGTTTATTAGAGTCGGGGGGAGGTGTATTTACTTACAGCCAGTGTATCAAAACCATAACTGGTAGCTGTCATCATCCACTGGGGCTTACAGGCCATATTTTAGATCAGTACTTACCCACAATTCTTAAAAAATTTATTAGATAAGACTATTCTTTTGTTCTCCAGAGGGGCATAGAGGTAGTGTTTCCCCAAATTCAGCATCTATAATCCAAATATGGAGTCCTGGTGTGACACTATAGGATAACCACTAGACTGCTAACTACAAGGTCGGCAGTTTAAAACCACCACCTGCTCCTAGGAAATCCTATACAGGGTCACTATGGGTTGGAGCTGATTGGATGGCACTTAACAAGAACAACAAACAACCCTAAAATGGGAACAATCTTTTTGTCCATTCTTATAAAACTTTGCTAATGAACAAATTCCTAAATTACAAACATTCAAACATACGTAATTTACAAATTTCAAAACTTTTTTTAAAAAACATCTAAAATTGTTGCTTAGTGGTTATGAGTCAGGCTGCTAACCTCAAGGTCAGCAGTTTGAAACCACCAGCTGTTCCACGGGAGAAAGATGAGGCTTTTTGCTCCCATAAAAATGTATAGCATCAGAAACCCTATGCAGGGTCACTATGAGTCAGAACCGACTCCATGGCACATCACCACCACCACCTCAATAATGACTTCAAATTGTGAATGCTCGAAATACATTAATTAAGCCACAGAACTTCTCAGAGTCTATTAAAGATAAACAAGATCCATCCATATGTTGCCTACAAGACACCCCCTTTAAATGCAGACTTATATGTGTTAAAGGGACAGACAAAAATATACCGTGCTGATGTTAATTGGGGACTCCTGGCATGGCGCTGTGGGTTAATGTTCTGGACAGCAAAGTTGGTTTGAACTTCAAGGGTGGTGGTTCAATCTCACCAGTCACTTCTTAGAAACCCTATGCAGGGTCACTATGAGTCAGAACCGACTACACCACTCACCACCACCACCACCACCACCACCATCATCCATGTAAGGGAATAGTCCCAACTTAATTTCTCCTGTGGATTTGTTTCAAAGGTATCTGTTTCTGTTAGGTCTTTCACCTGCTGATATCTGGGGGATTTCTAGAAATTCAGAAGCTCTAGTGCATAATCTTGACTTTGTCACACCCACCTTGATCCTAACGAGTGGGTGTTGTATAAGACAGGGATGCCTCTGGTGAGAGCTTTGAAGGGTTGGAAGAATGCCTTAGGTTTTATGAAATAGGGACTAGGTTACCATGTACACGATGTTCAGCTGGTACATTGCCCAACCCAAGGGAGTCTGTAGTAAGCAACCAAATGAATGACACGTCCTAGAGTGGGACCCAGAGCACACCCAATTATACTTACTTAAAATTCTATTTCATGATTATCCACTAAAAATGGAGTGGAGGGCTGGTAATACATATGAGAAGCTGCTGTATGGAAAATGGGGGAGACGGGAGCTAGAAAGTGCATGCCTCACCTGAAAATCCAAAGGTATTCTTTGTGTAAAACTATGTGGGCCCAAATCAACACCTAACCAAGATAATGAGGGGCAGCTGACAGCTACAGCATGCTTACTGAATGGCAGACCTAGTGCTTGGGGCTGGCATGCAGTTAGCTCACTTAATTCTTCTAACAGTCTGGTGTAGGATGGACCATCCTTACTACATAACAAAACAAACTCAGGAAAAATGTCTTGCCCAAAATTATACATCATTATATATTATTTCTAATTTTCCAGTATTAGAAAACAAATGGGATGGAAAACAGGGTTATACAACATATGTAACAAAAGACGAGTGTCCACAACACGTGAATCCTTACAAATCAATAAGCAGCCTGGTTAGTAAAACAGTGGGTAGAACTTAGGAACAGATAGTTCACAAAAAAACGAAACAAATGCCCAACAGCCATTAAAAAACCTGAAGCGTAATCCATGCAGTAAGTGGGAAAAAGCCAGTTGTGGAGTAGGGTATTGTCTTCCATTTCTGTTGAAAATATTTTTGTGTAAATATATGCATATGATAGAAACTGCACATGAAACTGTCCTAGTCGTTATATCCGGGAAAGAGGATGAGAAGACAGTGGGGAAACAGGACTGTCACTTGACTGCTGTAAAATAGGAATCTCTAAATATGGCTTTATTTGTGTCTTTTTTCATTAGAAACATCAAAACTGGGAGAAAATTCTAGGTCCACTGAGAGGAGGTGGAAACAAGATAACAGTTTCTCTAAGGCTCTGGATTATACAGGTCGTTTTAGAAGGGGCTCTGGACAAAGTTTGAGCACTTCCCCAGCCTGGACTTGTAGGCTTGGTGGTCAGATGGGTGCCCTGCTGTTAGAGGCTGGATTGAAAGAGGAGAAGCACACAGAGAGCTGGACAAAGACTGGATTGCGGAGGCGTGAAAACTGGGCAAAGGGGAACTTGGTAGAACAGACACATGTTGTAACAGAGGCAGAGTCATGTGTGGGAATGAAAAATATGAGGCAATTCTGACAGGACAATTGAGAAAGACTCAGCAGAGGAGGTGGTGCCATATGGACTGAGACATGGTGGGTGCGGAGGACATCCCAAAATGAAGGAACAGCATTACTAAAACCACACGGTGATAAAAGCCAAGGTCAGTGGTTCAAACAATGGATGGGAAACTTGAGTGGCTGGTCAGGGACTTGGAAGACAGGAAAAGTTAAAAGTGGTAGATGAAGGCTAAAGTGCAAGAAATGTTTCACTTTTCCTAGTAAATTGCCTTTTCTTATTAATTTGTTGGAACTCCGAAATCGTGGACACTCATCTTTTGTTACGTACTTTCCATAGCCCTATTTTCCATCCCATTCCTAGTCCGCTTACTAGCAGTGCACTGCAGCTGTACTGAGCAAAAATTTACATATGGATACACTTAAAATTGGTACATGACAGATTTTACTTGGGACTTCTTAACCAAGACAGTGACAAGGATGCTGTCATGTTCATATTATGTCCCCGTGACTGGAACACTGCTTGGCACATATTAACCAAAAACGAAACAAAACCCACTGCCGATGAGTTGATTCCAATTCCCAGCAGCCCTGTAGAGGGTTTCTAAGACTATAAATCCTTACTAGGACAGTCAGCCTCAACTGTCTCCTGAGGAACTGCTGGTGGATTCGAACTGCTGACATTACAGTGAGCAAATACAGTGCTTATCTTACAGCACCACCATGTAACATAACATAGGTTGTTAACAGCAGTTCTAACCGTCAACTCCTGTGGCATACTCCACTCAACTAGTTTCAGTCAGTCATTGCAACGGCCACACACATCTCAAGAAACCATACTCTGTTACGGGACTTATTAGAGAGTTTAACTGGTTATAATTCAAGGTCAAAAATGTTTAGGACACAGTTCTGTCTCTGCTGTGTCCACAGACAGGCTTCTGTCTGGCCTTGCCCCTGCCCTTCTCCCTTCTCAGCCTTAAAAGCAGTCTTTTAAGGCAGGTGATAAATGCCGGTATGTCTCAGCCTGAAGGCACTCCACTGTAACTAGCAAACCTACTTTCCCAATTAAGTACCTGGAAGGCAACTCATTTTGCAAGCCTTCTGCCCCAAATCAAAGCCTACTGCTTTGCTTCGTGCTGTGCCCCTTGTCTCTGCTGCTGCTCACTGGGGTGAGGCTCTCTCTCAGCACACCTCATGTTGCGTGTGAACACGCACTCAAAAAGGCATAAGCCAGCCCATCAAGGATTTCTGCTCCCACCAAAGACGTAAAGCCTCGGAACCCTATACAGAGTGGCTATGAGTCAAAACCAACTCCATGGCACTTAACCACAACACGTCCATTTAATGTTTCTTGGCCCCTGGTGCACCCTATGGGCTGTAAAGTGTGTTCCTTGTTGTTGTTAAGTCAGTTCCAACTCATAGCGACCCTGTATAGGGTTTCCAAAGAGCAGCTGGTGAGTTTGAACCACTGACCTTGTGGTTCAAACCAATCTGGTAGTCCAGTGCTTTATCCCACAGTGCCACATCAATCTCAGGAAATATTACTTGATGGCCCAAATTGGTTCGATATCTTTTGTTTAAATCCCTTAATGGTGATTTTGTCATCTGCATCTGTAACAGACTATGCAAAACCAGCCAAGAGTGTCTATTCCTGTGAGGACCCATTTGTAACCACCTAGATAGTTTCAGGAAATGTCTCTGAAGTCCTCTAGTGAGAAACCCTAAACACAATAAATTCCAGAGCCCTGCCCTTGGTTTATAATAATCTGTGGTCATGTACGAGCACCAGTCCATAGCGAGGAATATCAGACTGCCTTCTGGGTTTGACTCTCAGTGGAATGCTTGTCTCAGTTTCTCTAATAATGCTGTTTAGATATGTCAGTCCCAAAACTTTGAAATATTGTTTTGGCAAGCCCGTGAAGCTAGTCCTACCCAGAATGTGGGATTATAAAAATGCAACAATTATTTCCTTTAGAAGGATGAGCGCGAGGCTGGTCCCTCTCAGGTGGAGGTTAAAGACATCCCAAATAGCTGACTTTTCTTAAGTGCTATGTCGCTGTTAAATGTCATCAAGTCAGTTCCAACTCATAGTGACCCTGTGAGCGGCTGGTGCGTTCTGCCAACCTTGCAGTTAGCAGTGCTAGGTCTCCACACCAGGACTCCTGCTTCATAATCCCCGGTATCAACCACTCCACCCCTCAGCACTCACCCCTATGTCCCAGAGTTCCACAGTTCACTGCAAAACCCCACAGAACTCCGGAGCCAGCAAGGCAATGGTTCCCATGGTTCCGTAGGCTGACAGATCCCAAACCCACAGTTCAAATGTCACTCTGAAGGAGTCTCTTCACTCATGTGGGATTGGACTGTCGACTCACAAGACTACAGAAGGTGCCGAAATCGGGTCAAACCGCTGGCTTCCAAGCTTGGTTAGCGGAGCAAAGAGCCCACTGCCCACTCCCATCACCAGGATGGCTCACTGAATGCCCAGCAGGATGGCAAAGCTGACCAAGCCCCTCGTTAGATTCTCATTTTTACAATCACAGTTACCCTGTTAACAATCCCTCACAACTTACTAGACAATCCTATCTACATCTTCCCCCACCTTCTCTTACCCAGATCCATCAAAAAAAAATCATTTGGTAGGTGTTAGAAAGAAATGGCAAGAAGAGAGAATAAATAAATCACTGCACTGCACAGGTGCTCATGGAAAAGTAGAATTTTAAAATGCTATTAATTGAATTCCTATTCTGTACGTACTGCTACATTTTTAACTTCTAATTCTTACAACTTCCCTGAAAAGGCAGTGACGTGATTTCCATTTTATGGATAAAAGCAGAAGTTCAGATACAGTGTTCAAATTCTATCCTAGAGACAAATCATCTCCCTAGTAAATAACAAAGCCAGGATTTGAGTTGTACTCTAAAGCCTATGCTATTTCTACGATCCATTTTATTGAAAAAGGAAACAAAATTTGTAGATGCCAGACTTCATGCGACTTGGAGAAGACAAGTCACTTAACATTTTCTAGACCTCAGTTTCCTTAGTGTAAAATAGAGAGTGGAACCTTAGTTCTCTTCCAGCAATAAATTCATATTCTTAGTATTTAACCCCCAGCTCATGATCCCCTTAGGAACATAACCACTAATAGCCACATAGAACAAGATGGGAGTTTGGAGCTAAGGTCTAGGAATGATCCAGAATTGGGCTCTGTGTGTGTTGGATTTGGGAGGATGGTTGCATGTAGAGGCAGAGAGAAGAATGGATTTGAAGCATGAGGAAAAAAATATTAATATAGCTTTATGATGGATGAGAATCCTATTGGATTTACATTCTCAAAATGTATAAACTATTTCATTATCTAAAAAATAATAAGGAATCATCGGGCAAATTCACCACAATATGATCTTCATGAAATGTCTAAGGTGTGTTCAACTGGTCAGAATTGTCGAGTACGTCAAGATATCTCTGGTACTTCAGTAAACCATGCTCATAAGAAAATGATAAGATCGATTCTACTCAAATTAGCTGTTAAGGTCCTGTAATGATTATTAACACCTGCACTGAGATACCTGGGAGAACGTTCACAAGAAGTGTCAAACTTTCTTTCTTGTGTCCTTTATAAACAAATCATAACGATTTTTAATAGTTGATTTTTCAAGTCCAAAATGTAAAGGTTTCAAACATCAAGTCACAATGTTCACTCTATTTTAAAGGCCTTGTTATAAATCGTTAACATACTTGGCAGCTCACCAAAAATTCGGCACTTAGGTACCCAGAGGTACCTCAGAAGAAAGCAAGTCCTGCTGAGTTACTTCTGAACAGCCCTATGAAGCACAGTTCTACTCTACAGACATGGGGTCACCATGAGTTAGATTTGATTCAACAGCAACATTTTTAAAAATCATAATTTTCCTGTGTTTTAAGAGTCCTTTATTTGCTTCCCAAAATATATAGAGTAATAACTACAAACTTGAGTATTTGACCTTATATCCTACAGCTATAAGCAGCATCTGCCTGCCGGCCCGGCCTGGCCCAGCCCAGCCCGGCAATCCTTCCTTGCTGACTTTGAACAGAGACCCTGAGTCACAATGCTGTAACCACTGAAAGTACTTTTTCTTAAACTAATTTTCCTTAGGAATTTTCCAAAACATAGATGACATACTTCCTGCTAAGACTGATATAATTGTGATGATCAGTTTATTGTAATCAGCACAGAGATTCTGGCTCAGATAATTGAAATGCAATGAACTTCTTGTCCCTACATTAAATCAACCCAGACTACTGCACTTTTACTTCTTTAAAAACAGGTCTATTGAGACAATCACATACCACACAGTTCACTAGTTAAAAGTGTATAATTCAATGGTTTTTAGTATATTTACAGATCGATGCAACCATCACCACCATAAATTCTAGCACATTCTCATCACCTCAAAAAGAAACCCCAATACACCTATATGCTGTTTCCAAGACACACACCTTAGACCCAAGGACACAAGTTGATTGAAAGTGAAATGATGGGGGAGATCTCATACAAATAATAACCAGAAAAGAATAGGGATGGCTATCTTAATATCAGACAAAGTACTTTACAGCAAAATCTCTTACAAAGATAGTGCTCGGATACTTTCATTTAGAAAGATCAGCATCAGGCTGTCCCTGAGTTGGAGGTTAAAGATATCCCAACTGTTCATCTTTTCTGATAAACCACTCCATAGTCCTTGATTATTAATCACCGCTCCTCTCTTCCTTTCAAGTCCCGGGGTTATACAACACGCTGCAATGTCTCATATAACTCACCAGTGTTTAAAGAAATGACTCACGCAACTGTGGAGGCTGGCAAGTCTCAAATCCATAGTTCAAAGGTCAGTCTACAGGAATCTTCTCACCCATGTAGTCTCAGGAGCTGAAGAACCCATATCAGCAGGTCAGACAACAGGCTGTTGATGTGCAAGACTGCGGGAGCTGGTGTTGTTGTTGTTAGGTGCCATCGAGTCAGTACCGACCCACAGCGACCTTATGCACAGCAGAACAAAACACTGCCTGATCCTGGGCCAACCTCACTACTGTTGCCATGTTTGAGTCCATTGATGCTGCCACTTGGCCAATCCATCTTGTTGGGGGTCTTCTTCTTTTTCTCTGACCCTTCACCTTAACAACCATGATATCCTTCTCCAGTGACTGGTCCCTCCCGACAATATAGCCAAAGTATGAGAGATGAAGTTTGGCCATCTTGGCCTCCAAGGAGCACTCTGGCTGCACTTCTTCCAACACGGATCTGTTGGTTCTTTTGGCAGCCCATGGCACTTTCAATACTCTCCTCCAACACCATAAATCAAAAGCATCAATTCTTCTCTGGTCTTCCTTATTCACTGTCCAGCTTTTGCATGAATATGAGGTTATTGAAAATACCATGGTCAGGCACACCTTAGTCCTCAAGCTGACATCTTTGCTCTTCAACACTTTAAAAGGGTCTTGTGCAACAGATTTGCCCAATGCAATACGTCGTCTGATCTCTTGACTGCTGCTTCCGTGAGTATTGATAGTTGATCCAAGAAGAATGAAGTCCTTGACAACTTCAATCTTTTCTCTGTTGATAAGAATCTTGTTTATTGGTCCAGTGGTGAGGATTTTTGTTTTCTTGATATTGAGATGCAATCCATACTGAAGGCTGTGCTCTTTGATCTTTATCAGTAAATATTTTAAGTCCTCTTCACTTACAGCAAGCAAGGTTGTATCATCTGCATATCACAGGTTGTTAATGATGCCATGTTTTTCTTCATAGAAGCCAGCTTCTCGGATTATTTGCTCAGCATATAGGTTGAATAAGTATGGTGAAAGAATACAACCCTGTCTCACACCTTTTTTAATTTTAAAACATTCATTGTTCCCATGTTCTGTTTGAACAACTGCTTCTTGGTCTGGGTACAGATTCCTCATGAGCACAATTGAGTGTTCTGGAATACTCATACTTCACAATGTTATCCATAGCTTGTCATGATCCACACAATCAAAAGCCTTTGCATAGTCAATAAAGCACACGTAAACATCATTCTGATATTCTCTGCTTTCAGCCAAGATCCTTCGGACATCAGCAATGATATCCCTAATTCCACGCCTCTTCTGAATTCAGCTTAAACCTCTGGAAGTTCTCTGTCAATGTATGATTGTAGCCGTTTCTGTATTACCTTTAGAAAAACTTTACTTGCATGGATATCAAAGAGATTGTCCGATGATTTCCGCATTCCCTTGGATCACCTCTCTTTGGAATGGGCACAAATACGTATCTCTTCCAATCAGTCGGCCAGGTAGTTGTCTTCCAAATTTTTTGGCAGAGATGAGTGAGTGCTGCCTCACTTTCTTGAAAAATTTCAATTTTTATCCCATCAATTCCTGGTGCCTTGTTCTTTGCCAATTCCTTCAATGCTCCTTGGACTTCTTCCTTCAGTGTGCAGAAATTCCCAGGTCAGACATAATGAGCCAGATGCAGGATCCAGGTCAGGAAAGCCAACTTGTCCAAAGCGGTCTTTAAGTTAGAGTCAGACCATGCCCCAAGGGGAGCTAAGGATGGTGACAAGTCACACCCTCTAATAAAGTGGGGGCATCCTTAATCCTTAGTAACGTGGTAACCCTTACTCCACAGCCCCAACTTAATCTTTATTCCTTAGCAACTCATTTCTAAATTGGTCCATAATCACAGGCAGAGAGGCTTGGCTTTACAATATATCACAAAATGGAGAAATGTGACTAGAAAGGTCATAATAAATAATTAGCTGCCCTGCATATAGACATTATATAGGTACAAAAGGGTCAATTCATCCAGAAGATTTAACAGTCAAATATATTTGCCCAACATCAGAGCAAACACTGATAGAACTAAAGGGAGAAATAGATAGTGCTGGTATGAATAAGCACTAGACTACAAACCGAAAGGTTGGCAGTTCAAAGTCACCCACTCCTTAGAAACTCTATACAGGGTTGCTCTGTGTCAGAACCAACTTGACAGTACTTAACGACAGCAACAATAGAGACATCAATACACCACTTATAATATTGAACAAAATGTCTAGAAAGATCAACAAGGAAACAAAGGACACTTTAAACCGTCTAAACAGACATACACAGACCACCCAACAATAATAATACATTCTACTGCAGTACAATGTATTATTCTTTAGGATAGACCGTATATTAGGTTGCAAAGCAAGCCCTGATAACTTTTAAAAGATTGAAATCATTCAAAACATTTTTGACCACAACAGAGTGAAGCTAGAAGTCAATAACAACAACAAAAACCTACTGGAGAACACAGAAACATGGAAATAAAACAACACAATATTAAACTACCAATGGATAACAGAAGAAATCACAAATTTCTTAGAGTCAAACGAAAATACAGTACAACCTAACAAAACTTATGGAATATTGTAGCAATAATACGCAGAGGGAAATGTACAGCAGTTAATAGCTACATGAACAAGAAGAAAGATTGCAAATCAACAGCCTAAGTCAGCAACTCCAGGAACTAGAAAAAGCAGAGAAAAGTTAAGCTAAGACTTACCACAAGGAAGGAAACACACATCAGAGCAGAAATAAAATTGAAAACAGATAAAAATTGGAAATAGTAAAACCAGAAGTTGTTTCTTTGAAGAGATCAATAAAATTGACAAATCTTTAGCTAGACTGACAAAAAAATAGAAAAAGAAAAGGTACAAATAACCCATTGTTAACTGACCTGACAGAAATAAAAAGAATTTTGACAACAAACTAGAAAACCTAGATGAAGTGGACAAATTCTCAAAACCACACAACCCACCCAAACGGATTCAAGAAGAAATAGAAAGGCTTAACAAACAGGTGAGATAAACAAGTAAAGAGATCAAATCAGTGACCAAAAAACCTCTCACTAAGAAAAAGTTCTGGACCAGATGATTTCACTAAGTAATTCTACCAAACATTCTACCATTTACCAATATTGTTGAAACTGTTCGAGAAAATCAGGAAGAACTGCCCCCTAATTCATTCTATGCAGCAAACGTAAGTTACACAAAACCAGAGACACCACAAGAAAAGAAAATCACAAGGCCATTTTGTCTTAGGAATATAAATGCAAAAATCCTCAACAAAGTGCTAGCAAACAAAATCCAACAGCATATTAAAAATCATTCACTACAACCACATGAAATTTATTGCATGAATGTTATAATATACATCAATATAATATACATCAATAGTCAACATAATATACATCAATAGAAAAAAGGAAAAGAATCACATAGTCATCTCCATGGATGCAGAAAACACATTTGATAAAATCCGACACCCTTTCTTAATAAAATACCTTAAAAAGATTGGAGTAGAAGGGAAATTCCTCCGTAGGATTCATGGTATATATGAAAAGCAAACAAACAACATTATACTTAATGAAGAAAGACTGAGAGTTTTTCCTTTGAAATCAGGAACAAACAGTGGTACCTGTTCCCACCATTTCTTTTCAATATTGAATTCACCTAGGCAAAACAGTAAGACAAGACAAAGAAGTAAAAGGTACACAGATAGGAAAAGAAATAAAATTATTATCTCTACTCACAGATAATTGTTGTTATTGTTGTTGTTGTCAGGTGCCATCGAATTGGTACCGACTCATAGCGACCCTATGTACAACAGAACAAAACACTGCCCGGTCCTGGGCTAAACTCACAATTATTGCCAGGTTTGAGCCCACTGATGCTGCCACTTTGCTAATCCATCTCACTGGGGGTCTTCCTCTTTTTCTCTGACCCTCCACCTTACCAAACATGATGTCCTTCTCCAGAAACTGGTCCCTTGTAACAATATGTCTGAAGTATGAGAGATGAAGTCTGGCCATCCTGGCCTCCAAGGAACACTCTGGTTGCACTTCTTCCAACACAGATGTGTTGGTTCTTTTGGCAGCCCATGGCACTTCCAATATTCTCCTCCAACACTATATGCAAGACCCTGGCCATCACTGTGGGTTGTATCTCAATGTAAACAAAACAAAAAGCCTCACCACTGTGCCAATAAACAACATCAATAAAAACGGAGAAAAGATTGAAGTTGTCAAAGTTACAGAAAAACTAAATAACACAATTAGCCAACTTGACCTCACAGATGCATACAGAGCATTCAATCCAACAACATTACAATATACATTGTTCTCCAGTGCAAATGAAACATTTTCCAGAATTGACCATGTGTTAGGTCACAAAGCAAGCCTCCATAAATTTACAACCATCAAAATTCTACAGAGCATCTTCTCAGACCGCAATGCTATAAAACTACAAATCAACATTAAGAAGACCAAGGCAATAAAGTTGAATACATGGAAACTGAACAACACCCTCCTGAAAAGTGACTGGGTAAAAGAAGAAATTAAACATGAATTCACAAAGTTCCAAGAAACAAACAAGAATGAAAACACAACTTACCGAGGCGTGCTTGATGGCGGTTAGGGTGGAGGTGCAGTGAAGTTTGCCGTCAGAAATACCACAGAATACCAGGCAAAGCAGATCCAGGGAAGAGCTCCAAAACTCGGAACCACAGAGATAGGAATATTTTTTAAATGTCTGAAGGCTTATAGCTACTGGAACTTGAAGCTGAAGTAAGAAATTACGTATGTTTTAATCTGCCGGGCTCGGAGGCCTGAAAACAACGATTTGGGCGAGACCAAGCAGGGGAACAGAAACA
>NW_006408639.1:9040179-9060524 GCF_000296735.1 Chrysochloris asiatica | reverse complement strand
AGAGGATGGAACACTCCCTAATACTTTTTATGAAGCAAGCACAACCCTCATAGGGAAGGACATCACTAAAAAAGAAAACTATAGACCAATATTCCTCATGAACATAGATGCAAAAATTCTCAACAAATCCTAGCCAACAGAATCCAGCAACACATCAAAAAGATAATACATTATGATCAAGTGGGATTCATATCAGGGATGCAAGGATGGTTCAACACTAGAAAAACAATCAACATTATCAACCATATAAATAAGAAAAAAGAAAAGAACCACATGATCATATCAATTGATGCAGAAAAGGCATTTGACAAAATCCAACGTCCATTCCTGATAAAAAACAATCAACAAAGTAGGAATTGAAGGGAAATTCCTCAACATAATTAAGAGCATATATACAAAACCAACAGCCTACATGACTCTCAATGGAGAGAAACTGAAAGCCTTCCCTCTGCAAACAGGAACCAGACAAGATGCCCTTTATCACCACTCCTATTAATACTGTGCTGGAAGTTTTAGCCAGATCTATACGGCATGATAGAGAAATTAAAGGCATCCAAATTGGCAAAGATGAAGTAAAACTATCCTTATTTACAGACTATATGCTCCTATACATAGAACACCCCAAAGACTCAGTAAAAAAAAACTACTAGACCTCATCGGAAGATTCAGCAAAGTGGAAGGATATAAGATCAACATACAAAAATCAGCTGGATTTCTCAATAGCAACAACAATAGTGCTGAAAACAACATTAGGTAAGCAATACCATTTACAATAGTCACCAAAAGGATGAAATATTTAGGAATAAACGTAACCGGAGAAACAAAGGAGTTATACAAAGAAAATTACAAAGCACTACTACCAGAAACCAAAAGAGACCTACAGAAGTAGAAGAACATACCATGTTTCTGGGAAGGAAGACTCAACATCATGAAAATGTAGTACTGCCCAAAGCAATTTATACATACAATACAATCCCAATCCAGATTCCAACAACATTCTTCAAAGAGATGGAAAAGACAATTATTAACCTTATATGGAAAGGAAAGACACCCAGGATAAGCAAAGCACTGCTTAAGAAGAACAAGGTTAGAGGTCTCTCACTCCACAATTTCAAATTTTACTACAAGGCTACAGTGGTCAAAACAGCTTGGTACTGGTACAATGAAAGATATATTGATCAATGGAACAGAATCAAGAATCCAGAAATTAACCCAAACACATACAGCCAAATGATTTTTGACAAAGTGCCTAGGCACATTGCATGGGGAGGAGACAATTTCTTTAAAAAATGGTGCTGGCAGAACTGGAAAGTGATATGCAAAAGACTGAACAAGACCTTTACCTCACGCCCCATATAAAAACAAACTCAGTATGGATTAAAGACATAAATGTGAATCCCAAAATTGTGAAGGTGATCATTGAAAAAATAGGAACAAATGTGAGGGCACTAATTCAGAGAATACACAGACTATAAAACATTTTGAAAAGTACACAAAGGTAGACAAAATAGATGAGTGGGACATACTAAAAATTGAAAACTTATGTGCATCAAAAGACGTCACCAGAAAAGTAAAAAGGGAACCCACAGAATGGGAAAAAATCTTTTGCAATAACACATCAGACAAGGGACTCATTTCTAAAACAGATAGGAAACTACAACAACTCTACAAAAAAAAGACAAATAACCCAATTAAAAAATGGGCACAGGACATGAACAGACACTTCACCAAGGAGGAGATCTGGGCAGCCAACAAACATAGGAAGAATGTTCACAATCATTAGCCATTATAGAGATGCAAATCAAAACAACAATGAGATATCATCTCACACCAGCAATAACAGCAAAGATCAAAAAAGCAGAGGACAACAAATGCTGGCGAGGATGCAGAAAGACTGGGACCCTCCTACATTGCTGGTGGGACTGCAAAATGGTCCAACCACTCTGGAAAGCAATATGGCACTTCCTCAGAAGGTTGGAAATAGAAATACCTTATGACCCAGCAATTCTTCTACTTGGTATTTATCCACAAGAAATACAAGCCATAACACGAGTAGATATATGCACACCAATGTTCATAGCAGCACTATTTACAATAGCAAAAAAATGGATACAACCAAAATGCCCATCAATTGAAGAATGGATAAACAAACTGTGGTACATACACACAATGGAATACTGTGCTACCTTGAAGAACAACAAGGAAGCTACAAGCTATCACATAACACGGATTAATTTTGAGGACATTATGCTGAGTGAAATTAGTGAGTCACAAAAAGAGAAATACTGTATAAGGCCATTATTGTAAAAGACTAAGAAAAAGAACCCATCCAAAGGTGGGGAGGAGATCTATTATATTAAGTGCTGATCACCGATATCTATGGGATGTAAGGTGGGGAGGGAAGGAGGGGAAGAAAGAGCACAGGGTAGGGAATAGACACAGGAGAGCCTGGGAGCTGGAGGGGAGGGGGGCTGGTAATACACAAGAAGGGGGAGGGGAAAAAGATGAACAAGGAGGATGGGAGAATAGTTGGGCAGGTTCGCATGGGTTAGGTGGGACAGAGGTAAATGACAATGTATGCACAACCATGGAATAATAGGGCTTCGGCATACAGGGATTGAGGCATGGCTTGAAAGGGGAAAAGAGGGGAATAATGTTAGGATGCTTGGCTGTCTTTTGAATCTTGGCTCCCTTGCCTATTATTGTGAAATAGACACTTGGGGGCAGGGGGGTGGAATAGCCAGAAACATCACAACAGAAAACATGTAAGCCTGTCTTCAGCCTATAACTGACTGGTTGACTGGAATACCTTGGGGTGGTGGTGGTTGCGGGGGCGGGATTGAGACATGATTGGAATGGGGAAAAGGGGGGAATAATGTTAAGATGCTTGGCTGTCTGTTGAATCTAGGTTTCCCTAGCATATCAGTATAAAATAGACACTGGAGGGGGAGAGAAAGGAATAGCCAGAAATACCACCATAGAAAGCTTGTAAATTCGTCTTCTGCCTATACCTGATTGGAGTACCTAAAATGGGGCTACAAAGAGGTTTATTAACCTAAGCTCAGAAAAAAGCCCCTCCTCCAGGTCCCCTTTACTTTGGAGTTTACAGTCTTTCCAGAATGGTGCCTACAAGTCCCTACAGGGAACGTTCTCATTTAAAGTTAATTTCACCCCTTCCCCATGAACTTCCCCTACTCCCTTGATGGGTGTATTCTTATTTTAAGAGTCTAGTATGTCAAACTAGTCTCTTCTTCTTCTCAGAGTTCCCTTTTGTCATGCTAACCTGCTACCCCCAGATTTCCTTGATTCTGCAGATGGACCACCCCAACAGCTATTTCTCACACTGCTTCACTGCTCCACACCTGGCTTGAGCTGCTCCCTTCACACAAGGACCACACCTGCCCGCCTGACGCATTCCTCTTCATTCTTTCATTTGACTTTTTATTATGGAATCCCACTGCCCGGAACATACACAAAAAGAGAACAGAAAAATGAACCCCTCCCCCAAACACAGCTCCAGCCCCAGCTGTTCTTGCTCCATCACTAGCTCGCTGCACAAGGACTTGGGTTAGGTGTGTGCCTGTCAGCCCAGGGGACCTCCAGTGAGCTCAGGAAGGATGCACAGTCTCTCCAGGTGACTGTGGGGGGTAGAGTCTGGGGTGGATTAAACCCACCTATACAGGGTCACTTGAGGATGCTCCCAGTTTTGGAAAAGGAGATACCAAGTTTGAAACAGTAAGACAGAAATCTCCTGGGTATGGGACAAATACTCAGAGAAACTTGAGCTTGGAGGGAATCTGAGGTGCTTCTGATGTCAGAGGAAATGCCTAACGGTCACTGGACAGCCAGCTGCCATACAGTTGCACCCAAGTGTCCTCTCACACATTTTTAAGTGGGCATTCACAATAACAAAGTTTCAATCTTTGCAAAGAATGTACTGTCCAGGGTATCCTAAATACTGACATTTAAAAATTAAACTGCTTCATGGCTGTTTTTAATAGAACCAGTGGAATCAAAGGAGCCTAGTGATTGGACATCCCAGTCACCTATTCAAAAGGAGCTCTTCTTTATTCATGAAGTTTTGCCTATTTTTTTGTTCACTTGAAACTTGTATTCAATTCTGCTTTCCTCATAGAGTTTTAGCTTAGGTGTGGCACTAGAGGATAGGCTAACCATAAGGTAAGAGGTTCAAACCTGCCAGTTGCTCTTTGGAAACCCTATACAGGGTCATTATGAGTTGGAACAGACTCCATGGCACTTAACAACAACAATGCAATTTCATGCTTGAAAGTGTTTTTATTATCATACCAAAAATTATTAATATAAACTGAAATTTTCAAGATTTAAAATTGGCTGTGACATGAGTTACTAAGTGTTTAAAAATTATTCTGGAAAGTTATCATTATAAATATTGTGAGTACACAATTGATCAAAACAATATAAATGTATCATAAATGCTGACAGGTAGTTACTGAACAAAATAACATTTTATTAGTGGTATGTTTCTTACTGGACTTCTAGTGTAACGCTGTGGATCAGCACTGGACTGCAAACCACAAGGTTGGCAGTTCAAACCCACCAGCTGCTCCTTGGAAACCCTATACAGGGTCACTGAGACAGAACCGACTTGATGATACTTCACAATAACAATATTTCTTATTAAGATGACTGGATTTTGTCCCTGTTTGTACCAAAATGGGTAAATATTCCTGAAGTCTAGGAGGAGACAGGGTTAGGCCTCAAGTCACTTCCTGTTTCATTCTTAAGGGGTCCACTCTGAGAACTTTTGTCCTCATAAGTAAACCCTGGAAAAGGAAGGATGCCAGAGCATTACAGCAACATAACTCAATTGTCTTAACTCCCTTTTAGTTTAGTTTTGGTTGTTTTTCCTCTTTTTATTTTCAAATTTTTATTGTGTATTGAGTGATAGTTCACAAGGGAGAGCATCGATTTTACACTCATTGTTTCATTGCAATGATTACAATCTTCTCCATGCATCATCATTCAACAGGATTTGCTTTCATTCCCTCTGTTTTTGTTTGTTTGTTTTCTTGGGGGGCGTTGGGGGAATGTGCACAAAAACACTTAGAAATATATAATCATTTAAACAACCAAACGGCACATTCTACAAGCCTGCCTCCTGGCAGCTAACACATAGTCTTTCTCTTTCATGAGTCTAGAGTCCTCAGCTACTCTCTCTCTCTCCATGTCCCCATCTCTGCCTCCATTGAGGCAGGAGGGCCTGTGGAAATAGGCGCTGGACCCCTCTCCCCCATGCCCCCCAGGCTCATAGCTCATTCCTGGAGCAAGGTTCACATATTAGGAAATAAGCAACAGGCCACCTCAGCATCACATGATTACCCAGACTAACGTCTTGTTCCTGACCCATCTCCAGGAGGGAACAGCGCCCCAAGCTAATGTTCACTTGCTTCTGCTTCTGTCTTGTATGCTCATACATCCTTCCCCGCTGTATGTTTGAACCAACCAATCCCAGGTAGCCTGGTGAAGCTGTTGGCCAGCTAACCAATCCCAAATAAATTCATGTATGCACCCTCTATTCCCTTTAAAATATCCTCACACAGAGATGACAGAACTCAGCCTCTGGATACGAATCCTCTGAGCTATATGCTAGCACAATAAAGCCCTTCCTTGGTTACAACCCATGTAAACTCCTTCAGAAGGACTCTGGTAACATTTCTGGTGCGTTGGCCGGGAAACATCTCTTCTCTGTGCTCTAAGGACTGGCCACGGCGCTGTTGCTGCCCTGGTAGTAACGGATGCCAAGGTGGACCCTCATTCTGGGGTGACTGTCTACAGAGCGCATGCCTGTAAGATTTCTCGCTGTGTGGACCGTCTCCTCTTGGATGCAGACCCGTTGCAGATCCTCATCCCTAAGGAACCAAGCGGGTAAAGGAACGAGTAATCCTGGACTTCTGAACCTCGATAAGGGTGTGGGCCCACAAGTAGTCAGACCTGGTCAATGACCAGAAGGGAGACCTGATCAACCTCTACCTCCTACCACTATCCAAGTACCTACAACTAGGGAAACCACTGTGGTCCTCAGGCAGTTTGAAAAGGGAAGTCTTGTGTGCAGAAGTGCGTTTGTCTGACAACGGGCCAGTGGCGAACCTCATAAAGCTTTTAGGGAGATGGTCCTCACTGCTAGCGCAGAGTGAACTCCTGGTTCAAAACTCTCCGACAGTTAAAAGGTACTCAAAAATCCTCGAAAGAGGAACAGCAAGGTCTGGACGTGATCTGTCTGTTGTGAACTTGCCTCCATGGGAGGTACACAGGTGAAGGAAACACCTCTAAAAGTTATGCTCAGGAACTTCAAAAAAGAATATACTCAGAATTATGGAGTCAGTCTCCATCCAGGGAAGCTGAGGACTTTCTGTGAGGTGGACAGGCCTGCTTTTGGGGTAGGCTGGCCTGTGGTAAGGAGCTCTAAACAGGTGAGTAGAAACTGGGGAACAAGGTCACCCTGACCAGTACCCCTATATCGACACCTGGCTCCAATGTGTTCTACAGCCACCCCCTTGGTTGTGAGGACTAGACAGCCAAATCCTAGTTGAATGGGCCAGTGGCTTAACTGAATCATCAGGTAGCATTGAAAAGGCTAAAACCCCAGGGGGCCAGTCATGTCTTCAGCCCTTTCTTTATTTTGGAAGTGCACATTTGAGCATGGTAGGCAGGAAGTAATTTCCTAAAAGTGTCCCTTCTGTTTCTGTTAAGGTTAACGTCTGTATCTGCAATGGGAGTAGAGGCCACAATCCCAAAGAAAAGGTATAATTCTAACTGTGTTTCTGTATAGGTACCCTCCGATGACATCAAAGGAAATGGTGTTTTACTGTAATACAGCTAGGTCAATGTGCAATCTAGATGATGGGGAAAATAACCTATGAGCGGATCCTTAAGATTATTATACCATCTTACAGCATGAATTATTTAATTAGTCAGATTGTCTATTTGTTTGTAAAATTACTATGTTTTTGTGCTGTATTTGTTTAAGAAACTGAAAACAACCTGGAATTCCAAGAATATGTAAGCTGTATCGTGTATATGTACTATCATGCCCTTATGCTGCTAATACGGAAAACTTGCAGAGGAAAAATGAATACAGATGAGTATTAGGAGAAAACAGTTCTAAACAGGCCTATACGTGAATATACAAAGAGATGAATGGTTACTTTTTGTGAAATACACTTTTTGATTGTAACCTTGTCTTATTACAACTCCTGGTACACCAGCAGTTGCCATTAGAGAAAATTATAACTTGACCTAATGAACCAGCCGCTGAGCAAAACAATTTGGAGGTGATTTCTCTATACCATACCCTTCTAGGGATCCATTTCGGTAGAGGGCTACCCGGAACAGAGGCAAGGCAATACCCCCTCTGCAGATGCCCACAGAACCGAATACAGAAGGGCAAGCTGCAGGATATTATTGGGCACATATTTCTTTCTCTATCTTGGACTTGTTAAATAGGGAAAATTCAAATCCTTCTTATTATGTTGTTGGTCAGTGCTGTCGGGATGGTTCTGACTCAAGGTGACCCTGTGTGAGTTTTCCGAGGAGCAGCTGGTGACCTTGAACTGTTGCCCTTGTGGTTCAGATGGACTTGGTAGTCCAGCTCATTGACCCACAGTGCCATACCAGGATGACCCAACCAAAATAACAAATTTAATAACCACTATTTTTGCTACCCATCATCCTAATTGGGCAGGTATTCATGGTCTGTTGACAATGTTCCTGACCAGTGATGAAAAAAAAAAAAAGTGGTCTGAGGTAAGGCATGGAACAAAACAGCATGCATTCATGGAGAAAAGTCTGAACAAGACCCTTGTGACCCTGTGCAGGGTTTCTGAGGCTGTAAATCTTTGTGGGAGTGAAGGGCCTCATCTTTCTCCCGCAGAACAGCTGGTAGTTTCGAACTGCTGACCTTGTGGTTCGCAGCCCAAGTCATATCCACTAAGCTACACCGGAGCAGTATAAAAGGTGCATTCTCAGAGGTCTGAAAAAGGAAATTCCTAAACAACAGAACTCGACCATGGTACAGGCAGTTCAACAGAAGCCAACTGACGACCCCTCTGAATTCTTTGAATGAATCTACCAGGCTTACCGTAAGTACACAGACCTTGATCCTGAGAACTCAGCAAATATCCGAATGATTAACCTGACTTTTATCTCCCGAAGTGCCCTGTATATTAAAAAGAAATGGCACAAAATCAACAGGGCAATTGGCACGAATCCATCCAGCTGGTGAACATCACCTTCAAGGTATTTAGCAGCTGAGAGCACAAGAAGTCTCAGGCCGTAACTGTCTTCCTAAAAGACCACTAGAGATGAGCCTGTGGGACCCCAGGGAGGACCCCTAAAAGGAAAGAGGGCCTTAAATAAGGACCGATGTGCTTATGCAAAAACCTGGACACTGTAAAAAGAAATGCCCAAATCTCAGGGGAGGATCTGGCAGAAAAAGCCATCCAACTCAACAGATGGTTGAACCCAAATATTATCCTGTAAATTATAGGTCAACTAAACCTGCTGTCCTCCTCCCTGATGTGGCAACTGGAGGGCTGAACCATGATTGTACAGAAATCATTGACCAAGTATTTTCCAGCCAACCTGACCTGTTCAACTGTATCTGGTGGACTAGATGTTGTTTGTGAACAGAAGTAGTTACATGGAAAAAGGGACTCAGATAGCAGGGTGTGTAATATGTAATCTTACATGACTGGGTGGAGGCAGTAGCCCACCTGCTGGGGATCTCAGCTCAAAAACCTGAACTGATTATACTGACCAGGGCATTAGAAATGTCGGCAAGAAAAACTTGTGAATGTGTATCCAGAAGGCCTGAGTAGAACTGAGGCAGAAGGATTTGAGAGAGGGGTTAAAGGATGAGAAGTAAATGACAATGGAATTGTTCTGGTCCTGAGAAGCTAAAAACTAAGAAGTAAATGGCAGTAGAATGGATCTGATCCTGTGAAATCTAGCTCCTGCTCTTCTTAAATGAGTCCATGAAATGACCCACTACAGGAGAAAGGCCCTGGCTTGGTTCATTAGGCTCTGACTCTAGGGCAAGAAATTTTTTTTTTTAAATCATTCAAGATGTTAGCTCTGTTTTACCTGCCTCAAGAACAATCCCGCGACAGGCTGTCCTGCACCAATATCAAAGTAAACAACCCCTTAAAAATTAACAGGTAGATTTCATGCAGATGCCCCAAGCAAGGGAATGAAATATTTGTTGGTTTTGTTTTTATAGACATCTTTTCTGGTTGGGTAGACATTTCCCTCCCCCACCCCACCCCCAACAGAACTAAGAACTTCAGAAACAATGAAGAGCCTCTTGAAGGAGATGACCTTCAAGTTTGACCTTCCAAAAAAAGGATCCAAAATGACAACAGAGCAGCAAACACCTGCAGATGAAGTGCAGAGTGCATTCAACTTGGAGATTTGAAAAAATGAACCATACTCTAAAGAAACAAATGGCAAACTGTCAAGAAATTGATCTACATTGGGACCAGGTATTGCCTTAGCTCTGTTTCGAATTCAGGTAGTCCCAAGAAGCAGGCTTAAATTGAGCCCTTATAAAATTGTGTATAGTAAACCTTTCCAGGCAGCTGCCCTCAACCCTCTACCTGACCTCAGCCAAGATATAAAGGTGCAGCACCTCCAACACATACTTTCTATTATTCATAAAATTGCTCTTCCCAGGTCTGCTTCCTTCCCTTCCATCCTGGAGATCATGTTCTGCTCAAAACGTGGAGACGGATCCAAAAACCCATTAGAAAAAAAGTGGACTGGACCCTGGGAAGTACTTCTGGTCACCCTGTCAGCTGTCAAGTCAACCAGACTCAAAACGTGGACACACTATACCAGAATCAAGTCTTACCCGTCAGTCAACAGAACTACCTAGACATCAGAAGCTACTGGAGAAATGCAACTAAAGCTAAGAAGATGCCCCTCAAGGTAATGTATCTCCTATTCTTTACAATGGGACTTTCACAAGACATTATTCCTTTCAATGGAAAGTAAACATTTGGGTCTATTTAGCTCAGTGTGTGATAAATGTACCTGAGTTTTTTTTTTTTCTTTCAGAAGGGCATCCAGAAGCATCTGCAAAAATTACTAAGGACTGGAACAAGAAATGATCCCAAGCCCAGGTGACCTGGTGTGGGTGAGGAACTGGAATTTGACCCCACTGAAACCCAAGTGACGAGAACAGCTGACTGTCATCCTGGCCACCCCCACAGCAGCCAACGTAAAATCCCCACCTGGATTCAACACAGCAGACTGAAGAAAGCCTTGTCTTCATGGGAAGCTGAAACTGACCCTACCAGCCCTTGCAAGGTAACACTGAGACATACAACCCGCCCTGCTTCAGCCACAAACCAGGAGCTGACTGATCTACGCACGGCTGAAACATGAGGACATCCACCATGGGACTCATTTTAACCGGACTTTGGAATGTGGGAAGAGGGAGAAATCTATATAATCTATGTAATTCTATTGTTCAGTTTGGAAACACCATGGTGGGCCTGACGGTGACCACCACACTACTCTTCTATAGTTACTATGAATGTGAGGGCCTCCTCCTAGCTAACTGAACCTACAACCAATGAAACTGGGAGAGCCTTAACCCTCTTAGCTCAGCAACAAACTCAATTCAGAAATGCTGTTTATCAACAGACTAGCCCTAGACTATTTATTAGCCAAGAAATGGGGGTGGGTGTGTGGAAAATTTAACCTGACAAACTGTTGCTTACAGATAGATTATCAAGGATGAGCCGTTGAGGACATTGTGAAAAAGATCCAAAAACCGGCTCATGTTCCTGTGCGAACTTGGCACGGATGGAGTCCAGAATCATTATGGGCAGGCGGGTTCTCAGCATTGGAGGATTCAAATCTCTGGTGAAAGGATTTCTGGTCATCATAGGGGGGTATCTGCTCATTCCATGCCTCCTTCCACTGGCTATTAAAACACTAAAACGCATAGTTGAAGCCAGGGTAGAAAAGAAAACTACTTCCCACATACTCTAGCAACATACCTATCAGCCCATCCGTGCCCACTGACCTAAAAATTATCATCAAGGAAAGTGAGGCCCACTAGTTCACTATCTAGTTGCATGGGCCTCAAATGGATGAATGAGGCAGGCAGGCCTTCAGAAATAGATGCTGGCCCCCCATGTCCCCTAGGTTCATAGACTAAAAGAAATATCATTAGGACAGTTAGCAATATTCGATTAAAGTTTCCAAACTGAACAATAGAATTACATCATGGTTAAATGTAATAGAATGCCTTTGTTAGGAAATACACTTTGAAGATTTAGAGTTTAAGGGCACAGGACAGAATGTGAACGCTTGGTGAATCTGAGTGAAGCAGGGATCACGGAGATGCCTAGTATTACTACTTTTCTGTAACTTTGAAATGATTTCCAAATAAAAAGGAAAACAAAAACCTTCTTCATGCTTGGATGCCAAGTACATCCTGGTCTCTGCTGCCACCTGGTGTCTGAAGCCAAGAACACATGCTCATATCTAGGACTTAAAACTGTGAACACTCATGGTTTCTTTTTTATTGTGATGAATAGAGTGATACCATTATTACTAAAATTTGAACACCAACCTCTAAAACCAGTACTGATGAAATTGAAAAATTCTACCAACTTCCTCAGTCTGAAGTTGATCAAACATGCAATCAAAATGTACTGATAATTACTGTTGATTGAAATGCAAAAGTTGGAAACAAAGAGGAAGGATCAGTAGTTGGTGATAGAAATGATGCTGGAGATTACATGCTAGAATTTTGAAAGACTAATGATTTATTCATTGCAAATACCTTTTTGAAAGAACATAAAAGATGTTGGAATCCTGGTGTGGCGCTATGAGATAAAGCATTGGATCACAAGGTCAGTTTGAACCACAAGGCTGGCAGTTCAAGTTCACCAGCCGCTCCTTGGAAACCCTATTCAGGGTCACTTCAAGTCAAAACCAAGTCAACAGCACTTGGCAATATGCATGAAACTCACCAGATGGAATACACAGATATCAAATTGACTACATCTATGGAAAAAGACAGTAGAAAAAGCTCCGTATCATCAGCCTCATATGCAAGTTCAGGCTGAAACTGAAGAAAATTAAAACAAGTCCATGAGAACCAAAATATGACATTGACTATATCCCATCTGAATTTAGAGATCATCTCAAAAACAGATTTGACACATTACACACTAATTACCAAAGACTTGTGGGATGTCATCAAGAACATCATACACAGAACTTGACCTATATTTATGGATATAGTAACTCAAAATGCCAACTGAGAGGGAAGGACTCTTCACATCAATCCTATCTCCTCAGTATACAGGGTTGATATGGACGGGCAACTTAGACATTGGCTACCTAAAATGGGGGCAGGAGGCTATAAAGGCACAAAGTGAGTGGATTACAAGTTTTCAAGAGGGAGCTTAGTTTCAGAGTTTGCGGGGGAAGATAGAATCCCCACTGAATAATTTTCACCTTGTCCTGGAGGATCTGGTGAAAGGGGATGGGGATAAGATTCTTATTATTCAATAGTGAGTAATTGTTATCATGACTAATTGCAACTGTCACAACTGTAAAGATAGAAGTTTTATAACAAAAAGTGGGGAGTAGTTAATCTTACAGTCCAGGAACAGAGGATCCTAAGACCAGCAAGGGAGAAGAGCATGAACAGAATGTGGTACTCTATCCAGAGAAGCAGTGACACCAGAGATTGAGGCAGAGATGATGATGTGGAGAAAGGGAGCAGCTGAGGACTCTAGACTCATGGAAAGAGAAAGGCTATGTGCTAGTGGCCAGGAGACAGGCTTGCAGAATGTGCCCTTTAGTTGTTTAAATGATTATATATATTCCTGAGTGTTTTGTGTACAACCCCCCCCCCCAAAAAAAAACAACAAACAGAAGGAGCAGAAGCAAATACTGACTGATGATGCACAGAGAAGATTGTAATCAATACAGTGAAACAATGAGTGTAAAACTGATGTTCTCCCGTGTAAACTATCATTCAATTCACAATAAAAATTTTAAAAAAAGAACATTCACAAAGAAAGCAAAAGGTCATTAAAAAGACAGGAAAAAAGACAAGACTAAACTGGATGTCAGAAGGGACTCTGAAACTTGCTCTCCAGCACAGAAATACTAAAGCAGATGGAAGAAATATAAATGAGGTTAAAAGAGCTGAACAGAATTTTCAAAGGGCAGCTTCAGAAGACAAAGTCAAGTGTTATAATGAAATGTGCAAAGACCTGGAGTTACAAATCTAAAAGGTAAGAAAATGCTAAGCATTTTTCAAACTAAAAGAACTGAGGAAAAATTCAAACCTCAACTTGTAATATTGAAGGTGTCCTGGTGTGGCTCTGTAGGATAAGCACTAGACTGCAAAGTTGGTTTGAACTTCAAATTTGGATGATATCACTTTGGAAACCCTATAATGGGTTGCTATAAATTGGAACTGACTCAATGGCACTTAACAACAATGGGGAAAATATTGAATTATGCAGAAAGCAACAAAAGAAGATGGAAGAATACACAGTCACTGTACCTAAAAGAAATGGTCGAGAGGTAGCATATATATGGTCAAGAGCCAATGGTACTGAAGTAAGAAATCCAAGGTGTGCTGAAGGAATTGGCAATGAACAAGTCTCCAGGAACTGATGGAATACAAATTGAAATCTTTCAACAAACTGATGTGGCACTGGAGGCATGCACTCGTCTATGGCAAGAAATTTGGATGACAGTTACCTGGCCAACTGACTAGAAGAGATCCCTATGTGTGTCCATTCCAAAGAGAGGTGACCGAACAGAATGGGGAACTCATTGGATGATATCACTAATATCACACGCTAGTAAAATGTTGCTAAAGATAATTTAAAAAGGGCTGCAAAAGTACAATGACAGAGAACTGCCAGAGGTTCGAATTGGATTTAGATGAGGTGTTGGAAGAAGGAATATCATTACTGATATCAGATGGCTCTTGGCCGAAAGCAGAGAATACCAGAAAGATGTTTACCTGTGCTTTATTGACTATGCAAAGACTTTTGGCTGTGTGAATCATGACAAGCTACAGATACCATTTCAAAGAATGGGAATACCAGAACAATTAATTGTGCTCATAGTTCAAGAGGCAGAACAAAGGGACACAGTAAGGTTTAAAATCAGGAAAGATGTCTGCCAGGGTTATATTCTTTCATCATACTTATTCAATCTGTATGTGAGCACATAATCCAAGAAGCTGGAGTATATGAAGAAGGGTTGGAGGAAGACTCATTAATAACCTGTGATATGCAAATGATACCTCATCTTTCTTGCTGAAAAGTGAATAGGACTTAAAATACTTACTGATGAAGATCAAAGACCACAGCCTTCAGTATGGGTTGCAATTCAATGTAAAGAAAACAAAAATTCTTAACACTGGACTAATAAACAACATTATGATAAATGGAGAAAAGATTGAAGTTGTCAAAAAGTTCATTTTGCTTGGGTCCAATATAAACACTTATGGAAAAAGAAGTTAAGAAATCAAAGGACGTCTTGGCAGATCTGCTGCACAAGACCTACTTAAGGTGCTCAGGAGCAATGATGTCTGAGGACTAAGGTGCTCCTGACCCAACCCCTGGTATTTTAATAGCCTCATATGCATGTAAAAGTTGGACTGTGAATCAGGAAGACTGTAGAAGAATTGATGCATTTGAGTTATGGTGTTGAAGAAGAATATTAAAAGTACCATGGACTGTCAGAAGAACAAATCTGTACTGGAAGACGTACAACCAAAATGTTTCTTAGAAGCCAGGACGGCCAGACTTCATCTCTCATACTTCAGACATGCTATCCGAAGGGGCAAGTCCCTGGAGAAGGACATCATGCTTGGTAAAGTGGAGGGTCAGTGAAAAAGAGGAAGACCCCCAACCAGAAGGACTGACACATGCCAGCAACAGTGTGCACACGCATACCAATTGTGAGGATGGTGAAAAATCATGCAGTATTTCATTCTGTTGTGACTGGGGTTGCTATGACCAACCCAACAACCCCTAACAACAACAACAACAACAACAACAACATTTCTTGGTAAGCCCAGTGACAGCAGCAATGGGTCAAGTGTAACTATGAATGTGAGGCTGACTCAGGACTAGGTGGTGGTTCCATCTGTTGTGCACAGAAACGCTATGGGTCTGAACCAACTCAATGGCACCTAACAACAGTAACAAATAAGACATAGAGCTGCCACTTCTGACACTTTTGATCTAGCCTCCTAGCAGGGACACATGCTTGATCAAAGCCTGCCGCTAGGGGCTTCCCTAATATGGCTGTTTGATTTCCCCTCATATTTAGGTCCATCTGCCTCCGTGAACCCCTTAGGGTAGGGGCATTTTTTGTTCAACAAAAGTGAAGCCACATAATTTTTGGTTTGACAGGAACCTCCTAACCCAGATGCTTTTCACAATTAGGGATACAGGCCCAAAGAGGAATGAGACTGGGGGGTGATTTAGCACTAAAGCCCCTTTTTCTCTGCAAGCAGTGGACCAAAGCCCCAACTCTAAAAGTGGAATCCAATGGACTCCTGCTCTGAAGTTGGCTTTGACAAAACCCCTTTTTAACCTCATTTCCCACCTCCACCCAATTCAGCCCTCAAGTCTCAAACCCACCAAGCACGGTCTCCTATTGGGCATTTGCTCTTCAGTTCCTAGGACCCTGAGTCTGCTAACACATCACCTCCCTAGAGAAGCCTGCCCTGACCACCGTACTACCTGAGCGCTCCACGCCACTCATTTGTGCAATTATGCATTCATTTGTTCCGTGTCGTGGGACCAGCAGCTTGTCCTGGCATCTTTATTTCCCAGCTTTGCTCACAGGACCATCCCGGAGCGACTGTCTCCTCTCTAAGCAGCTAGTAGGCACCAAAGGGAGAAGACTGCGGGCAAGGGGCCTAATGGTGGAATCGCCCTCTGGGAACTACGTAATCGAAGGGACACAGCCACCATCCTGCGAGGCCCAGAGAAGACGGGGTTAGCGGCACTCTCACAACATGGAAAGCTGAGACACAGGCCATATGGCCCAGGTAAGCAGCAGGTAAGTATCCTAACCACTAGAGGAGTCCAGGCCCGGAACACTCCAACTCCTCCCAGCCCTGCCCCCACTGGCCTTGGTGAGCCTGACCCCGCCCAGACCGCCCCCTTCCCCACATCTCCCAGACAATGGGCGGGGGCGGGGCTGGAGCGGACGTGCGGACAATGGGCTCCCGGCTGCACGCCCACCCTTCCCGGCCTGCTTCCGGCCTTTGGGGTCTGGGCCGGGGCTGGAGGGGCCAGGGGGAACCGGAGGTCAGCGGGGCTCGGGTCTAGTATCCCCTGTGCTTGTGTCAGGCCACGCAGTGAGACCCCAAGTCACCACCTCCTGGGCACCCCCAGTCCAACCCTGTCCCCAGGGCGCCTGCCTGCCTCCAAGCCTCCAAAGGCTGGCCTTCTCTCCGAGAGTGGTGTTTTAAAGAAACTTTTTAATTGAGTTATTATTAAAAACAACAACTGTCTAGTTGCTCTGAATCTAATAACCCTGTGTATGTCAGACTAGAAATGTCCCACAAGACTTCAATCAGAGGTAGATCCCAGTGGCCACACAAGCAGGGAAGGGGGTGACAGGTTGCAGACCACACTGGGTGTCACTGTCACAGGGGTGACACCAAATGTCTAACATTTTCTGCCGTGTTTCAACAGAAAATTATCATATTCTAAAAAAATATCCCTACAGTTTTCTCACTATTCCAGAACACCATATTGTGCTCATGAGGAACCTATACATAGACCAAAAGGCAATCTTTCAAATAGAACAAGGGGATGCTGAATGGTTTAAAATCAGGAAAGGTGTGTACCAGGACTGTATCCTTTCACCATACTTATTCAATCTGTATACTGAGCAAATAATCAGAGAAACAGGATCATATAAAGAACATGGTATCAGGATTGGAGGAAGACTCATTAACAGCCTTTGATATGCAGATGATACAACCTTTCTTGCTGGAAGCAAAGAGGACTCAAAATACACTGGATTGCACCTCACTGTAAAAAAAACAAAAGTTCTCACTATTAGACCAATAAATAACATCATGATAAATGGACAAATGATTGAAGTTGTCAAAAGCTTCATTTTGTTTCACTGATCCACAATCAATACTCATGGAAATAGTCAAGAAATCAAACCCCATTGTGCACCAGGCAAATCTATTACAAAAGACCTTTTTGGAGGGTTAAAGAGCAAAGATGTCACTTTGAGAATTAAGGTACACATGACC
Organism: Chrysochloris asiatica; assembly: GCF_000296735.1. Lineage (NCBI taxonomy): Eukaryota > Metazoa > Chordata > Mammalia > Afrosoricida > Chrysochloridae > Chrysochloris > Chrysochloris asiatica. The sequence continues at coordinate 9,043,204 of NW_006408639.1, read as the reverse complement.
CAAGCCATGGTATTTTCAATCGCCTCATATGCATGTGAGAATTGGACAGTGAATAAGGAAGACCAATGCATCTGAATTATGGTGTTGGTGAAGAATGTTGAAAGAACCAGGGACTTCCAGAAAAACAAACAAATCTGTGTTGAAAGAAGTACAGCCAGAAATGGCGTCACATTCATCATCAAAAAGAATATATGAATTACATATAAATAAATGAAGTACAACACTTTTATAGGATAGTATCCATGCTCCTTAGAAACAAGCATGTTGAGACTTCGTCTCTCATACTTTGGACATACTCTCAGGAGGGATTAGTCCCTGAAGGAGGATATCATGCTTGGTAAAGTGGAGTATCATAGACAATGAGGAAGACCCCCAATAAGATGGGTTGAGTGGTAGCAGCAACAGGCTCAGACCTAATAGTTGTGAGGATACTGCAGGCCCAAACAGTGTTATGTTCTGTTGTGCAGGGGTCATTGAGTCAGAACCGACTCAACAGCACCTAACAATACTAGTTGGTTAGAACAACAAAAAAATTGTTGCTAAGCCCAGCTTACATGTATTATTGTTGTTGTTAATTGCCATAGTCGGTTCTAACTCATAGGGAACCTGTATAGGGTTTCCAAGGATCTGTTGGTGAGTTTAAACTGTTGTCCTTGTGGTGCAAACTGACCTTGTGGTCCAGTGCTTATCCTATAGCACCACTAAAAATCCCCACTGACTCATACCGTAACCCTCCAGGACAGTAAAACTTCCCACAGAGCTTCCCAGGCTGGACACTGACTAGCACATATTTCTCCCACAGGGGGATTCAAGCCACTGACTTTTCCAGTAGCAACCCAGCTTTTAAACCCCTTCACCAGCATGCCTATAAGACTCAAACATTACGCTGATTACTTTTTGATCTTTCCAATGCACTCCCCACCACTCGTCTGTAAGATTGTCGTACTATGGTGGCTTGTGTGTTGCTGTGATTCTGTAAGCTATGACACCGATATTTTGATTGCCAGCAGGGGTCACCAATGGTGGACAGGTTTCAGCAGAGCATCCAGATTAAGACACACTCAGTAGTCAGAAGTAGAAAGAGAGACAGACTACTTCCGAATATTTAGTCACGGAAAAACCTTACAAATAACACTGAAACACTGACAGATAGCACCAAAATAGTGACTATTGAAACATGATGAATAGCACCAAAATACTGTCAGATACAGTGCCAGAAGAACCCATCTGTTTGGAAGGCATTCAATATATGACCAGGGAAGAGCTGCCTCCTCAAAGTAGAGTTGATTGTGATGATGTGAATGGAGTAAAGCTTTCAGGACCTTCATTTGCTGATAGGACACAACTCAAAATGTGGCAAAACAGCTGCAAACATCCATTAATAATTGGAACAGGGAATGTATGAAGTATGAATCTAGGAAAATTGGAAGTTGTCAAAAATGAAATGGAAGGCATAAACATCAATGTCCGAGGCATTAGCGAGTGAAATGGTCTGGTAATGGCCACTTTGAATCTGACAATCACCTGATTTACTATGCCAGGAACGACAAATCGAAGAGGAATGGCATCGCATTCATCATGAAAAAGAACATACCTGGGGCTTGATGGTGGCTAGGGTGGACGTGCAGTGAAGTTCACCATCAGCCATACCATAGAATACCAGACAAAGCAGATCCAGGGCAGAGCTCCAAAACTCGGAACCACAGAGATAGGAATATTAGTAAAGTTTGAAGGCTTATAGCTAGTGGAACTTGAAGCTAAAGTAAGAAATTGCGTACTTTTAAATCTGCCGGGCTCAGAGGCCTGGGGCCGACATCTTGGGTGAGACCAAACAGCAAAACCAAACAGGGGAGAAGAAACACCAAGGAAAAATGTGTCGGGAACCTTGGAGCAAAGATGGACAATACACTTCGTCGGTTTTGCTGTTCTGATTTTCTTTCTTTTTCTTTTTTTTTTTTTGGTATCTGATCATTGGCGCTCCCACTGTTTGCGCACATACATTCTGGTAACTAGAGGGGGAGCCTGAGCAAGTGGAAACCCCCCACCCTAACCACTGGTGGGTTCTTCTGTCACGCATGCGCACAGATACTCAGCCCAAGAACAGTCCCTGAATGTTTTTTGGGTTTTTTTGTTTTTTTGTTTTTTTTTGTTTCTATGGGAAAGGGCAGGAAAGGATTGTAGAGAGAGAAAGAGAGTTTAAAAACAAAACAGGCTGAAAATTAAATTAAAGCCTGAGGTATAGCATAACAACCAACACTGGCATCTTGAAATCTCTCAGGCAGCTTTGAAAGCAAGAAGCTGAAGAGAGGTCATTAAGGTCATGCTCATGTTGTTGTTGTTGTTAAGTGCCATCAAGTCAATTCCGACCCATAGCGACCCTGTACAGGGTTTCCAAGGCTGTAAATCTTGATGGGAGTAGAAAGCCTCATCTTTCTCCTGCAAAGTGGCTGGTAGTTTTGAACTGCTGACCTTAAGGTTCACAGCCCAATTCGTAACCACTAAGCTACCAGAGTTCCTTATGCTCATATTAGGCTACAGATTTTTTTTTTTCCTTCTCTCCCACTATTCCCTTTTCTGTGATTATAGACCACAGTATTCAGTCTAGTTTTTGTTATTGTTGTTTTTTGATGTTTTATTTTTTCTTCTTTTTTTCCGCTGGTGTTGTTTTACTGTTTTATGCTCCCCCTTCTACCTTTGGGGGACACTTTCTCTCCCTATATTACACAAGAAGAGCCAGGAACTGCTGCCATATAGCCAAGCTACAATCACACTCTATAAAACACCAAAACCTAGGCAAGAATCAATACGAACTGTCATATACCAGAGAAGCAAAAAACACCTGTGAAACTTACTCTGAGTTAAGCAATAAGAAGAGTGAAAAAGGAAGCCCACATCCTGATCCCACCTTCCTGGAAGCAATCAGAAACCATAAAAAATACCAAAAAACACACACTCAATTAAGTATCAAGGCCACAGACAAACACTAAACATGTCCAAGAAGCAAAAGCAGATGACCATATCAGCA
>NW_006408639.1:9038299-9039768 GCF_000296735.1 Chrysochloris asiatica | reverse complement strand
GAAGAGGGTCTAAGATTCATGTTGGACAACATGAAGAGAAATAATTTAAGAATTATCAGCATTCCAGAACAAAAATAATCGCATGTGCCCATAGTGGAAATAGTTGAAGAACTGCTGGAAGAAAATTTCTCTAACATCCTGAAAAGTGAAAAGATAAACATTCAAGAAGCCTAACAAACCCCAGGAAAGATAGACTGCAAAAGAAAATCATTGAGACATATATTAATCAAGCTCTCCAAAATCAAAGATAAGGAGACACTCCTGAAAAAAGCTAGGGAAAACAGAAGTGTCATGTACAAAGGCAAGCAAGTCAGATTAAACTCGGATCTCTCAGCAGAAACCATGCAAGAAAGAAGGCAATGGGGAAACATATATAAAACCCTGAAAGAAAAAACTGCCAAGCAAGAATCCTTTATCCAGCAAAGCTATCAATCAAATACGACGATGTAATCAAAACATTCCAGGATAAACAGAAGCTAAGGGATTTTGCCAAGCCAACCCTGTGCTACAAAACATCCTAAAGGGAGTTCTGTGGACTGAGAACCAACAAGAACAGACAACAACCAGGGATTGACATACATGGCAGCACCTCCCTGAATTATATCGACAAAAGGAAGAGTTGAGAACAGAACAAAATTATAGAACAAACTCAGAGAATCTGGGAGGTTAGTCTATGATCAAAACAAGTACAATGTGAAAGAAGGTAAACACGTAGCAACAGAGATCCAAATAGTGAGAAGGTCAGTTACCTTACAGGATAAAATAGACTGCACTAAATGGAGAGAAAAGTTAATGGGCTATAAGGCAACCTCAAAGAAAATCAACACTTCACAACATATCAAGAAGATGAAAATCCAAGAAGAACATGGAAACATTAAAACTATGAGGAAACTCAAAAGAAAGAACATAAAAAGGATGAACTCAACAAAGGAATACACACAGAACAAAAAAAGCAGGAACAACACACACACAAAAACATAATGGCAGCAATTAATCAATACCTATCGATAATTGCACTGAATGTAAATGGATTAAATGCACCTGTTAAGAGACAGAGGGTGGCAGAATGGATAAGAAAACAAGATCTTTCAATATGCTGTCTGCAAGAGACACAGCTCACACACAGAGACAAAAACAGATTAAAAGTCAAAGGATGGAAAAAAATATACCAAGCCAATTGCAATAAAACACAAACAGGCACGGCAGTACTAATCTCTGATAAAATGAACTTTAAGGCAAAAACCAGCATAATAGATAAAGATGGAAATTATGTCATGATTAAAGGGACAATCGAACAAGATGAAATAACCATAATAAATATCTATGCTCCCAACAAAAGAGCTCCAAAATATATAAAGCAAACTCTAATAGATCTGAAGAAAGAAATAGATGAATCTACAATAATAGTGGGTGATTTTTATATACCGCTTTCAAAAATAGAACAACCAGAAAGAAACTTGACAAAGACA
>NW_006408639.1:9011261-9034220 GCF_000296735.1 Chrysochloris asiatica | reverse complement strand
TGCATCCATAGGTGTAGGTCAAGTTCATCAAATTGTATCAGATTACTCTTTTTTTCCTCTTCTTTCTTCTTCTAGTTGAGCTTTGATCTCCCAGTCATTGAGGCTAGGGTATTATCTGCAACTGTGGGGTGTTCTTGTGGATATGCCCTCTCTTCTTATCCACTGGACACTTCACCCTTCATTCCAGTCCTCCATGGCTATGTCACTGACTCTGGGCCCAAGAGGCCCCAGGTCTTGCCACACTGCTGGCCAACCAGGTCTCCACCTGGGTTCACAGGAGTATATTGAACATTGTAGGGCTTAGCAGCCAACTGATTTTTGACAAAACACCTAAATATATCACATGGGGAAGTGATAGTCTCTTCAACAGATGGTGCTGGCAGAACTGGAAAGCGATATGCAAAAGACTGAAACAAGACCTTTACCTCACACCTTATACAAAGACCAACTCAACATGGATTAAAGACCTAAATGTGAATCCCAGAACTATGAAGGCCATCAATGAAAAAATAGGGACAAATGTGAGGGCACTAATTCAGGGCATATACAGACTACAAATCATTTTGAAAACCACACAAACAAAAGTGAACAAAATACATGACTGGAACATACTGAAAATTAAAAACTTGTGTGCAGCAAAAGACTTCACCAGAAAAATAAAAAGGGAACCCACAGAATGGGAAAAAATCTTTTGCAATGACACATCAGACAACGGACTTATTTCTAAAATATATAGGAAACCACAACACCTTCACAAGAAAGACAAATAACCCAATTAAAATATGAGCACAGGACATGAACAGACACTTCACCAAAGAGGAGATCCGGGTAGCCAACAAACATAGGAAGAAATGTTCATGATCACTAGCCATTAGAGAGATGCAAATCAATACAACAATGAGATATCATCTCACACCAGCAATAACAGCAAAGATCAAAAAAGTAGAGGACAATAAATGCTGGTGAGGATGTGGAGAGCCTGGGACACTCCTGAATTGCTGGTGGGACTGCAAAATGGTCCAACCTCTCTGGAAAACAATATGGCGCTTCCTCAGAAGGTTGGAAATAGAACCTTATGGTCCAGCAATTCCTCTACTTGGTATTTACCCACAAGAAATATGAGCCATAACACAAGTAGATATATGCACACCAATGTTCATATCAGCATTATTTACAATAGCAAAATATGGAGACAGTCTAAGTGCCTGTCAACTGAAGAATAGATAAACAAACTTTGGTACATACACACAATGGAATACTATGCTACCTTGAAGAACAACAAGGAAGCTGTAAACTACCACATAACATGGATGAAACTTGAGGACATTCTGTTCAGTAAAATTAGTCACAAAAGGAGAAAAACTGCATAGGACCACTACTGTAAAAGACTAAAAAAAAAGAACCATACTAAAGGGGGTGAGGGGAATTCTTTGTTGATTACTGCGATGTTGGGGGGGAGTGAGGGGAGGGAGGGGAAGGTGGAGCACAGGACAGGGATTAGACACAGGAAAGTTTGGGTGCTAGGGAGGGGGCAATATACAAGTAGGGAGAGGGTAATGGAAGAACAAAGCAGATGGGAGAACAATCGGCAGGTTTGCATGGGCTAAGTGGGACAGAGGTAAACAATGATGTATGCACAACCTTGGAACTACAGGGCTGTGGGATACAGGGACTGAGACATGGTTGGAATAGGGAAAAGGGGGGAAATAATGTTAAGATGCTTGCCTGTCTTTTGGGAGAGAAAAAAACCATACCATGATCTGTCATGAAATATAACACTGTGATGGGATAATATCCATACTCCTTGTGTACCTATCACTAAAGCCTATCTGATCACTATAGTCTATGGGTTAATGCACTGGATGGTAATGTTAGTTTAAACCACAGGGTCTGTGGTTCAAGCTCACCAACCACTCCTCAGAAACCCTACACAGGTTTGCTATGGGTTAGAACCAACTCAATAGCACTTAACCACAATCACTAAAGCCAGTGATGATGAAACTGAAGAATTCTACCAACTTCTTCAGTCTGAAGTTGATCAAACATCCAATCAAGATGATTGGAACGCAAAGGTTGGAAACAAAGAAGAAGGATCAGTACTTGGAAAATATGGCCTTGGATAGAAATGATGTTGAAGATCATTTAATAGGATTTGGATAGACTAATTAACAACATAAAAGATGACTATGCTCATGGATTTTATCAGATGGAATACACAGAAATCAAATGGACTATATCTGTGAAAAAAGACGGTGGAAAAGCTCCAAACTATCAGCCAAAATAAGGCCAGGAGCAGACAGTGGAACAGACTATCAATTACTCATATGCAAGTTAAGATTGAGGCTGAAGAAAATGAAAACAAGTTCATGAGAGCCAAAATATCACAGAAGACCAGAAGAGTTGTGGGATGGCATTAAGATCATCATACAGGAACAAACCAAAAGGTAAGAACAAGACCTCTTTAAAGTGTTGAAGAGCAAAGATGTTAGTTTGAGGACTAAGGTGTGCCTGACCCAATCTACAGTATTTTCAATAATATGAATGTGAAAGCTGGACAGTGAATAAGGAAGGCAGTAGAAGAATTGATGAATTCAAGTTATGGTTTTGCAGGAGAATATTGGAAGCGCCATGGAAGAAATAAATCAGGATGGCCAGACTTTGTCTCTCATACTTCAGACATATTATCAGGAGTTGGAGAAAGACATCATGCTTGGTAAAGTGGAGGGTTGGAGAAAAGGAGGAAGACCCCAAAGAAATGGATTGGCACAGTGGCAGTAGCAATAGGCTCAAACGGGGCAACAATTGTGAGGTTGGCGTAGGACCAGGCAGTGTTTTGTCCTGGTGTGTGTTGGGTCACTATGAGTCGGTACTGACTAGATAGCCCCTAACAACAACAACACCCAAGGTCCTTGGCCCAGCGCTCGCCTGTGAGCAGATGTTGGGTGGGTAGACTCTGGGAAGTGTAGTCAGCCAGTGTCCTTAAGGATCAATGGTATGGAGTGGAGGAGAGGGAAGGACAGTTGAAGAAAATTGGGGTTGGGACCAGAACCCCTATCTAAGGGAGATGCCAGCAGCTCTAGCATCTCCTGGCTTCAGTCTTCATCTGCTCAGTGTCTACTGGATGCAGCCCTGCCCCTGCCAGTGAGGAAGGCCAGGCCTGCTCCTCTGGTTCTGTCTTCTTTCTCTTGCGAAGGAACCTGACCCAGACTTGGACAGATATCTTGTGGCCATTTCCGCCTCGCCTACCCGGAGCCCCAGCTCAGCCTGAACAAACACTCAGGACCTGGGCTTCCGGCCTTTGCTCTGGGAAAAACTGAACCAGGGGTCACTGAGGTCAGCCCTGGAGGGAAATGGGAAGGTGGCATAGGCCCCTCCAGGCGGCCTGCTTCTGGAGCTGCTAGCAAAGGACCTGGGGCTTCAGATTTATCCTTTGTAAAATGGGCCTACTATGCCCACCTGGAGAAGTGCAGTAAAGCTGCAAAGCCTGACACTAAAGGGGGCTCCTTTCCTGTTCCTAATGAGGGTGGTGACCCTGCCCACTGGACTGCCATGGCTTTGGGTTCAAGGCCCTTCTAGGTACTTACCACAGTGCTGTAGCGGTACTAGAAGAACCTGCCTTGCTCTGCTTCCCCATCTTCCTAATCGGAGCCCTCAGCAGAGCCACAGACTACAGCTAAGCCCTGGTGAGGGAATTCTGGGCAGTGTGTGATAATGACAGTCTCCTTGCTTCACACCACAGGGCCACTGACAGTCTGTGGAGACTGGTCTTAGCAACCAGGTGAACCAGTATGAAGTAAGGACAGGAGACGGAATGGCAGCTATCCTTAGCTCTGGCAGCGTAGTGGGTATGAGTCGGGCTGTTACTCTCTCAAGGTCAGCAGTTCGAAACTACCAACGGTTCTGTGGAAGAAAAATGAGGCTTTCTGCTCCTGTAAAGATTTACAGCCTCAGAAACTCTATACAGGGTCCCAATGATTTGGACATCATGGCACATAACCAACCACCAACTGTGCTTAACTCCTGGGTCCCCAATAGCCTGACCTGGAAAGTTCTTTGTTGGGAAGCCTCCCCGAGGCTGTAGGGGCGGAGGTGTCCCTTGGGACTGCACCCCAGTCCTGTGCCTCTGGAGCCCCCATCTCCTGGAGGTGGGGGTGGACATTGCAAAGGATGTGTGAAAGTAGCTGAGGGAGGGGTACGTTCCCAGGTGTGAGCAGGGGTAGCTGGATATTAGGGAACTGCCTCTGCTCTGACTCCACCTAGGTCTCCCAGAGCCCTGGATGGTGGTGTAGGAGCCCGGCAAGTGGGTGGGGTCTGGGATCAAAAATACTCAGGTTAGGTCCTCAGGCCAGGCCTCAGCCTCTGCCTCAGGCCTCCCCAGGCTGTTTGGGAGCATGCAAAGAGGTAGGCAAAGCCCCAGGAATGCAGCCAGCACGAGGAGGAAAGTGGTCCCTCCACTCTCCCCAACTCCCTGGGGTCACCGGAAGGGGCCATTGTTCAGCTGGGGGGCAGGGGGGAGGATTTGCCAGCTCCTTTCTCCTGAGGTTTTGCAGGGTAAAGCTTCCCGCCCAGCTGGGGTCTGACTTTGTTTTTGTTTTTCAGGCAGGATCTGGGAATGCAGACAATGGAATTTTTGTTGTTTGGGGGTTTTTTTCCTTTTAAGCAGTTTCTCCTCAACAGAGAGCTATGGGGCTGGACTCCCACCTTGCCTGCCCATCTATGGAGGAGCTGACAGAAAAGAATGGGCATGGGCAAGAAAGGCAAGTCTGGAGGTGAGGGACAGTCCAGGGCAGGGCCAGGAGGTGGGAAGGCATGAGCCATTCATTCCTGCCTCTGACTCCTCCCTAGCTCCCATTGCCAGCTCAGGCACCACCTCCTCCAGGAAGCCCTCCCTGACTGCCCTCTCAAGGCTGAATTGCTCTCAGCACCTTCCTGCTCTCACCCTGATTTATGACACTTTCTTCTGTCCTGTCAGCATCTGACCTGATGGATTTCTGTGAACCCCGAGGAACGGTACACCCAGCCCCTGCTCTGCAGTTCCCACTGGCTGTGGTGGGGATACAGACTTGAAGGGGTGATTATGAGACAGTGAGCACGGCTGGGCTCCAGCCCTGCTGACTGTGTGACACTGGGCAAGTTTCTCTCTCTGTAAAATGGGGATAACAGCACCATCTGGCAAAGCTAGCCTGAATGGACCAAGCCCAAGGCCTAGGGTCATCCGGCTTAACAAGGGCAGGGGCTGGTATTGGTGCTGAGGTAGTTGGTGGAGTCTCTTGGCTTGGAGAGTCCAGGTATAGGGGCATAAGTGGAACCTCCACCCCATAAATCACATCTCTCCCTGCAGCTACTTGTGCTAAAAATAGCTTGACCACCTCCTGCCTTCTCCCAGCATTCTCAGGGTGGGGGCCAAAGGTCATGTAAATGGTGAATTATGGGCTGGAGAGTTGGCAATCTCACATGGAGGCATTAAGCAGTTAAAAGCCATTTCTGAGGCCCCTCCTTACTTAACCTCTCAGCCCTTCCCCAGACAAGTGGAACCAGTGTTGGGTGGGCATGAGGAGGCCTTGTTATGGCGGAGGGATGCCATCTTCCATGCTTCAGCCCCATTGGCACCCTGTCCTGCTTGAGGTCTGGTGTGGATAGAGAAGCTCTGGCTGGACCCTAACACAGGGAATTACAGCCCTCCCCAGACTGTCCCCATGCAGTGACCAGTGAGGACCTGAGAGGACCAATCGGGCAATCCCAGACAGGAGCCTGGCTGCTCAGAGCCCTGTCTTCCCAGTGCAAAACGGAACTGAGAGTCTCTTTTGGGGATGTGGACAGGTGACATGAGTGATAAGGCCCCCTAGCATCCTGGACCCACATCTGCCCTTTGACCCCACCCCCTATAGAAAGCCACTGACACCCACACCCCTTGACTGATGACTCCCCAACCCCGTGCTTATTTTTAACAAAAATAATATGCATTCTCTGAGGAAAACAGAAAATTCAGACACAAAGAAAGAAAAACTTCAAACCTCCCCCTGAAAATCCTGCCCCAGGGTCTTAAGGGAGGCATCCGGCGCTCGCCCTGCCTTTGTCTCCATGACAGAGTGACTGGATGGCACCCACCCTCAGACTGGGCCATCTGACCCTAGATCCTGGGGCTGAAGCTCAGGCCATGGGAGACCTTGGCTCTTTTTTGGACAAAGGGTGCCGAGCTCTGCCTGTGCCTAGGAGGAAGAGGTGACGGGGCCCCAGTTGAGGAGGCAGAAGTACCATAGGGTCCTCACACCTCCTTGTAGGGTTATCCACAGTTGGGCCTGCCCTGACCCTTGCTAAGGATGAGAGCCCCAGCGTGGTGTACCGTTATTGGTCATTGCCCAATTAATCCCTGGCCTCCTCAGGGTCCCCAAAGTCCCAGACATGATACAGGGAGGAAAGTGTCCCCTGACCAAGAGACTGCTCAGGTCCCCATACCCAGATAGTCTCAGCTCTAGGGACCCTCCCAGCCCCTGGACCCTTGCTTCTACCCCAGACTAGCCAGTCAATCCTCCTGAGTGAGGATGGGGAAGTTGAGGCCCAAGAGGGCACTTGTTTGATCCTGTTTTCAGAGAGAGACTAGTGTTGGGACTAGAATCTCAGTTTGTGGGGCTCCAGGGTCTGGTGGGTTCAGGGAAGCCATGGACGTGTGCCCTCTTCCCAGGGCCTCAGACACCCTTCCGCCAATTTTCTTGGACACCATGAAAAGGGTGCTTGCCTCCAGAACAGTTTTGGAAGCCCTGATTGCCAGGTTCCCCTTGAGGCACAGTGACCACACAGCCTGGGGTTCAAGTCCTGGCACCACCCTTCCCTGTTTTGTGACTGATGAGCTCTTTGGCCCTGTGTCCTCACCTTTCAAATGAGATTATGAGACTCTCCCGTAATGTGGGGCATGGTAACTTGCAAGCCCAGCGCAAGAGGGCCCAGGAGCATGCGTGACTGCTCCTGGCTAGCAGTGTCAGCCTCAGGTGTGGACCAACAATGGGCCAGGCAGCTACAGCTGTGCTGACATCATCAGCTTCCGCAAGGGCCCCACGGGCTGCCTGTTTTGCTGGGGAGCCCCTACTATCCTCTTCCTCCAGGCTTCCTTCCTGCTTCCCTGGGCAGGCGAGGCCTTTCCGGCTAGGCCTTCATTAATCGCACCCAAAGTGCTGAGTGTCCATCCGGCCTCCTCGGGATTTGACTCACTTCCTTTTTCCAGGAGTTGAAAATAGCTTCCCTGGGATGGCTGGGCAGGCGTGGTGGCCAGATAGCTGCTCGAAGTCTGTCTGATGGCATGTTCCAACTCCAGTTTGAATCCAAGCCTTTGTTTTTCATGGTACCAACACAGTCCAAGGGCCTACTCTGGGAAAACTTAATGAGCACCTGTTTGCAGGATCATAGCTACAAATAGACGGACGAGGACCCTGCCCTTTGGCATGGACAGCTTACCCCACAAGTCCTGTAAAAGGAGAGTAATGGGGAACGGAGGCGTTACTGGAGAACGGTGCAGTGGGTAGAGGCTGAAAGGTGGGAGTGCTTGCCTGACCACAGGAAGTCTAGGGGCTGGGTGGGCTGGATAAGGCTGAGAGATGGGTTTCCCCCCAGAGCCTGCACAGGGTGTTAGGTTGGAGAAAAACAACATGAACAGATTTGCAATTTGAACACTTCCTTCATGATGTGATTCGAGGAGGGTGAAGAGGGAAGCAGGCGCCCAGTTGCCCAAGGGAGGGAGGGTGGAGGATGGGGCTGGAGGAGACTGGTTGGGGTGTGTCTACAAAAAAATCAGTTTCCATAAAGTTGCCATCAGCTCATGGTGATCGCGTTTGAGTCAGAGTTGAACTGTGCTCCGCAGTGTTCTCAATAGGCTGGCTTTTAGGAAGTAGACCTCCAGCCTTTCTTTAGAGTTGCCGCTGGATGGACTGGAATCTCCAGCGTTTCCGGTAGCAGCTAAGCTTGTTAACATTTGCATCACTTAGCCAATCCAGGAGCATGTTTACAAGGTGATATTTGGATGTGGGGGTGTCCAGGTGCCTCCTAGTTTCTGCCTTGGGCTGCTATGTGAACGGTGAACCAGGGACACCAAGGGAACAAGACCATGAGAAGACCCAGCTCCTGGTCTCAACAGTTGAGTGTGAACTTCTGGTCCTGCCGCTGACACCCTCACAAGCCGCCAATGAGGCCTGGAGCCACTGTGTCCCTGGGCAGGCTTGTTGATGAAGGATAGAGCCTTCACCTTGTTCCCCCACCACACAGCTGCCAGTGGTCCAGCCACCAGCTCAGCCTCCCTGGGCGACTATGCCCTTCCCACCCGACTCCCTGATTCCACCCCTCCTCCCACCGCCACCCCAGACTGCTCAGCTCAGCACCCCCAGGGGAGGAGGAACTCCAGGTCCTCAAGGCACGTCTGGCCTCACCACCCTCCTAGCTGCTCCCCACACACATCTGCCACATCTGTGTCCTTGCCGTTCCTCAGCCTTGCACGCTGCCCACAGGTGCCCACATAATTCCCTTCCTCTGAGTCTTCTTAGATTCAAAAGATCAGCATTCTCTGCACTTCCGGTCCACCTGCCCTGCTTATCTCTCTCTGGCTCTTCCCACCTTCTCACTTTACAGATTGCATTTGTCTGGTTTGCTGTCTGACTCCACCACTGGAATGGTAGCTCCTCAAGGGCAGGAATTTGGTGCTTGATAAATGCTTGCTGCAGAGTGAGGGAATGGAGGGGCAGGCCCAACTGTGGTGACATCAACCTTAGCTGAGACTGGTTTCTACTGCCCCAGCTGCCTTCTCTCCAGTTCAGTTCACCTCTGCTCACTACTCACCCCCACCTTCAACCATGCCTTGATGGTTCTGCACCACAGTTGAGCTGATTCCAGGGAGAAGTCACTTCACTTCTCTGTGCCTCACCTTCCCCATCTGTAAAATGGGGAGGATAAAAGCATGCCCCTCATAAGTGCCAGAAATGAAAAAATTATGAAGAGCACCAGAATGTTGTCAGATAGAGTGCCAGATAATGAGCTCCTCAGAGTTGGAAGACAGTCAAAATACAACTGGGGAAGAGCTGCCCCCTCAAAGTAAAGTTGACTGTGATGATGCGAATGTAGTAAAGCTTTCAGGACTCTCACTTGCTGATGGGACACAACTCAAAATGAGGCGAAACCACTGCAAATGCCCATTCGTAATCGAAAATGGAATGCACAAAGTATGAATCTAGGAAAATTAGAAATTGTCAAAAATGCAGTGGAAAGCATAAACATCAATATCCTAATCCTAGGCATTAGAGAACTGGAATGGATTGATAGTGACTATTTTAAATCTATGCTGGGAAAGACAAATTGAAGAGGAATGACCTTGCACTCATCATCAAAAAGAATATTTTAGAATCTATCTTGATAATCTGTGATAATATCCATACACCTACAAGGAAGACCAGTTAATACCACTATTATTAAAATTTAAGCATAAACCACTAAAGCCAGTGATAAATAAACTTATGAATTCTACCAGTTTCTTCAGTGTGAAATTGATCAAACATGCAATCAAGATGCATTGATAATTACTGGTGATTGGAACGCAAAGGCTGGAAATACAAAGGAAGTATATGTAGTTGAAAAATATGGCCTTGGTGATAGAAAAATATGGCCTTGGTGATAGAAATTATGCTGGAGATCACATGATAGAATTTGGATAGATTAATTAACATATTCACTACAAATACCTTTTTTAAACAACATGAAAATTACTATATTCATGGATTTCATCAGATGGAATACACAGAAATCAAATGGATTACATCTGTGGAAAAAGACAGTTGAAAAGCTCCATATCATTAGCCAAAGCAAGGCCTGGGGCAAACTGTGGAACAGATCATGCAAGTTCAGGCTGAAACTGTAGGAAATTAAAACAAGTTCACAAGGGCCAAAACATCACCTTGAACATATCCTACCTGAATTTAGACACCATCCGAAGAACAGATTTGAAGCGTTAGACACTAATGACCAAAACCCAGGAGAGTTGTGGGACGACATCAAGAACATCATACAGAAACAAATCAAAAGGTCATTGAGAAGACAAGGAAGTTCCTGCTAACCGATAGTGCATTGCAACGAAACAAAACCCATGTTCTGCCATGTAAACTATCACTAATTCATAATAAAAGCCTAAAATAAATAAATAAATAAAAGACAAGGAAGAAAGAAAAGACCAAAATGGATGCCAGAAGAGACTCTGAACCTTGCTCTCCAGTGTAGAGATGCTAAAGCAAATGGAAAAAGTGAGGAGGTCCAAGAGCTGAACAAAGTCAAAAATTATAATGAAATGTGCAAAGACCTGAAGTTAGAAAACCAGAAGGGAGGAACATGGTCCGTATGTCTCAAGCTGAAAGGACTGAGGAAAATATTCAAGCTTCGACTTGTAATACTGAAGCATTCTTTAAGCAAAATATTGAATGATGCAGATAGCATTAAAAAAAGATGGAAGAAATAGAGTCACTGTAGCAAAAAGAAATGGTTGATGTTCAGCCATTTTAAGAGGTAGCATTTGATCAAGAGTCAAGGGTACTGAGAGAACAAACAAGATGGCGGATCGGGTGGAAGTGCAGTAAAGAACTCCGACCAAGCAGGCTCAGGGGCTGGTCCCAGAACTCTGACCACATATAAAGGAATATTTAGAAGGTTGGAAGACTTACAGCTGGGGAATTTGTGGCAGAAGCAAGAAATCCATTGATTTCTAGTCCAGGATGCTCAGCTGCTCCAGGAGCCGCCATCTTGGGTGAGACCAAGCGGGATAAGGAGCGGCCACAGATGCCTGGCAGAACCTCAGAGATAAACATGTGGACAATATTTTCTTTTGCTGGCTGTTCATTGGTCCCTTGTTGTCTATGCACCTCCATTTTGGTGACTATAGGGATGCCTGAGCTAGTGGGCACCCCAGCCCTACCCTCGGAGGGTTCTACTACACATGCGCACAGATTTCCTCAAAATTTAAAGAGACAGTTTCCAATTAAAACCAACCGGCCACAGCTGGCCCTGAACTGTTTACAACTAGAAACAAGACCTGAATGGGGATTGTGGAGCGGGACAAGCAGACAAAAGAGGAAATAAGCTGAAAATTAAATCCAAAGTTACGTCAAAAAGACCAACAGTGGCATCTTGAAATTTCTCAAGAAAAAGAGTGAAACGGGAAGCCCATTTCCTGATCACATCTACCTGGAGGCAATCAGAAAGCATTAAAAAAATACCAAAATACACACCCATCTAAGTAGTAAGGACACAGTTAACCCCTGACTATACCCAAAACACAGAAGCAGAAGAGTCAGTGGTACTGAAGGAAGAACAGAACCAGACTCTGAGAAATTGCAGAATACACATTGTGAATACACTTTCAACAAACTGATGCAACATTGGAGGTACTCGCTCATCTTTGCCAAGAAATTTGGAAGACCAACTGATTGCAATAGATCTGTTTCTCTGTCCATCCCAAAGAGAGGTGACCCAATGGGATGTGAAAATCAATGGACAATATCATTAATGTTGCATGCAAGTGAAATTGCAAGGAAGTAAAAACAAAACAAAAACCATTCAAAAATGGCTGCAACAGTACACAGACAGGGAACTGCCTGAGGTTCAACCCTGATTCAGACAAGGAATATGGTTACTGATGTCAGATAGATCTTGGCTGAAAGCAGAGAATATCAGGAAGATGTTTACCTGTGCTTTATTGGAACATGACAAGCTATAGATAGCATTACAAGGAATGGGTGTTCCAGAACACTTCATTGTGCTCACGAGGAACCTGACGTAGACTAAGAGGCAATAGTTAAAACAGAACAAGGGGATACCAACTGGTTTAAAATCAGGAAAGGTGTGTGTCGGGGTTGTATTCTTTCACCATACTTATTCAGTCTGTATGCTGAGCAAATAATTGGAGAAGCTGGATTATATGACAAAAAACAACATGTGATATACAGACGGTACAACCTTGCTTGCTGAGAGCAAAGAGGACAGAGGACTGATGAAGATCAAAAAACACAGCCTTTGGTATGGGTTGCACCTCAATGTAAAGAAAACAAAGATCCTCATAACTGGACAAATAAATAACATCTGAATGGACTCCTGGTATGGCAGTGGACTGTAAATCACAAGGTTGGCAGTTCAAACCCACCAGCTGCTCCTTGCAAACACTATACAGGGTTGCTATGAGTTAGAACCGACTAAACACTTAACAACAACAATAACAGTAAGTCTGAATAACAATAACAAAGTCAACCCCCAACTAATGGTGACCCCCCAAGGGAAGAAAGTACTCCCTGGTCTTGCACCAACTCCCTGATCAGTTGTGGATTGAACTGTTATGATCCATAAGGTTTTCATTGTCTGATATTTCTAAGTAGATTAACAGGCCTTTCTTCACAGTCTGTCTTCGTCTGGATGCTCTGCTGAAAGCTGTCCAGCATCCTAGCAACACATGATCCTCTGCTGACAGCCCGGGGGTGGCTGCGCATGAGGGGCACTGGCCGGGAATTGAACCAGGGTCTCTTTCATGGAAGGCAAGAGTTCTACCACTGAATCACTGGCTTTGATTTCTAAAGCATTTTTTTCTACCTCAGACCCTGTAGATCTTCACAGTCTGCCATGTGCCAGGGCTGTGAAAGGGGTAACAAGACCCCCGTGAGTCAATGAGTCAAGCCTCACCCTCACTTTGCAGATGGGGAAACTGAGACTCAGGGAGGAAAGGGCTCAGTCCCAAGTCCACTGCTGCAAGTGGCTGAGTGTAAGCTGGGATCTTGGTGCCCCACAGCCTTTCCCGAGTCCCTGAAGTGCCCCTGCCTGCCACCTGGTCACGAACTAAGCTGGTACAATCATCTCTAAATGTCACCACATCATGTCATACTCTTTCAAAGAAGTCTTGTTCCACAGGATAACCTGTTTCAGAATTAAAGAAGGGGCCACCTTCCTTGGTGGGTGGGTAGCAGATGGACACACTGCACGAGGCTGAGAGGAGGAAGGGTCAAGGCCGCTTCCCCCGTGGGTCTTCTCTAGACTATGTGGGAGTGGGCATCAGTCTCCCATATTCATTAATTTACTAATACAGTCATTCATTCATCCATTCTGGCCTACCTATGAGACAGGGATGCCCCAAGAAGATCTTCTGCTTTATATGCACCTTAGCCTGGGAGGGTCTTCCCCAGCCTGGGAGGTTTCCTGGTGAAGACTTGTGGGGAGAAGGTGGAAAGGGAAGTTCAGGGTTGTGGGGGACTTGAGATACTAGCAGAATCTTTATGGGGAAGCTGCCCAGTCCTAGAAGGAATTGCAGGCGAAGGACGCTGGCTCACCCTGAGACACCCAATTGTGGGTAATGGAGGGTGTTCTTGAGTAAGAAGAATGATGTCACCCAAAAGTCCCTAAAGAATCAGTTCCAAGTTCTACAACGTGCAAACCCTTTGGCCAGAGAAATTGGAGCTGATGGAGTGAACTGATGTTGATTAGGGGCAAAATCACCCAAAACCAAAGGCCAGAGTTCAGACCATCTGACATCAGAGGCTGGGCCATCCAAGGTGAAAGGTTGAAATATCCAGAACTAAAGCCTTGGACTACCCAAAGCCAAAGCCAGAGGTAGAACCATCTGTGGTCAGAGTCTGGCAATCTTGATTAAACAAGGTCAGAGGCAAGGTCACCCAAGGCTAGGCTGAGCATAGAGGAGGCTATTGAGACTGACCCCCAGATCATAGTGTTTCTTGAGGAAATCCCCTTCCAGCCCTGAGGACAGCAAGACTAGGACTTCAGACCCCTTTAATGCTCAATAAAGGCTGGTATCGCAAATATAAACCATGGCAGCTGTTGGCCTCAGCTACAGCCCTTGTACGTCAACTCACATCAGCCTACCTTACCTGGATCCCAGTGTGCAGTCTTGGGCTCTTAAGTACATCATGTTCCCTGACATGTGTTCACAGGTCCCCCCGTCTTCCCCCATGCTCGCACACATAAACACACTGGGAGAAACAGACATTGACCAAGTCCCCTAACAATTATAAAACCACATAGGGGCTTGTGCTCACCTTGGGGGTCCTCCTACCAGAAACCCAGAGGCTGGTGCAGGTTGGGCATGGCCCAGGGCCCATGGTCTCTCTGTCCTGAGAGAAGACCCTTCACCTTGACAGCCCTACTCGCACCCCTGGTGAGTGGGTGCACACAGGCAGGTAACCTGGGTGGCTGGCTGCAGGGGGTCTTCATAAGTGTGCTTGTGGCTGAAAGTCCCGGCTGAGGGTTGGGAAGTCACCAAGTTAACCCCCAAAATGAGCTCTGCTCTGTTCCCCCACCGGTACTCAGAAAGAGGCACCCCCATGTTGTGAAGCTAGAGTTTCCCACCTGATGCCTTCTCTCCTTAGGTCCTGGTAAGCCCACCTCCTGAACAGCCCCCAAGACCACCCTCTCCTCCAGCCCCAGGTCACCTCTGCCCTATGGCACCTGCCACCTCTCACCCCTGATCTTTCACTTCCGTAACCCCTCTGCATCTTCCAGCTGTCTGCTCAAGGGTCACTTCCTCAAGAAGCCCTGAGAGACTTTCCTACTCCCATCCCCCTAAGAGGCTGGGCCAAGGGTTCACTGTAGAAGACCTGGCATATAGCAGGCACTAGTCAGTGGCACTGTGGGTTAATATGCCAGATGGCAAAGTTATTTGAACTGCAAGGTCGGCAGTTCAAGCTCACCAGCTGCTCCTCGGAAACCCGGTACAGGGTCACTATGGGTCGGAACCGACTCGACAGCACTTCACAACAACAACAAGTCAGTGGTTGTGGGAGGGAGGGGAGGAAGGAGGCAGGCAGATCATTCTTGGCTTCAGTGCTGTGGTCCAAACAGGGTATTGCCTGTGAATGCAGGTGGGTGGGGAACCTGGGGCTCCACCAGGAATCAGGAGCAGCACTGTGTGGAGGGTCTGGCAGGAGTGTGAGGGTCTCCCAGCTGAAGCAGACAGAGCAGGATGGCTTGATGAGGCCCTGTCTTGTGAAGGGAGTGGTCAGTGTGTCCCCGTGGATGAAATTGGGGTCATGGAGGCAGCCTTGGCAGTCCATCTGGCATTGCCTGGGAAGGGCCTCAGGTGGATGGATGTCTTCGGGGGTGTGGCAGCCAGTCAGGTTAACCTTGACTGCCAGTGAACCCATGTCCCGGACCTGGTCAGCCACGGTCTACCCTCCAGCTTCTCCCAGGCCTTTGAGGCAGACATGCACCCTCATACTGTGTGATGGAGAAGTGTGAGGGGCTGGAGGGTCCTGGGAACATTAGAGGAGGGAGAAGTTCACATGAGTTTACTGTGGTACAGTGGGGGATGGGGAACCTAAAGGGTGGGAATGACTCAAGAGGTTTGGAAGGGTCTGAAGCGGGGTATCTGTGCCAGGCTGACTCAGAATCCACTTGGTCCGTTGGTGTGGGTGCCTGAGGTAATGAGGCAGACTCAGATTTATTAAGAACCAGAACTCTAGAACCCAGGTTCCATCAGGTACCAGGTATTAGGCCTCAGTTTCTCCATAGTGGTTATGAGTCGGGCTGCCAACCTCAAGGTCAGCAGTTCGAAACTACCAGCGGTTCCACGGGAGAAAGAGGAGGCTTTCTGCTCCCGTCAAGATTTACAGCCTTGGAAACCCTGTGCAGGGTCACTGAGTTGGAACCGACTCCACGGTACCTACCAACAACAACAACAACAAATGAGTATGATAATGGCACCTGCTTTGTAGGGGTGTTGTAGGTTTAAATACATTAATGTAAGCATGGAAAATGTCCTATTACCTATGTTTTTATAATAACGAATAAATTACTGTATGCAAGGTGCTGAGAACTGGGCCTCGCCTCTAGAAGGACTACACAAGTGTCAGATGTTATTATTGTTGTTGTATTACATGAGGCCCTGACTGGGATGGGAGGTAGTGGGTGTGGAGAAGTACTGACACAAAAACAAAGCTGAGCTCTAAGTTCCATCCCATTCCAGAGCAGGGCAGGGACAGATTTTTCCAAGCTCTCTCCTTCCCCGCCCCCTCCCCATCAATGGCTGTAATAAAAAATTTCATTGAGCGAGTCTTTGCCATGGATTTGTTGTGGTTGTTAAGAGCCATCGAGTCAGTTCCGACCCATAGTGACCCTGTATAGGGTTTCCAAGGAGACACTGGTGAGCTTGAACCACCGACCTTGTGGTTCAAACAACTTTGCAGTCCAGCGCATTAGCCCACAGCACCACAAAAGGACTCCTTGCCATGGGTTTGTTGTTGTTAGGTGCTATCGAGTTGGTACTGACCCATAGCAACTTTATGTACAGCAGAATGAAACATTGCTCGATCTTGGGCCAAGCTGACTACTGTTGCCACGCTTGAGTCCATCGATGCTGCCACTTGGACAATCCATCTCACTGGGGGTCTTCCTCTTTTTCTCAGATCCTTCACCTTACCAAACATGATATCCTTCTCTGGTGACTGTTCCCTCCTGACAATATGTCTGAAGTATGAGAGACGAGGTTTGGCCATCTTGGCCTCAAAGGAGCACTCTGGCTGCACTTCTTCCAACACAGATCTATCTGTTCTTTTGGCAGCCCATGGCACTTTCAATATTTTCCTCCAACACCATAAATCAAAAGCATCAATTCTTCTACAGTCTTCCTTATTCACTGTCCAGCTTTCACATGCATATGAGGTGATTAAAAATACAATGGCTTAGATCAGGCACACCTTAGTCCTCAAGCTGACATCTTTGCTCTTCAACACTTAAAAAAGGTCTAGTGCAACAGATTTGCCTAGTGCAATATGTCCTTTGATCTCTTGACTGCTGCTTCCGTGAGTGTTGATAGTTGATCCAAGAAGAATGAAGTCCTTGACAACTTCCATCCTATCTCCAACTTATCTCCTATGATAAGAATGTTGTTTATTGGCCCAGTGGTCCTTATGTAATCCATACAGAAGGCTGTGCTCTTTGATCTTCATCAGTAAGTATTTTAAGTCATGTTCACTTTTAGCAAGCAAGGTTGTATCATCTGCATATCACAGATTGGTAATGAGTCTTCCTCCAATCCTGATGCCACATTTTTCTTCATAGAACCCAGCTTCTCATATTATTTGCTCAGCATGCAAGTTGAGTAAGTATGGTGAAAGAATACAACCTTGTTGCACACCTTTCTTAATTTTAAACCATTCAATGTTCCCATGTTCTGTTCGAACAACTGCCTCTTCATCCAGGTACAGATTCCTCACAAACACAATTAAGTTTTCTGGAATACTCATACTTCTCAATGTTGTCCATAGCTTGTCATGATCCACACAACCGAAAGCCTTTGCATAGGCAATAAAGCACAGGTAAACATCTTTCTTATATTCTCTGCTTTCAGCCAAGATCCATCGGACATCAGCAATGATATCCCTCGTTCCATGACCTCTTCTGAATCAATGGGGTGGCTGTGTGCCGTGGAGTCGGTTCTGACTCATAGCGACCCTGTACAGGGTTTCCAAGGCTGTAAATCTTTATGGGAGCAGAATGCCTCATAGTTCTCCCGCAGAGCAGCTGGTAATTTCGAACTGCTGATGTTGCGGTTCACAGCCTGATTCGTAATGCCCCACTGGAGTTATTGCATGTTATCCCCACACCTGGAGAGGCACAGACTCTCACACTCATTTTACAGGTATGGAGGCTGAAGGGCTAGGGTTTGAACCTAGGTCTCAGGACCACAGGATGATGGGGCAGGTCCCTCTCCTGGGTCTCTGTAAAGATATCTTGGTCCTGCCTTGTGATGATGAGATGAGGTACTCAGTAAAAGGGTGAGAGCTCAGAGAAGGTGGGCTCAGGTACTACCTCCTCTGAGAAGCCAGCCCTACCTGCTTCCATGGACCTGGTGTCCCATATGTGTCCCTCAGTCCTGCGGCACCAGGGCATGGCCATTGCTGTGTCCTCTGGACACATCTGCTGGATGGGCATAGTCAGACAGACCCAGGTTCCAATCCAGGACCACTGATAGTTTGTAGGAGGTCTTGAGGGAAGTGCCCCCTGACAGGACTCCATCCTGTCCAGCTCCCATCACCTGGGACACATTCTTGGGGCACCTCCTGACTATCTGCTCAGGGGTCACTGTGGTCATTTGCCTCCCAGCCTGCTCAGGGGGGCTGTCGCCTGGTGATGGTTGTGGCCCCCGGAGGCGATCCTGCCCCTTTGTGGCGGCTGCTGGACAGAGGACTCAGTGTGGAGCTGCTCAGGGCCCCTTCCCAGTCCCAGACCCATGACTGGGCGTCTGAGAATGCCGCCCATTATCCGATGCACAGAGCACAAAGGGGCCACGCGGGGGCTCAGCAGGCCAGGCTGCTCCCTGACCAAGGCCATGCCCGGAGTGGGGGAGAGGGTGCCTCTCACACGCAGGAATGAGAACCATTTCCTTCTGGCCCACAGGGACAAAAAGCGAGAAAGAAGCCCCAAGGGCTTGCCTCCCACAGGAGAGGCAGAGCTGTCCCTCCTGATCCCTGAAACGAGATCCCTGGGGTGGCATCAGTGCGGAGCTGGGGAAAAGCCAACAGAAGAGCCCCACAGCAGCACACACTGTCTTAATTTAAACACGTTAGTGTAATGGGTGCTGTGTTTTCTGTCACCCCAGCCCCTCCCAGGCTGCATACGTGGGGCATGGCGGCAGTGACAGGCTGTCGAGTGCAGAGGGGCAAGAGGGCAAGAGAGGGGCAGGATTCCCTTCTCGCCCATTTGTGGTGTGACCTCAGACAAGCATCCAGACTTCTCTTAACGTGAGTGTCTGGCTTTATAAGAAGAGAGGACAGACTAGTCACAGGGACCTGTTGGAGGGCTGATTAAACAGACGCCCCCTCACCCATGGCGACTGCTCTGAGGGTGACAATTGACATGTGGCTCTGGGCCTCTCTTCTGCATGGGTAAAATGTGGATTGGAGAAACCACACCTTGCTGTCCCTCAGGGAACTTGGGGGGCAGGAGCCTGCATTTGGGAGCTTGGAGGGCAGTGGACACCACCCTTTATGGTGTGCTAACACTGGTCACTGTGTTTATATAGGACCCCTACTCCAGACAAGGGCAATGAGCTGAGACAGGTGATACCATTGTCACTCAGGTGACCAGAATCAGAGCCCAGCTAAGAGGAGAGTTTGGACGACAATGAGCTGAGTGGCTCTAAGCAAGAGGGCACAACTTGAACCTCAATGTTCTCCTCTGTGAAATGGGCTGATTCAACTCAGCTCTAAGGGCTGCTCTCAGGAAGAACTGAACCAGGGCTTGGAAAGCCCCTCATAGACCACAGCGATCCCTGTCACTCTCTAGCACGGAGGCATCGGGGAGGATTCTGCTTCCAGCACGTTCTTGTCACCAAGGCAGAGCTCTGAGGGCTTAGCATGTCAGGAACATTTCCTGCAGGAAGGAAAAGCATTTTCCAAGGCTGGGCCCAGGGGTCCAGGGACAGGCGCCTCCTCCTCCCAGCACAGCCCTGAGCCCACTGTTATTTTTTCCAATTGAAGAAGAAAAACATTTCCTCCTTGTAGTTCAGCCCTGGGCTTGCCAGAGAGTTGAGTTTGGGCGGGAGCGAACCCTGGTGAGGAGGAGCTGAAAGATCTAGCTGCCTCCTCTGGGCCAACCTTGCTACTAACTACTGGGTACAGGCCACAAAGTTGTGGAATTAGGTCAATATTTCCCAGATTTCAGTCATTTTTGTATCACCTGAATTAGGACCTACTTCATTTGTTGCTGTTAAGTGCTGTCGAGTTGGTTCCGACCCATAGCGACCTTGTGTAGGGTTTCCAAGGACCTGCTTCATAGCTGTCTTTAACTCCCTTTTTAATTGCTACCAGGGTTCAGATGTAAGTCAGTTCTAGAATGTGAATGTCAGCAGCGTGCAGCTGGAGACCTCTCTATTAAAAATGGACAAGATTAAAAATCCCAGAGAGGCGTTAGAGGCATAGTAGCCCCACACTGACAACTCATCTTGATATAATGGGAAAGCTTGGGGAAAAGAACAAACATGCAAAGAGACTGAATTGCCCTGCAGTGCTAGTTTAGTTAATCCAAAATTGGCTAATCTGGATTGTTGTTATGTGCCGTGGAGTCGGTTCCGACTCATAGCGACCCTCTACAGGGTTTCCGAGGCTGTAAATCTTTACAGGAGCGGAAAGCCTCATCTTTCTCCCGTGCAACAGCTGGTAGTTTCAAACTGCTGACCTTGCAGTTCACAGCATATAGTTAATACTAGGTCCCAGCTAACTCTCCTGCCCTGGAGACCACCCATCTCTCCTAGGTTCCCTCTAGAATCCTTCTGGGAGGATGCTACATCACACCTCAGCAAGGGCAATGAAAACATGGGTTCACTCATCGGTTTACTCATTGGTTTGGCCAGCACTTACTCTACCCAGCCAGGAGTATAGGGAGGCTGCCACCCATAGCCCATCCTGGTCAGCTAGTGGGTAAAAAGGAGAAAGCATCTTGCTAACCTCCCCCAGTTTCCCTATCTGTGAAATGGGCTTGCGAGTCAGCTCCGAGGGTAGCATAAATCATGTATGCTGAGAGTGGGCCTCAGTTCTCAGTAGACAGCTGCTTGACCAACCACCATGGGGCTCAGGGCAGGAAGTGGGGCCTGGGTCTTGTGTTACCTTCCCGTCCCCAGCATGGGCTGCATGGGTGGTTGCTCATTGCAAGAAGATAGAGGAAATGTTGTTTATGGAGTGCCTGCATGCTTTCCACTGCGTTATGTTCTCCAAATTTTACAGCCTCAAAGGTGTGCTATTAAGACAGTTCGAGTTCTGAAAGTGAGGAAACTGAGGTTCAGAGAAGGCAAGTTCCTTGCCCAAGGCCACACAGCCACTCCCACCTTATGCTTACATGAGGTCACTTGGACCTTGACCAGACCTTTGACCCAGCCCTCCACATCCCCAGCAGGCTCCTGAGTCCTAGTACGTAGCTTGGCCGGGGGCTTAGGTTCAATATGCCCAGAATCCTCTATTAGGATGAGTGTCTGTGGCAATGTGGAGCATTATCCTCAAGGCTCAGTGGGGGGAGCTGCAGGACGCAACAAGATGAGCTGGGAGACAGGAAGGAAACGAGGAGGGGCCTGAGGGCGGGAGGCAGAGAGGGAGAGAGTCTGAGTGAGAGAGACCAAGAGAGATACAAACACAAAGAGACAGAAAGAGCGGAAAAGAAGGGGGAGTGACAAAGAGAGAAAAGCCTGGAGGAGCAAGCAGATAAAAACAGAGAGGGGACAGAGAAACGCTAGAAAAAGATAAGGGACTGATGCTGGGCTGGGGGTGGGGCTGATGAAGTATTCTTCTGCTGCCCCCCACATCCCCCTATCATGGGTGGAGTAACATGCCCCACTCACACCAAGAGACATTGAAACTTGGTGGACTGAGTGTCCAATTTCTTGCAGCCGGACACCTCTGGTTATCAAAGCAGTGTGTGTGTGTGGGGGGGGGGGCGGGGGCCAAGGATGGCAGAGGGACTAGGAAAAGGCAGGCATGATGGGACAGAAAGTCAGGGTGTTGGGGAGAGGGAAGTGGGGGTGGCTGTAGGTCTGGCCTTTCCTGCCTGCCCCTCCTGGGCACTGAGAAATTCCTGCCCTTCCTTCTGGCCCAGACCCAAGTCTGGATTTCTGGAGGTCAGGAAGAACCACTGGGCATTACTGGGCAATCTTGCAGTCTGATGGGGGAACCATTCTGAGAGTCCAGAGCTTGTCTGGGGGTGGGGAGAGAGACAATTTCAGAGCAGGGAGAATTTCTTTCAAACATTCTAGTTCTTTGTGTCTTGGATGGGTTCTTTCACCTTTCAGGGCTGCAATTTCTGAATCCGTAAAGTGGGGACAATAATCATGCCAGCTTCAGGAGGGAACTGAGGAAAAACGTGTAAAGTGGGCGTGGGGCTGTCCTGTTTTAGCCACCATCACAATTTCTGAGGGCCCACTATTCGGTGGCCCCATGCAGGGTGCCCGATCCCGGGCTCTGTGGCTCTGGGAACAACACCACCTTCCCTTTTTGAGTTGGAAGAAGGGTGCCAAGTGCTGGCTCATGTGCTGCCAATGTTCCATTAAGTCTGGGGGTTTTAGGGCCAAAGTCCCCAGCAGAGGGGAAGTGCCTGACTGAGGACAGTGGCTGGCAGACCTGAGTCACCGCAGGAGGTAACTGAGGGCTTTCTAGGGTCACCCACTCCAGACCAAGTTGTCACTACAAGTTGTTACATGCCTGAACTATTTTCTCTTTTCTTGTTTTCCTGATCTATGTGTTTGAGCATTAATTCCCCGCCCTGTCACTGTGACAATCCTCTTATGGGGCTGGGATTTGGGGGACAGGTCATGGGGTCTGAGGCATTGGTGCCCCCTTGTCCCTGGTAGTGTCCAGGCCTAGGGGCCTGAGGCATGGACAACGCCTCACTGAAGACGGTGGAAGGAGAGGCTAGGAGTGTATGCTGGAGGACAGATAGCGAGGGGCTGTGGATCAGAAAGGCCGAGTGAGAGGCTGGTAGGGTGCACAGAGCGCCTGGGAGGCTATCGGAGAAGAGAGGAGGGAAGGATCGCCAGAGACAGAAAAGCAGTGAGATGGAGAGAGGAAATAAGGCAGGAGAGAGAAACAGGGAGAGAACCAGAGACTGAGAAAAGAAACACGCACGGGGCTGGGAGGGGGCGCGAGAGACAAGAGAGAACATACACAGAGGCAAGAGAGAGACAAGACTGGGGACAGGGAGAGGGAGGAAATAAGAAAACAAGTCCAGTGAGCGGTCCAGAGCAAGAAAGGAACGAGAGGAGCGAGCGAAGCAAGCAACCGAGGCAAGGCCGTGCCCGGGAGGGAGACCCAGGCCGCGGGCGCCGCACCGGAGGGTCCTGGAGGGCGCTGGGCGCGGGACCCACCAACAGAAGCGCGAGAGCCGGCGGGCGAGTCACCCGGAGGCTTAAGGGAGTGGGGGCCCGGGCGGCGGCGGGGAGGAGGGAACCCGCAGGAGGCAAGG
>NW_006408639.1:9000933-9011015 GCF_000296735.1 Chrysochloris asiatica | reverse complement strand
GGCTCGTCGCGCCGCGGGCGGCGCAACCCTTAGCGCCCCGGCCGCTGCAGCCAGCCCCCTGCCGGCGCGCTCGCCATTCCGGCCCCCGCCACGGCCGCAGGTCCCACTGTTGCGCCCACTGTTCCTGCTGCTGCTCCTGGGGGTGGCGCGGGCCGGCGCCCTGGAGATCCAGCGCCGCTTCCCCTCGCCCACGCCCACCAACAACTTCGTCCTGGACGGCGCGGCGGGGACGGTGTACCTGGCGGCCGTCAACCGTCTCTACCAGCTGTCGGGTGCCAACCTGAGCTTGGAGGCCGAGGCGGCCGTGGGCCCAGTAGCCGACAGCCCGTTGTGCCACGCCCCGCAGCTGCCGCAGGCCTCGTGCGAGCACCCACGGCGCCTCACCGACAACTACAACAAGATCCTGCAACTGGACACCGGCCAAGGCCTGGTGGTCGTGTGTGGCTCCATTTACCAGGGCTTCTGCCAGCTGCGGCGCCGGGGCAACATCTCCGCCGTGGCTGTGCACTTCCCGCCCGCCGGGCCGCCCGCCGAGCCTGTCACCGTGTTCCCCAGTATGCTGAATGTGGCGGCCAACCACCCAAATGCATCCACCGTAGGGCTAGTCCTGCCGCCGGCCTCAGGCACGGGGGGCAGCCGCCTGCTCGTGGGCGCCACGTACACGGGTTACGGCAGCGCCTTCTTCCCGCGCAACCGCAGCCTGGAGGACCACCGCTTCGAGAACACGCCCGAGATCGCCATCCGTTCTCTAGACGCGCGCGGCGACCTGGCCAAGCTCTTCACTTTCGACCTCAACCCCTCCGACGACAACATTCTCAAGATCAAGCAGGGCGCCAAGGAGCAGCACAAGCTGGGCTTCGTGCGCGCATTTCTGCACCCGCCGGACTCGCTGTCCCGCGCACCATCCTACGCGTACCTGGCGCTCAACAGCGAGGCGCGCGCGGGCGACAAGGAGAGCCAGGCGCGGAGCCTCCTGGCGCGCATCTGTCTGCCCCGCGGCGCCAGCGGCGACGCCAAGAAGCTCACTGAGTCCTACATCCAGCTTGGCTTGCAGTGCGCGGGCGGCGCGGGTCGAGGCGACCTCTACAGCCGCCTGGTCTCAGTCTTCCCGGCACGCGAGCGGCTCTTCGCAGTTTTCGAGCGGCCCCCAGGGGGTCCCACGGCCCGGGCGGCTCCAGCCGCGCTCTGCGCCTTCAGCTTTGCTGATGTGCAAGCCGCCATCCGCACCGCACGCACAGCCTGCTTCGTGCAGCCGGCGCCGGACGTGGTGGCGGTGCTAGACAGTGTGGTGCAGGGCACCGGGCCGGCTTGCGAGCGCAAGCGAAACATCCAGGTACGCCCCGGGCGGTAGGAGCGCGGAGAGACTGGCCAAGTGGGCAGGAGGGGAAGTATGCACTGAGCTGGCCGTAGGTGTGAGTGTGCCGGCACCCAGATGCGTAAGCAGGGACCCAGGTGTGCGCTGAAGGAGACCACATGTGTCCGCTGAGCGGGGGTCGGGAGTGGGGGTGGGGGGGCAGTGGTGCTTTTAAGGCTCAGGTGTGAAGTTGCAAGGACTCTTTTGTGAGGTTACAGATTTGCGCTCCTAGGTTACCCGAGAGGGCTCTCTAGATGTGTGCATTGGTACTCAGGTGAATGACCAAGAGGGTCAAAGGTGCACAAACAGCCTGGGTGTGTGCACCGGGGTCGCAGGTGCATGCTGAGTGCCTGGGCAAAGGATTGTGCCGCCTATATGAACACAGGCCTGGCAGATATGTGAGGAGGCACACAGCTGTGCACCAAGGCCCTGCAGAGGTGTGTGTGTGTGTTGGGGGGTGGGGCAAGGTGAGAGCACAGGTGTGTGTGCTCTAGACGTGTGTCAGTGGGCTGGGCCTTTGATGTGTGAAGTGGGAATACTGGCAGCAGGGTAGGCCTGAGTGTACAGCGGATGCAGGTATTTCGAACTGTCCACATGGTTGCCAAGTAGATATGTGCCTGAGGCTAACTTTTATTCATTCAGTCAGCAACATTAAATGTGCACTTAATTATCATCCATGGGGAAACATAACGGTAAACAATAACTTGTGCAGTGTAATTAACTTTGAATTCTCACAACACTCCAAAATGAGGTAGGTGCTAGTATCATCCCCATTTTACAGATGAAGAAAATGAGTCCGAGATTTAACAGAGATTAAATCACTGGCTTGGCATCTAGCAGCTGGGAACCACCAGAGGAAAGATTTGAACCTAGGCTGCCTGGTCACAGATATGGAGTTCAGAGTGTGTTTGTTGGGATAGTCCCAGGTGACTGAGGTGGGTAGGTGGTGGTCCCAGGAGAGTGGAAGGAGGCGAACAAGGGTGTCTCCAGTACAGTAATGTGGAGAGACAAGAGGGGCCTTGGGACAGTTTGGGGAGATCTTGGTTTTATGTAAGAGCTTCTGTGACCTTGAGGAGACATGACCCAGGGGCATAGAAAGGAACTTTGTGTTTTTGTCACTAGACAGCTGAGCCTAATTGTTACCTTCAAGGATGCCCCATAGGGAAGGGACTTCTTCTCCAGATGGCTCTATATATATATGCGTCCAGTCAGTTACCACTCACAGTGATCCTATATAGGGTTTCTGAGGAGCCACTGGTAGTTTGAACTCCTTGCAGTTAACAGTTCAGTGCTTATCCTACGGTGCCTGGGGACCCCCATTTTCCACCTTAGAAGAAGAGGCTATGTAATAACCCCTGACATCCTGTTCAGTGCCTTTTCCACACTCTTCATCCATGTTTGAGCTGGGGAACATACTTCAGTCCCAACTTAACCACTCCCTGAGGAAGTCTTGGTTTCTCCTTTGCAAAATGTGGAGCTTGCCCTTCTTCTGGAGTTCTGGTAACATAGTGGGTTACAAGCTGGACTGCTAACCGCAAGGTCAACAGTTTGAATCTACCAGTCATGCTGCAGGAGAAAGATGAGGCTTTCTGCTCCCGTAACGATTTATAGCCTTGGAAACCCTGTACAGTGTCGCTAGGAGTTGGAAGCGACTCCACGGTACACAAGAGCAGACCAACCACCTCTTTTCCTGGTGGGGACCCTCCTTGGTGTCAAGCCTCCTATGACCCTGCCCCATGCTGTCTTTCTGTTCTTCAGGTTCTGTCAAGACTCTTATGAGATGAATTATTCCCTTGTGGGTGTCTCTAACACTGGGGCTTTGAGAAAACTCAGATTCTTTCTCCCGTTCCTGGGCTCCCACACTGCCTACTCCCCAGCCAACTGTCCTGAAAATAAAGGTCATAGTGGGTGAGCTAGGCAGACTGTCTCTGGTAGGCAGTCCTGGGTCAGATTTGGCCAAACATGCTTTGTGCTCTTCATGTACCTGGTGGCTGGTATTGGACATCCACTCTTCCTGCCCCCAGATCTCTCTCCTCTCCACCCTTGTAAAAGTGTTTTTGAGCAGAGAAGCTTTGGGGCTGGAGTTTTAGGGCTGGAGGAGGTAGGTAGGGAGTCAGCCCCAGCTCAGGAGGCACTGCTTTGCAGAGGGTAGGCCACCCTCCAGGCATTTTTGGGCGGGTTCCAGCCCCTTGGTGTGAGTTGATCCATGAGATTCCTCAGATCCCCCGCAGTCTCGTCCTCCCTCTCTGGCAAGAATCATCCTGGTTCCCACGGTCCTATGTCCCCAGCAGGGCCCAGTGCAGTGACTCACCCTTCTGGGGGTGGGGGTGGGGGGAGGTAGGACCTCTCCAGGGACACAGTCCAGGGACAGAGAGACCCAAGGCATCCTCCCTACCGCAGGGCCTTCATCAGCCACCATCCCTGTGTCCTCCACAGCCCTGTGCCCTTCACCAAGCTCAGCTGTCAGCACAATCCAATGCTGCATCTCCCAGATGTGCCTAAAGCCCCCGAGTCTGGACCTCCAGCCCAGCTGTGAGGTAGGGTGATGGTAATTCTTGTTCTAGGTTATTGCCAACTCCCCAGTTACAGGTTAGGAACTTGTACTTCACACCAGCTGCCTGGGTTCAAATCCTATTCAATGCTTACCTCGCAGGCTTGTTTTAAAGGCTAAGGGAATTCATTCCTGTAAAGCACACAGGGAGAACCGGGCAGCTATTAGCTGCTATAGTTGTGCAAGGGGACATCCCAAGCCCAGGTTGGGCTTGGTCCTGGGCAGTAGGCAGTGACCTGATTTGTCTTGTTCCGGAGCAGCCAAGACTCCAGCATCTCCTACCTCTGAGCCCCAGATGGAAACAGACAGCAGGTTCAGGAAAGATTTGCTAAGTCCCTGTTATATACTGGGCCTTGTGTTGTGTGAGGACCCACAGTGACCATTGTCGGCTCTTGTGAATGGTGCAGGCAGGCCAGCCAAAGACAGCTAGACAGAAGGTGGTCACCACACGGGGCAGGGGGCGCAGTACGCATGGGCATGGGGCCCCAGAGAAAGGGATCAAGGCTTCCCAGGGAAGTGATCTCAAAGTGGAAGGGAAGTGGGCTAGAGAAGATGAAAGGGGTCTCCATAAAGAGAACAGTCTATGCAAAGACTTGGGTGCAGGACACTGCATGGTGGGTTTGAAAGGTCGTCAGTGTGGCTAAGGGTGGTGGGGAAAATGGGAGGGATGGTGGACCTAGTAGGTGCAAGGGGCTCTAAGCTTTATCCTGAGGAAGCCATGAAGGGCTTGAGTCAGAGGAGAGCGATGATCGGAGTAAGAGTCTAGCTTCTTCCTCTGTAGAATGGGAATGATAATACAGCGCCTACCTCCTAGGTGGGGATGCAATGAGAAGATACACGTAGAACTCTTAGTAAAGTACCAGGCCCCTGTAACCGTTTGAAATCATTAATCTTAAAAAAATACAATGTTAGTTTATTAACTTAACTCTCGATCAAACATGAAAATGGGCGTAATGTAGATTTAATAAATGTCCATTTATATTTTGGATCATTTAGTTAGTGTTCCAGTATGATCTTTACTTAGTAAGCAGTTACTAAAGAAGTACTTTAATTGGGTTAGTTGTATATTTTTAGTTTTTTTTTTTATGATAAATCATACGTAAGATGAAATTGATCACTCTAACCATTTTTGAGTGTGCAGTGCAGTACATTCATGATGCTGTGTGACCATTTTTACTGTCTGTTTCTAGGTTTTTAAAATCATCTCATACCGAAATTCTATACCCAATAACCCACTTGTCGTTGAGCTGATTTTGACTGACGGTGGTTCGAAACCACCAGTTGCTCTGCAGGAGAAAGATGAGACTTTCTGCTCCCACAAAGACTGAAAGACTTAGAAACCCTATACAGGGTCGCTCTGAGTTGGACCCAACTTGATAGCACACACATTTCATTTGGAGTCCTGGTATGGTACTGTATGGTAATCACTGGACTGCTAAGCGAAAGGTCAGTGGTTCAAACCCATCAGCTTCTCTTCGAAAACCCCATTCAGGGAGGCTAGGAGTTGGATCAGCAACAGTATTTCATTGTATAGGTGTACCACATTTTGTTCATTCATTCATCTGTTGACGGTCACTTGTGTTATGTCCATCTTTGACTTGTGAATGGCACTGCAGTGACCAGTGGTGTTCAAGTCTCTCTGTCCTGCGTCACTCTCCAGTGAAATTCTCTGGTCGGTTCCAGCTAGGAGTGGAACTGCTGAGTCATAAGGCTAGTTTCTGTTGAAGTTTTTGAGGAACTTAGAATTGTTTCCACAATGTCTACGCCATCTTACACTCCCACCAGCAATAAAGGAGAATTCCAGTTCCGCCACATCCTTACCATCACGCTATTTTCCATTAGCGTGTTGTTTTACTTCTGAATTACAGTCATCTTAGCAGATTTGAACTACTTAGTAAACACTGTGGTGTGACGCTGTAGCATTAGCACAGGATTGCTAGCCACAAGGTCAACAGTTCAAACCCACCAGCCACTCCTCAGAAATGCTATACAGGATGGCTATGAGTCAGAACTGACTTGCCAGCATTAACAACAAAAATAATAATGGCTAATTAAGTTCAATATCTTTTTATGAGTTTATTGACCATTTGTGTATATTCTTTTGAGAATTGTCTATTCAGATCCTTTGCCCATTTTGAAGTTGGGTAGTTTTTTTGTTGTTGAGTTACAGAGTTCTTTTTATGTTCAGGATCAGGACTGCTTGGGATCTGTATATTACTCTGGTTAGCATTGCCATCTCCCCTTTCATTAAGGTCTTCTTTCATTTTTTTCAGCAGTGCTGTAGTGTTCAGTGGACAAGTTTTTAACTTTGGTTAAATTGATTCCTAAGTGTTTTATTCTTTTTGATACTGTTGCAAATGGAACTGGCTTCATTTCCTTTTCAGATTGTTTACTGCTGATGTATAGGAACATGCATGTTTTCTGTGTGTTGACTTTGTACCTGTAACTTTGCTATGACTAGTTGTAATATTGTTATTTTAGAATGTCCCTCAGCGCCTTGTAGAGAAGTGACCTGGGAAGTTGCCTGCACCTTTTAGGCTAGAGTGTTACACATGTGTTCACAAATACTCGAGCACCCCACAACTGTGAGGGCACTGGGGTATAACTGTGGAGGTGGATTTAGGGCAGAGCGGGCTCTCTTGGATATATCCAAAAGAGTGCTGAGTCATGGAGGGAAGCCATGGGCACCAGGATGCCAACCCCAGAGATGGGGACTGGCAGGACAGAGGGATGGCAGTGCCCACCCAGAGTCTGGTCCAGCATCTGGGTGAATATTGGTGCCATCAAAGTGGGGGACACCAAAAGGGTGTGTCTGGGGGAGAGGGTGAGTTTGGTCTGGGATATGTGAGGGACGTAGAATTCCTAGTCCTCCTAGTTTTATCCGGTCTGACTTCACCTGGACTTAGGGAATAGGACCACCTTCCTTCCCATCGATTCTCCTGGAACATCTGACCTCTAAGCAACATGGCTCAGTAAGACCCAGCCTCCCATTCTTGCCTTTGGAGTTTCTCACTGAACCCTGGGCCCTGCCAGGAATCCCATAAGTTGCCTACACCTCCAGACCCTGGTTGGGGTGGCCTCTGGAATTCTGGCTCCACCCTTGGCCGGATCTGTCCTCTCCTTTCCACCTTTAAGACAATGATGTCTTAGAAACCTGGAATCTAGGTGGAGAAGGGCAGCTGCCAGGGTTTGAGGTCAGAGCAGAGACCCTCAGATAGCCCTGATGGACCCCAACGTTGTCCCTGATTGGTTTTGGAATACTTGGGTCTGTTGCAGTTTTCTGAGAGAGCCGATAGATAAGAAAATTAGTCTCCATTGAACGGAGCTTGAATCCCTTTCCTTAAATCAAAACTTAATTGAGACCAAAGGAAGTTGGGATATTGTCAGGTACTGTCACTGGGGGAAACTGAGGCTCAGGGTCACACAGCAAGGTGGGGGGCAGGCTGATTCCAATGCACCACACCTTTCCCTCAATCCCTGACTATAACAATTGTATTTTTAAATCAAAAGGAAAACCAGCAGGCAAATGGCAGTGCAGGTTCCAAGGTGTCTTTTTATAGAAAAGGTGGAAAAAACCCCTCAGGCAGTTTGAAATTGGCATGTGGTGGGTGGCTGCTCATAGTCTAGAAGGCGTTTTCAGTGCCGTCGACTGTCAGTGCCGATTTTGGGGCTGAGACGGCATCAGTGGGGGTGGAGAGGCAGTGGACCCTCAAGATGGACTTTACGTGTTGGCCTCTGTGAGGAAGGGTTTGGGCTGGAGGTTGGTGGTGAGCCCCCGTGGCGGGGTTGCCTTGATTTCTGACCTGGAGAGATGGCCAGGGGGTTCCCTGACAGTGTCACTGGCCTCAGGCCCCCAGGTACATGGGGTCCTCCTGTCCGTGGGGTCCCATCCTCCAGCCCTTGAGCTGTGTGCTGGGTCGTTGACACCCTCTAGAGATGTGGGTGGATTAAAATCTCACAAACTGTGCCCAGAAAATATAAGGGAGTCATAATTACCTGTTGCTGTTAAGTGCTGTCGAATCAATTTCGACCCATAGCGACCTTGTATAGGGTTTCTAAGGAGTGACTGGTGAGCTTGAACCGCGGACCTTGCGATTTAAACGACTGGGTGGTCTGGCGCGTTAACCAACAGCAACACACCAGGACTCCCTAAAGAGAGATAATATACCTGGAAAAAGTGTGTTTAAGGTGTGGAACAGCCAGCCAGGCAGAGGGAACTCAGAGGGTGTCTGGGCCGCCCAAGCCTGGCATAGCTGAGATGAAGAGGGTGAGCTGAGAAGGTGGAGGGCAGCCAGAGGCTTTGGGAAGTGACCGAGGCAATCCTGAACATCTGGTGGACCTAAGCGTAAGCAGAGGTATGTTCCTCCCGACCCTGTGGAGCTGGGGAATAATCACTGAGCTCTAGATTCCGAACAGTTTCATGTGCTGCTGCTTCACGCGGCCACCATTGTCCCTGGTTTATAGATGAGAATATGGAGACCTGAGAGGTACAGGGGCTTGCCCGAGGCCACCCAGCTGATAAGCAGGGAATTGGGATTTACAGGCTGGCTGTTTGGTTCCAGAGTTCACCCCTAGCCCCATGCCAGGGGAGGCAGTCAGTGCTAACCATGAGCTCCCAGGCTGCTATCAGCTTGCATGACCTCTGCATCTGGGTTCTGCTGTTCCTCTTCAGGTTGGTCACAGTTACTCAGGCCAGACCTCGCCTACAAAAACCCCTCCTGGGTTTTGTACAGACAGGCCCCAGATGGAAGTTGAGAGCAAACACTTCAGGGATTCAGTCTCATAGGGGCCTCTGAGGGCAGGAGCTGATGGGGTCTGGAGAGGCTGAGAAGACTGCCAGGGCACTGAACAGCCAGCTAGGAGGGGAGCTTAAGGAAGATTTTCAGAGGAGATGGGATCAGACCAGAGTTGCATTTATCTCTGAAAAGTCCTTCCTTTGGACAGTGAGCCTCCTGGCCCTCAGGGTGTACAAGTGAGCAATGTGGGATGAGGGATAAGTTTGAATGAATGGCTAGGCAGATCCCTTTCAACACAGATGCTGCAGGGTGGGCTGAGGTGTTTGCTACCTAGACAGACTCAGGATCTGTGCCCACCCTGCACATGCTCACAGGCAAGCCCAGAGTGGTGGTATGAGCTAGACTCTGGCACCAACTCCTTGAGTTCAAACCCCAGCCCTGCACCTTTCTAGCTGTGGCCTGAGGTGAGTCATGTGCCCTCTTTGGGCCTCGGGGTCCCTATCTGTAAAGTGGGGTTTCAATGGGAGGATGGGGCTGACGGATGCAGAGCCCACATGAGAGGCTGCCATGTTGGCCCAGTGCAGCTGGTTTCTCATGGAGATTAAAAAGAGCAGGCTGGTTTCCTTGTGCTGCTGTCTGGAGTGGGGGACAGAGATGGTGCATTCAGGAAAGGGAGCGTGAAAACGTGAGTCCCTGGGAATGAGGGTCCCTTCCCCGTGTTGGTGTATGGTCTGTGAGGTAAAAGGGAAGTCACTCTGATATCTGAGCTATTCAGATGAGTGTTCTCATTCTTGTGAGAACTTCCTCCGTACGGGCACTTTATGTAGTGTCTTCTAACCATTCCTCCCTGAATGGCCTGGTGCTATCCCCACGGAGAGAAGGGGAAACACATCCCGAGAGGTTCAGCGAATGCTACAGGCCCCACAGCAGTAAGAGGGAGCCTAGGGCCAGCCCGCCCATTTGGTACTCTCCTATTGGCAGATTCTACACTGGAGAGGGTTTTCCAGACTGTCAATCTCTGTGAGAGGGAAGCCTCATCTTTCTCCTGCAGAGTGGTTGGTGGATTCAACCATCCCGACCTTGGGGTTCGAAGTCCAATGCTTATCCTGCAGAGTCACCATGCTCGGATGCCTCCCAAATCCTTGACCAGAGGGGCATTAATCAAAGGGACCTTCAAAGTCATAGTGGGGAGAGGTGAATGGGCCCACTTAACCCATTTTAAAGGCGACTTAACTGAGACCCAAGGAAGTTCTTCCCCTGCTGGGACCACTGTGGAGAGCAGTAGGGGCTTGCTGGTGGGGCCTACAAGGCTCTTGGGAAGTGTGGGGGCTCTCATCTCTGCCTGTAGCTGCCTCGACCTTCACCCACCTCTCAGTGTGACCCACCCCCACTTCTCCATGCCCCCACTCTCGGCAGAGAGGATACCACAACAGTACCTAAT
>NW_006408639.1:8963889-9000833 GCF_000296735.1 Chrysochloris asiatica | reverse complement strand
GGGGGGGGCACTGAGGGAGTGTTTTACAGTGAAGGGGGCAGCAGAGATAAAACGTGTGGGTGGCAGGCAGGAGAGAGTGCAGGTTGGAGTCTGTGGGGGGGAGTTGAGGGAGGGGGGGGCCTTGTGTGCAGGCCAAGAACTTGGATGCTGTTCTGTGGGTGGCAGGAACCAGCATCAGCATTGGGGAGGAGGGGCCATAGTCAGTTTGGCTCTGGAAAAAACCTGTGGCCGTGGTCAGTGGTCACCTATATTGCCAGGTGCCAGCGATTCTCCTCTCCTCCCACCCACCCACTGCTGGGCCAGGTGGCTCCTGGCGGGACCTCTCCAGCTCTGAAGACAGTGTGGAAATTGCCATGGAAACAGCAGTCCCCAAATAGGGACAGGCCCTGAAAGTCCTTTCAGGCTCTGGACCCTCAGTACCCCTAGACAGAGCACGCAGTTTTCCTTTTCCCAGAGTCTGTGTTTGGGCCAAGACCACACCACCCACCTCTGCTGATACTGGATGACTCTGGGCCTGCCTGAGCCACCAAGGCATACTCCCCAGCCCCACACATCCACCTCTGCTCTGAAACCCAATAAATCACAAGCGGCTCCATTAGGAGGCCCAGAAGCCCCAGTGGGGCGGAATCATTAGCACTTTAGTGTCTGATCGGTAAATAATGGGGGGCGTTGGCGGTGTGGGCAGAGGCCTTGAAGTGAAGGCCAGACCCAGGAAATGGAGGCTGGCGGTCCCCCCAGGCCTCTCATGGGCCTCTGCCCACCATCTGCATTCAGGGCGTCCACGATGGAACCTTCCAGAAATAGTTCTCCTAGCTCACAGTCCAGGTCCTTCCCAGCTCCCAGTGCCAAATCCTGTAGTTGTTGATCAAGGTGAGGACCAAGATGGGAACCGCTCCGCAGGGGTGGTGTTGTTCTTAGGTGCCATTGAGTAGGTTCTGACTCATAGTGACTCCGAATAGGATTTCTGAGGTGGTAAATCTTTTCAAGAGCATAAAGCCTCATCTTTCTCTCTCAGATCAGCTGGTGGGCTTGAACCACCAACTTCCTGGTTTGTAATCCCGAGCCACTGTGCTCCTTTGGGGCATTGCTATATTTGTTAAGTGCCATTGAGTCCGTTCTGACTCCCGGCGACCCTATATAGCAAGGGCAATGCTGTTATTAAGTGCTGTCAAGTCCTCTGCACAGGGTTTTCGAGGAGGGGCTGGTGAGCTCTTTTCATTCAAAATTGATAACATCAGTCGAGGGCTGAACAAAATTATCTACTGAGAAATTAGCCATCTAGAAAGGGAATTGTAATCACTGACATGAAACAAGGTGTATAGTTTGCTGCTGATATCTTATCTGTAAACCTTACCTAATTCACAATAAAAAGTTAAAAAAAAAAACTAGCCTGCTATATTTAATTAACTCACCCCTAAGGAGCTCTGGTCTGGTAGCGTAGTAGTTACGAATCGGGCTGCTAACCTCATTCAATAGCAGTTCGAAACTACCAGCTGTTCTGCAGGAGAAACATTAGGCTTTCTGCTCCCGTAAAGCTTTGCAGCCTCGGAAACCCGGTGCAGGGTCGCTATGAGTCGGAACCGACTCCACGGTATTTACCAACAACAGCAACAATGTGATGGCTGGAACTGCAGATGCGTTGGCAGGACCAGGCCAAATTATTTCGTGGACCTTCTGTGGCCTGCACGCCAGACGTTCCCCACCCCTGCTGCATCGGGTTTCCAAGGAGCGGCTGGTGAATTTGAACCACTGACCTTGTGGTTCTCAGCCCAGTGCTGATCCTACAGTGGCATACTAGGATTGAGGATTAAATGACGTAATCCCGGCTAGAGGAGAAAGCATAGAGTAAATGGTTGGTTGGGTGTGTCTGATTCCTTGTTGTTAGGTGCTGGCAAGTCGGACCGAGGCTGTAAATCTTTATGGGAGCGAAATGCCCCATCATTCTCCCAAAAAGCGGCTGTGGTGGATTCAAACTGCTGACCTTGTGGTTAGCAGCCCAGCTCGTAACCCACTACACCACTAGGATTCCTTGAGTAAACAGTTATTGGTGTTAAGTGTCTTCAAGGTCTGCCTCATGATGACACAGGAGCAGATGGGAGGTTCAAGCCGACCCTGTCCAGTACTTACCCTCCAGCACCATCACACCAGGACTCCTGCTTCTTATTGTAGCTTTTATTATTATAAAGTCCTCCCTACTGACGTGGGTTGAGTCTCTGAGCTGGGGCATGGGTACCACGTGGTCACTTTCATCTCCTTACAGAGTGGACCTGGCCCAGAGATGTCTGCTGAGGACCCCAAGCCAGTCTTACACTCCGCAGTGCCCACAGCAGTTGTGGGAGGCTCTGGACCCAGCTGAGTGGAGCTCTTGGCAGAGCCTGTACCCAAGCAGAGAAGTGGCCATAAGCCAGTACCCACCCCTAGGGACTGAGAGGAGGCAGTGAGTTCATATCTACAAGTTCTCCAGTCCCAGGAGGAGAAGTCTCCCTGGAGAGGCCTGGAATCCCCTTCAGGGGAGAAAGCTGGGAAAGAAAGGTCCAGGGTGAGGAGGAACCTAGAGAAGCAGCATTCCCCCCACCCCCTCAACTAGAGCAGTATGGAGGGAAAGGCTTTTCACTGGGCCAGGAAAGCAGCAGCTGCCCATCCCACACTGTGCTCCTCTGGGACTAGGGAGGAGGGCTGAAAATGCAGCAGCCAGGCTGGCGGAATGAGAAACAGCTTTGAGAAGGGGGAGCTTGGGGTCTGGGGGCTGTGTCCAGCTAACAAAACAATGGCTGCCTCATTCAGTGTCGGTGGCAGCAGCTTCCAGGCCTCAGGCCCAGTTCACATCACCCTGTGCTGCTGAACCAACCTCAGATGTTTGACTGCGGGAAGCATTCAGGTGGCTCCCTCAGTCTTTGGGAGCCAGGAGCCTCTGCCTGGTGACCCACATAGCTAGTTGGGAACGTTTGTTGAGCAGTATAGAGCTCAGTGTGGAGAGCTATTGTGAGCTGAAACCTTTCCAACAGTGCAAGTTGTTATTTTACAGATAAAGTGAGCATCTTGGTCCCCCCCAGGGGAAGTGCTGGTATGGAACTGAGTCTGTCTTTCTGGGTGCCAGGCTACCCTCATTGGGTGGGGGTGTCAGCTCAGTGGACTCCATGCCCACAATAAGCCTTCCTAGAGCAGCAGGTGTGAGTTCAAATCCTGACTTGACCAAGTGCCAGCTCGCAGCGTCTGTAGAAGGGGGTGCTCTGAGCTGGGACTTAGAACAACAGCGTTCAAATAGTGTTGGGCTTCAGTGGCAGCCACGGTCCAACAGAGTTTAGTGAATCTTTTTTTTTTTTTTTTTTTTACGTGGGAGAACATTAGCTTTACATTCATCCTATCGTATATCCTTTCATTGCCCTGGTTCCCCTCCATGCATCATCAACCAACCACAGGGTATATCCTGAAAGCCTGCCCTCCAGTCGTCTGTACACAGCCCCTCTCCCTCTCTGGGTCTAAAGTCCCCAGCCGCTCCATCTCTCCTCTACTCTGCCTCCATCTCTGGTGTCACTGCTTCTCTGGGTAGGATCTCACACTCACTCTTCTCCCTTGATGGTTCCAGGGACCTCCGCTTCTGGACTGCAAAGTCAATCACTCCCCTCCCTTTGCTACAAAATGTCCACTTTTACATTTCCAACCCTTGCAGTCAGTCCTGATAACAATTATTCACCATTATACCACAAGGGACCTATCCCCATCTCCTTTCATTAGGCCCGCCCAAACAGATTGGATACTACTCAGTGGAGAGTAGTATCCATGCCGTCTCGATCTAGACTCCCTCTTGAAAGCTTGTAAACCAGTCACTTCTTGCCTTTGTAGGCCACTCCCTCCATTTTGGGTAGCCAATGTCCAAGATGCCCATCCCTGTGTATGGAGGGGGTGGGAATGATCCTTGCTGAAAAGATTTGTTCCCTCTTTTGAGCTACTGCATCTGTAGGTGTAGGTCAAGTTCATCAAATTGTATCAGATTACTCTTTTTTTCCTCTTCTTTCTTCTTCTAGTTGAGCTCTGATCATCCAGCCATTGAAGCCAGGTCAAATGGGTATTATCTGCAAGTGTGGGTGTTCTTGCACATATACCCTCTCTTCTTATCAGCTGGATGCTTCACTCTCCACTCTAGTCCTCTGTGGCTATGTCACTGACTCTGGGCCCAAGAGTCCCCATGTCTTGCCACACAGCTGGCCAGCCAGGTCTCCACCTGGGTTCACAAGACTCTATGGAACATTGTAGGGCTTAGCTCACAGCTTCATTGCTGTTTTTCCCTCACTTCCCGTTATCGGTGATGAATATGGTCACCAATCAGAGCCTGTATTCCCATTGAGTCTTAGTCTTGGAAAGGAGTTTGCCCTGAGGGGACCCAACCACTTGCCTTGATGTCTCCTGGGCCAGCAATTTGCTTGTTCTTGTAGTAACAGTCGGTCTGCTTATATTGTTTTGTATTTTTCCTGTAGGTCTTTCTTTCAAGAAGCATTTTGTGAATCTTTTTCTAGGCCTGACTTTTGGGTCTCCCAGCGTATGTCTATTAGACCACCATTAGGTTTTCTGCCCGGTCCCCCTCCGTCCTGTCTCCCTAGTCATGGTTTTGGGTCCTTTGCTGAGTCCTGCCCTTGCGGAGCTCCTAGCTTGATGGAGACAGGGCTTACTCAGGTGTTGGTCCTTAGTCAGTTGGAGACACAGCTGGACTTCAGTAGATAATTGATGAACAAATGCAAAACAGCTTCACTCAGGAGAGCCCAGAGGACTGTGGGAATCACCAGGAGAGGGAAGGTCAAGGGAAGCCACAGAGGAACAGAGCCAGATCAAGTAGGACCTTGAGGATTCAGGAGCATAGTTTAGGTTTATTTATGTTAAGTGCACTGGGGAGCCTCGAAGGATGTTGCTTTGTGGAGGTGTTGTTGTTAAGTGCCTTCAAGTCGGTTCCGACCCACAGCAACCCTGTACAGGGTTTCCGAGGCTGTGAATCTTCATGGGAGCAGAAAGCCTCATCTTTCTCCCGCGGAGCCACTGGTAGTTTCAAACTGCTGACCTTAAGGTTTGCAGCCCGATTCGTAACCACTATGCTACCAGATTATTTTACAGGTTTTTT
The DNA here is from genome assembly GCF_000296735.1 of Chrysochloris asiatica. NCBI lineage: Eukaryota > Metazoa > Chordata > Mammalia > Afrosoricida > Chrysochloridae > Chrysochloris > Chrysochloris asiatica. The sequence goes on along the minus strand of NW_006408639.1, from coordinate 8,995,723 downwards.
TTTGTTGTTGTTGTTGTTGTTTTAAATAATATTTTAATTTTGGATAATTTTAGATTTACAGGAAAGAATCAAAGGTAATACAGTGTCTGCCCTTCACCCAGTTTCTCCATTATTAGCTTCTTACATATTAACATGGCATATGATAGTGAGTCAGAATCGACCCCTCGGCACTTAACAACAATGACATTTGTGAAAACTAAAAAAGCAACACTGGTACATTTCTCTGAGTTGAACCACAGCCTTTACGATACAAATAACCTCTTTTTGTTCCAGGTTGCAACCCAGGATCCCACATTGCATGCGCACACACACACACACACACACACACACACACAGAGAGGCAGGAAAACTTACCTTCCCAAGGTCACCGCTCGATAGCAATCAAAACCTTAAAGCAGAATGGTGTGTACCCTTCCTAAGTACAGAGTCCTGAGAGCCCTTGTGGTTGGATCTGGGCGGAACCACTGTGGCATGCAACCCGCAGGTGCTCACCATTGATGTCCCATCAGCCTCAAAGTGCCGTGTGGTGGGATTGAGGTTTGGTGGGATCTGTGGGCAGGATGCCAGGCTTGAGAAACTGGCTGTCTAAGCTCTCTCTCCAAGTGGTGTAGTGGAGCGAGAAAGACAACACCGCTGTAGTCGGTAGTGAAATCAATATGTCATAGTTTTAATAGGAGAGTCGGCCCAGCTGAACTACAGTCCCTGGAGGCTACCATGAAGGGTAGGGGAGGAGGAAGGGATGTCCTCTTGCAGTAGCCTGCCCCCAAAAAAGAACAGAGACCAAACCCCACTGGTCCACCCATTTTATAGACAGATAAACTGAAGTTCTTAGAGAAAATGAATCCGGTAGCCAGGTTTTGCTTGGGCCTGGGCACCTGCCACACACAGTAGGAACTTGGCTGACCCCTATTTTCCCCTTAGTGATTTCAGTCTCTTACTTGGAAAGGAAGCAGCGGAATACAATTCATTACACACCGCGTTAATTGTTACATTGACCGTTCACACGTGAGCTGCTTCAGGGCAGAGACTGCTCCGTGCTATTTACTAAAGAAAAAAATTGATTTAAAAAAATTTTTTTTTTAATTTCCAAATAAGTTATTTTCTTTAGCAACTATCTAGCACAGTGTGTGTGGTCTGTGTGTTGGAGAAGCTCAGGTATGAAAGGTACCTGTCAGTGGACCTCCATCTCAGCCCCTTACAGAGGAGGGGACTTTGCATCAGCCTCTTGAAGAATGGCTGAAAACTTACTATCTTTCCACCTGGAAAAGAGCACAGCTCCAAATGCCTGGGGGCTCAGGGTGACTCAGAGGTGTGGGGAGATTCTGGAGTCACCTGGGGGTCCGGTGGAATGTGGCAATATTTGAAGAACTGCAGAAATTGATGAACTTGGAGAGACACTCTCAGGGGGACTGTCTATAAAATGTCCGTGTAGCAGTTCAGTTGTTGTTGTTGTTAAGGGCTGTCAAGTCGATTCTGACCCATAGTGACCCTGTATACAGTTTCTGAGGAGCAGCTGGTGAGCTTGAACCGCCAACTTTGCAGTTCATATGGCTTTGCAGTCTGGCGCATTAACCCACAGCGCCACCCCAGGACTCTCCAGTGTTTCAGTAGTCATTTATTTACTTTTTTATTTTTGTAAAAACATCGCTGTAGTTATTGTAACAGCAAAAGCCAGACTTACGTGTAACAAGTTTAAAAAAACTCTATATGGCCCTTCTAAGGCACTCTAGTTAGAGCTGTCATTACTAGCCAATTAAATGAGGCTTCAAATCACATGGTTTTATCTGTATACTCTGTTGTTTTCTTTGCTGCCAATTTTGTTTTTAAAGTTTTCTCTTTTTTTAAACTGCTTCCCCTTCACCCATATTAATACGTGTCTACTCGGCTTCTCTGACTTCCACAAACATTTATAGCCTCAGAAACCCTAACCAGGGTCTCTGTGACTCAGCACTTAACAACACCCTCTAAGCTGTGAATAATTCTCACTTCCCTTCCACCCCTGGTTTCTTTGGTCGGGAAAACCTTTTCTGGACTTTTTTGCGGTAGTAGTCTCGCGTACAATATTTATCTGTTTGTGATTGACTCATTTCACTGAGTATAATGTCCTCTAGGTTCATCATGTTATGAAGTGTTGAGCAAATGCATCATTATTCTTCACCATGGCATAGTATTCTATTGTATTATGGAAGTTTATTCAGCCATTCTTCTGTTGATGAACACCCAGGCTGTCTTTTTGTCATTGTGAATAGTGTAGCAGTGAGCATGGTTGTGCATGCTCTTATTTTTTGAGGATATATGCCAAGTAGAGAGATTGCTAGAGAGTCCTGGTGTGGCACTGTAGGATAAGCACTGCACTGCAAGGCCTGTTTCAATAGCAAGGTTGGTAGTTTAAACTCACCAGCCATTCCTCAGAAACCCTATATAGGGTTGCTGTGAGTCAGGACCAACTTAACAACAATATTTCTATTTCCAACTTTTTGAGAAAATACCATACAATTTTTCACCGTGATTGCACCATTTTACAGTTGTTGTTGTTGTTAGGTACCATCTAGTCGGTACCGACTCATAGGGAACTTATGCACATCACAATGAAACACTGGCCAACCTTATTATTCTTGCCTCACTTGAGTCCATTGATGCTGCCACTTGGCCAATCCATCTCGTTGGGGGTCTTTCTCTTTTTCTCTGACCCTCCACCTTACCAAACATGATATCCTTCTCCAGTGACTGATCCCTCCTGACAATATGTCCAAAATATGAGACACGAAGTTTGGCCATCTTGGCCTCCAAGGAGCACTCTGGCTGCACTTCTTCCAACATGGATCTATTGGTTCTTTTGGCAGCCCATGGCACTTTCAATATTCTCCTCCAACACCATAACTCAAAAACATCAATTCTTCTACGGTCTTCCTTAGTCACTGTCCAGCTTTCACATGCATATGAGGTTATTGAAAATACCATGGCTTGGGTCAGGCGCACCTTAGTCCTCAAGCTGAAACCTTGGTCTTCAACACTTTAAAAAGGTTTTGTGCAGCGGATTTGCCTAACACAATACGTTGCAAGATCCATCCGACATCAGCAATGATAGCTCTCATTCCATGGCCTCTTCTGAGTCCGGCTTGAACCTCTGGAAGTTCTCTTGTCAATGTATGATTGTAGCCATTTCTTTATTACCTTTAGCAAAACTTTACTCGCATGGGATATCAAAGTGATTGTCCGGTGATTTCCGCATTCTGTTGGGTCACCTCTCTTTGAATGGGCACAAATACGGATCTCTTCCAATCAGTCAGCCACATAGTTGTCTTCCAAGTTTCTTGGCATAGGTAAGTGAGTGCCTCTTGTGCTGCCTCACTTTCTTGAAAGATTTCAATTTTTATTCCGTCAATTCCTGGTGCCATGTTTTTTGTCAATACCTTCAATGTACCTTGGACTTCCTCCTTCGGTATCATTGTCTTTTGATCATAAGCTACCTCTTGAAACGGTTGAACATTAACCATTTCTTTTTGGTACAGTGACTCTGTGTGTTCCTTCCATCGTGTTGCTTTCTGCATCATTCAATAATTTGCCCAGAGAATCTTTCAATAACGAAAGTCGAGGCTTGCATTTTTTCTTCATTTCCCCCAGCTTGAGAAATGCTGAGCATGTTACACCTTCCTTTTTGGTTTTCTGATTCCAGATCTTTGCACATTTTGTTGTAATATTTAGCTTTATCTTCTCGAGTTGATCTTTGAAATTTTCTTCTCAGCTCTTGTACCTCCTCATTTCTTCCATTTGCTTTAGCATCTCTATGCTGAAGAGCAAGTTTCAGTGTCTCTTCTGACATCTCTTTTGACCTTTTCCTTCTTTCTTGTCTTCTTAATGACTTTTTGCTTTCTTCATGTATGATGTTCTGATGTCATCCCACAATTCTTCTGGTCTTTGGTCTTTAAAAGTATTTAATGTATTAAATCTGTTCCTCAGAAGATCTCTAAATTCAGGTGGGATATATTCAAAGTCATATTTTGGCTCTCGTGGACTTGTTTTCATTTTCTTCAGCTTCACTTTGAATTTGCATATGAGTAATTGATGGTCTGGTCCACAATAGGAGGGTCCTAGTGTTTCCATATCCTGGCCAACACTTATTTTCTGTTTTTTGAACTTCGCTATTAATGATGGAGTAAGATGATACCTCATTGTTGTTTTGATTTGCATCATAGCGATCCTGTATAGGGTTTCGGAGGAGCGGCTAGTGAGCTTAAATCACAAAATTGGAGGTTTAAGCTCACTAGCTGCTCCTCCAGAACCCTACACAGGGTTGCTATGGGTTGGAACCAACTCGACGGCACTTAACAACAACAGTGGTGGAGCTCTGGTGTTGCGCTGTGGGATAATGCACTGGATCACAAGGTCAGTTTGAACTGCAAGGTCGGTAGTTCAAATTCACCAGCCGCTCCTCGGAAACCCTATACAAGGTGCTATGAGTCAGAATGGACTCGAAGGCACTTAACAACAACAATAATGGCTAATGATCATGAGCATTTTTTCAGATGTTTGCTGGCCATCTGAATATCTTCTTTGGTGACGTGTCTGTTCATGTCCTCTGCCAATTTTTTAATTGGATTGTCTTCTTCCTGTTGAAATGTTAACATAAAAGTAATGCCTTGTCTGGTGTGTAATTATCCAACATTTCCCCCCAGTCTGTGGGTTCTCTACTCGTTTGATAAAATATTTTGATGCACACAAATGTCTCAGTTTTAGGAGGTCCCAGTCATCTATCTTGTCTTCGGTTTGTGTGTTGTCAGTAATGGTCTGTAGTGTATTTATTCCATGTGTCTGAGTCCCTAAATTTGTCCCTATTTTTTCACTGATGATCTTTATAGTTCTAGGTTTTACATTTAGGTCTTTAATCCATGTTGAGTTTGATTTTGTATATGGCGTGAGATATGGGTCTTGTTTCATTCTTCTGCAAATGGATTTTCAATTTTGCTAGAATCATTTGTTGAAGAGACGATCTCTTCCCATTTAATGTGTTTCTGTCACTTTGTCAAAGATCAGCTAACTGTAGGTAGATGGATTTACTTCTGGATTCTCAATTCTCTTCCATTGATCTATGTCTTTTGTTGTATTTTTGTTGTTGTTAAGTGCTGTCAAGTTGGTTCTGACGCATAGCCTTAGGGTTGTATAGGGTTTCCGAGGAGCAGCTGGTGAGTTTGAATCTCCAACCTTGTAGTTCCATGCATTGCCCTGCAGCGCCACACCAGGACTCCTTCATTGCACACAAGGCTATTTTGATAACTGTGATGTGGGATCAGGAAGTGAGAGGCCTTCTATTTTGTTCTTCTTTCTTAGTAATGCTTGGGTGACTCGTTTTTCCATCTTTTAAAAGAATGTTGTTGGAACCTGGATTGGGATTGCATTATATCTATAGATTGCTTTGCGGAGTGTTGACGTTTTCACAATGTTAAGACTTCCTATCCACAAGCATGGTGTAGTCTTCCATTTTTGCAGGTCTCATTTGGTTTCTTGTCGTAGTGTTCTGTAGTTTTCTTTGTATAGGTCTTTTGTTTCTCTGGTTAGATTTATTCCTAAGTATTTCATCATTTTGGTGGCAATTGTAAACGGTCATTGTTTTCATAGTGGCAGATTTTGTCAATTATTCTGGTGTTTGAATATTGTGGTGATAAGTATTTGTGAACTTGTGAACTTCTTTGAGAATGAAGTTGCAGTTAAAGGAAACCGAGCCCACTGTTCTTGTTTCTGACTTCTAGTGGCCCCTCAGTATATGGTTTCCAAGGCTGTAAATCCTTATAGAAGCAGAAAGCCTTATCCTTCTCCCAAGAAGTGGCTGGTGGGTTTGAACTGCCCACTTTGTGGTTGGCTGTCCGGTGCTTGTCCTACAACATCAGGGCTCCTTAATTAAAGGAAAAGGAGCACATTTTTTAAAAAGGCTCGTTTGTACTCTGTTACTAATAATGTTGTAATTCAACGTAGATAGATTTTACAAAACAATTGAGTTGTTAGGATTCATGTAATCTAAAGAATATTGCACTTAAGTAATTTACAATGATGTTTATACCATATTCAATGATTAAAATTGGTACACAGTATCTTTAAGGATTCCTATGGATTTACAGGATTAAGACCCTGGGGGCGGGACCCCCTGAGCTTCTGCCCTGTGTGATACCAGCCCCAGTGCAGCTCTTGGTCCGAGGAGAGGGTGGGGCACAGGAAAGAGATTTGAGTCCTAAGAGCCAGATCGCAAAGGCCAAGCTGGCAAAGTTGGGATTTTATCTATCGCAGACAGGGGAGGGCTTAAGTCTGAGAGGGACTAACACTTGTATATTGGGAGAGCAAGATAGGGGCCCTCCCCCTGAGAACAGAGCGATTTATGTTTTGAAAGATTTCTACTAAATGAGACTTGAGGGAGGGCGGGGCTAATGGTGGGATTGCAGGCAGGGTGGTATTTTGGGCCTCTGGAACTAACGGCCCCTGGAGACCAAGTTCACTTGAGGCCACACTCAGGACGGCTGCCTGGTCTCCAAGCCCACGGCCCCCATTCCCAGACTTGCTGCCCTTCCCCCAACATGGGCGGCATTTCCCGCCTGCTTGCTGGACTTAGGTCCCAGCTTCCGTTTCTGAACCAGTCCAATTGTGCTTCCCTTTGCAGTTGGAGAATCAGCTTCCCCCTCAGAGCACAGATCATTTGGAGCAGCTGACAGCTCACTTCTCCTTTAAAAAATTTTAAATTTATTTTTAGGATAAGAAAAAAAAAAAAGGTTGGCGAAAAGCTTTTTAGAAAATTCCTTTGGTGCAGAAGTAATGGCTTGTGAGTGGCAGGGCAGACAATCTGGGCTCTACGTGCTCCCCATCCTGCCCTGGCCACTGCACGTTGGGAACCTCATCGGCACTTTCTAGGATGCCCACCCTAGCTGGACGGGACCCCCATCCTAGGACTCAGGTCTTCTCATCCCCAAATGCGTCATCCTGATTTTCTCCTTCCAGGGAAACAGTCGTGTCCCTGGGGCAGAATTTATCATTTTCATTTTAAAACAACATATTTTTTAACGACATCAGTAATCCATATTCATCGAAGGATGGTTATGTAACCTCGAGAAAATGCAAACTCGCTTCTTCTCTTACAGCAAGCTCCCATGCTCCTGCCCCCCAGCTGCTTGCTGGGAGATGGTTGAGTGCCTCCCTTCCCAGGGCTGTGCCCCAACTCGACACACACAGGATGAAGTCAGATAGATTAGGCCTGAAGCTAGAGGACAGGAAGGAGCCAGCTATACAACAATATGAGGGAGAGATTCCAGTCAGAGGGCAAAGGCACTCGGGCAGGACCAGTTTGCAGTGTGCAAGCAACATAGATATGAGACCAGTGTGCTTGAGTGAGGGAGGAGAGGAGGTCCTGGGAGGAGCATTTAGGGTTGATTCTGATATTGAGGAAGACCCGCTGTGCATTTTTAAAGGGCTCACTTGGCCGCTGTGCTCAAGGGGGGCGTTGGGACAAGAGTGGACACAGAACAACAAGGGCCCAGAGGGGCTGTCTATTGAGGATCCTGTGCGGTTTAGAGTCGGTTGAGTTTGGAAGCTTTTCCGATAGACACGATTTACCCTCAATTCCACTGTGAACCCTTGCCCAGTTCCTATGCAGTATGCTGCACAGCTTTACAACCGATGATCTTGTTCCAGCCCCTGTGTAGGAGGGGCATTGTGAAAATACCTGATTTGTAGTTAAGTAAACTGAGGCTCAGAGTGGTGAGGTCGCCCCCAACCATTCAAGTCTGTCTGTGAACTTGGAGCTTGGCTCTCCTGAGAAATAGCCCTAGCTGAGAGGGCCATTAGCCCAGGGAGTGAAGGGAAGGATCTGCTGTTTACTACTTTATTTTAAAAACGATCTCAGCTTCTGTGCAAAACCCACACAGGCACATCATCAGTGTCTTCGACATTAGGTACAGACAGGAAATTAAAATGAAAACATTTCTCCCCAACGCCAATTTCAATGCCACATTCTGGGGGCCTCCCTGAAGACCTGTTCCGGGCCACCAACACCCAGCTCAGCACGGGCCTGTGGGCTTGGGAACTCACTTCCAGGTTTAGTTCCAGCCGCATGATTTTGCAGAAGGCTGATCTTAAGCAGACTATGGTCCTCTGAGCCTCGGTTTCCTCACCTGTGATATGGGGTCTCCAAAAGAGCTGCTGAGAAGATTCAGACTTTGATGCACAGGTCTGACCGTGACAGTCCAGTGAGCATGGCCTGTCCTGTTTGCCACAGTGACAATTCCATTGTTGTGTGTGCTCCAAGCTTGCTGGGTGGTCCCACAGGCCTCTGCCACCTTGCTTCATCACTCTTAGTGCAGACTGAAGATGTGACTAGGAGTAGGCAGATGTGCCCTAATGTTTGGCCATTGAAGTAGAGTCCCCTTCTCACTGGTAAGCTGTTCTGTGTCCAGGTCTGTGGACTTTCCCAGTGACCTCCTCAAAGGTACTTCCTGGAGGCTTGCTTTCACCTATTGTATAGGGTTTCTGGAAGGAGCTCTGGTAGCGTAGTGGTTACGAATTGGCCTGTGAACCAGCTACTCCACGGGAGAAAGATGAGGCTTTCTGCTTCCGTAAAGATTTATAATCTCAGAAACCCTGTTCAGGGTTGCTATGGATTGGAACTGACTCGATGGGGTTTCTGGAGCCGAGATCTGACACGCTGTTTCCCTTGCAGCTTCAGCCGGAGCAGCTGGACTGTGGGGCTGCCCACCTGCAGCATCCACTGTCAGTCTTGCAGCCCCTGAAGGCCACACCTGTGTTCCGTGCCCCTGGCCTCACTGCTGTAGCCGTGGCTGGTGTCAACAACTACACAGTGGTCTTCCTGGGGACCGTCAGTGGGCGTCTCCTCAAGGTAGGAATCGGGGAGGGCCCAGGTCCTTGGCAGTCTGTACACAGTATTCCCCATGATTCCTGTCAGCCTCACACTTTACAGTTTGTTTACAAAGCATTTTGAAGTCTGTGTTGTAGATTTATGGCTGAGGGCAATAGAGGGCCATTGTACCATGGACAGAACCTTGCACTGTACAGGGCTCTTCTCTTGGGGTCCCCAAGGCTTGGGCTTTGAAGCTGGGCATATCTGAGTTCACATCTCTAGACTCTGCTAGTAGCTAGCTGTGTGACCATGGGCAGCTGCCTGGGGAGTCCTCCAAACCAGGCTCCATGTTGAGATTCCCAGCAACACCTCTCCTACTCTGGGCCTCAGTTTCCCCATTAGTTAAAGGCTGTAAGCCCAACCTCTCTGGACTGTGATGGGGTTTTGATAGGGGAAGTAGACTTTCTCTTTTCCCATATCCTCCCCAATCCTGCCTGGCCACCTTCTGAAGACCCACTCCAAGGTGACTGGTTTCCCTTAGGTAGTCATACTGGGTCCCCAGCCCTGAGATTTTTTGGATCTAGGGAGGAATGTGTGAAATCCAGTGTCCCCACTATTGGACAGGATGAACAATTGGATATGCGGCTCAGGTGAGGTCCTGGGCTTGCCCCCACTGGGCCACTTCCACCCTCCGGGGGAGAGCAAGCTGCCTGGCATGGCTCCACATGGCACCAGACCCTAGCATAACTAACTCAGATCCGCTAACCCAGTTACCCTCCGCTGGCTCAGCAGACGCCACAGACAGGCGGGTGGGGGTGGGTCTACCTTGAACAAACAGCGTGGTCTTTCTGGATTCAGATCCTTACGCCTCCCTGATAGCCTTGGTTTCCTCCTTGGTCTTGGGGAGATAAGTTGAGTGCCCAGGACTGTGATCAGAGTCTACTGGAGTGGCTCGCCTGTCCATGGAAACTGAGGACTGGGAATGCACCCTGGAATCCCAGTGAAACTGCAGTCCTTAGGCACCACTGTCTACCCAGAGCCTTGAAAAGCACGTATGGGCATTTCACTCTCCGGAGGGAGTCACAGCCACTGATCCCATTTCACAGATCAGGAAACTACGGCTCTCAGAGGTCACACAGCGGGAGCTAGGGTTGAGTTCCTGACAGACTGCCCCCTGAGCCGACACCAAACCTCACCTGCACAGCGCTTGTCACAGCATCCAGCCCAGGCCCTGAGGGTGGGAATGGATGGGGTGTCTGCTGAGTGCCCAGGCACAGGGAGGGACACTGAGTCTAGCCGCATGGCCCAGGGCAGGCCCGAGGGGAACTGTGTCAGAGCCACCTGGCGCTCACGGAGACCTTTCCTGGAGGTTAGTGTTAGGAAGCAGGACTGTCTGCACATTAGCAGAGGGGGTGGGGCAGAGTGCTAAACAAGGGGCCAGTGCCCCAAAGGCTGAGGTGGTAACATGTGACTTGAGTTTGTGTCCGGGGAGATGAGGCCAGAGGGTGAATTGGAGCTGGGTCGATGGGGCCTCCCCACCAGAACAAGTTTATTCCATACTTGGAAGGGAGCCCCTAATGGTTTAAAGCTCTGTGGGCAGGACTGTGTGGCAAGAAGCCCCGGGGAGGGTGACTGGTAGCTGCCTGGGGAGTCCCCCAAACCAGGCTCCATTTGAGATTCCCAGCAGGGCCTAGCCGAGCATTGGTCAGCAGGCATGTTTGGGACTCCAGTATGATGGGGCTGCGACCGGCATTGCCAGTCCCAAGAGGACATATAGCTGGCCTTTGTCTTCTTCCTTCCTGGATCTTGGCCAACCCCATCCCTACCCCTGCCCCATCCCCTCCACACTCAGCCTGGGACTTGGGTTAGACAGACCTGGGCTCAAATCCTTTTCCACTGTGTGACCCTTGCCGAGTCCCTTGGCCTTTCTGGCTGCAGTTGTCTCATCTGTGCAATGGGAGGAATGACAAGTGTGGGCTCGGGAAAGCAGCTGGTACCATCAGTGCTTTGCTTGTCTCTTGTCATTTACTCCTCATCACATCTCTGCATTAATTCAGGAAATAGATTCCTAGAGGAGAAGTGACTTGTACAATGTGGCACACGTGTCCCGGCTGTTAGCCATGTTGCCTAGCAGCCTCCTAGCGGGTGCTTTGTAAAGTGTGAGGCCTGTCCCTACTCACATGGTGGGCTGTTCTGGGAGAAGCACAGAGCTGAGACAGCAGCCTGGAGAGACTGACCCGCTGTCCCTGATACATCTCCCCTGAGTCCTGGAGGACCTGAGAGAACTAGGCAGGCTGAGAAGCCATGCATGGGACCGGCCCTTCCCCAGCTCTCAGCAGCCTGTGGCGTCCTGGCCCCCTGACTGCTGTCCCCACCCCACAGATCAATCTGAACGAGAGCATGCAGGTTGTGAGCCGGCGGGTGGTGACCGTGGCCTACGGGGAGCCTGTGCACCACATCATGCAGTTTGACCCCGTAGACCCTGGCTACCTCTACCTGATGACGTCACACCAGGTGAGCCACAGGTTCAGCCCTTGCCTGCCTTGCCTTTGCACACGCTGCCCCCATGCCAGGAGCACCCTTCTTCCCATGCCCACTTTGCCTTCTAATCCTCACTCACCTCTCACCTCCCAGCTCAGCTGCCACCTCTTCAGGGAAACCTCCCCTGCCCTCACCCATTGAAGTGCCCAGCCTCAGTGTTCCCAGGTCAAGGGAGGGCCAGATGCCCCACTGAGCTGACCCTGGCTCCGCTTCTAGATGGCCCGGGTGAAAGTCGCTGCATGCTACGTGCATTCCACCTGTGAAGACTGTGTGGGTGCAGCGGATGCCTACTGTGGCTGGTGTGCCCTAGAGACTCGGTGAGCTGCCCAGAGGGTGGGTGGAGGGGCCAGCGGTCTGTGAGTGGGAAGGGGATGCCCTGGTCCTGACCCTCGAGGCTGCCCCAGGTGCACTTTGCAGCAGGACTGCGCCAACTCCAGCCAACAGCATTTCTGGACCAGTGCCAGCGAGGGCACCAGCCGCTGCCCTGCCATGACCGTCCTGCCAGCTGAGATTGACGTGCTCCGGGAGTACCCAGTGAGTATGGGTTCCCTTCACCCAGCTCCTGCACTCCCCACTGTGAAGATCGGATGGCAGGTCCAGAAATGTGGGCACATTGCCTACGGAGCCCCCAGAGATCTGGGTACAAATAACAATAAGGATCAAGAGCTGTGTGCATGGCATTCAGCTCTGTTAGGTCTCACAAGAACCCTATGAAGTCGGTGCTTGTTGTCGTTGTTGTTAAGTGCCGTCGAGTCAGTTCCGACCCATAGAGACCATGTACAGGGTTTCCGAGGGTGTAAATCTTTATGGGAGTAGAAAACCTCATCTTTCTCCTGCGGAACAGCTGGTAGTTTTGAACCGCTGACCTTAAGGTTCGCAGCCCGATTAGTAACCACTACGCTACCAAGGTGCTTGTTAGCATCTCTCTTTTCCAGATAGAAAACAGGCACGGAGAAGTGACCTTGCACAAGGTCACACCTCTAGGGAGTAGCAGATACAGGATTTGAACTCAAGTAGACAGACTGCAGAGTCCCAGATGGGTAGGGTAAGCCGGAGGATGAGTGGAAAGTGAGACCCCCTTCTTGCCTCTTTTCTGGCCCAGCAGAAGGGTAAAGGCCATGCAGGACTAGCAAATGCCAGGCTGCTATTTCTGTTTCACAGAAACAGGAGTCTTCAGCTTGGGGGTGAAGGCTAGAACTGTCCTAACCCCTCCCTCCCTGTATCAGGCAGCAGGTCAGGGTCGGGGCTTTTCTGTCAGCTGGGAAGCCGGGAGGGTGATGGTTCTGACTTCGCTCAGGTGGAGATGGGCCTCTGCTGTGCCCACCCCCTCCCGTTAGTACGTGCCACAAAGTCCTTCATGGGCCTTATATTAAACCAACGGGACATAGACTTGTCCATTCCCTCATTCATTTGCTCATCAAATATTACTGAATACCTCCTTTGTACCAAGCACAGCTCTAGACTCCAGGGATACATCAGTGAACAAGACAAAGAACCTATCCCTCAAGGAGCTGATGTGTTTGTTGGGGAGATGTACCATGGGGAAAAGAAAGCAGAACAGGGAGGAGTGTGAGTGGTGTGGGAGGTAGGGGGCTCACTGCGAAGGTGATGACTGAACAAAGACATGAGTGCCCAGCTGAGTTTCTGAGGAAGAGTTCTGAGCAGTGAGAACTGCCTGTGCTAAGGCCCTGGGGTAGGGATCAGTATGCTTGGTGAGAAAGGTTAGAGGACAGACTCAGAGTCACGGGGCCCAGATCATTTACAGCCTTCTTGGCCATTGTAAGGGAACGAGTTTCATTTTGCAGATGGGGAGACTGAGGCCCAGAGGGTCATATGTAGGATGCAGCCCTCTGACCTAGACTCGTGGCCACCCCAGGGAGCACTCAGGGAGCACTCAGGGAGGGCTGGACCTGGGTTGATGCTCAGCCCGAAGAGGAAAGGGGCTCTGTGGGGGCAGTGGCCTGTCCTCCTGCTGAGGGCTCCCTGCCCCCAGGGCATGATCCTGCAACTCTCGGGCAGTCTGCCAGACCTAAGTGGAATGGAAATGGCCTGCGACTATGGGAACGAAGTCCGCACCATAGCCCGGGTGCCGGGCCCTGCCTTCAGCCACCAAATTGCCTACTGCAACCTCCTCCCTAGGGACCGCTTCCCACCCTTTCCACCAAACCAAGGTGAGCACACTTACAACTTGGAGGACTCTGGGGTGCCCTGCCCCCACATGGCATTGATGGTAGCACCTCAGGGTTCCTGATAGTCCAGCTGCTGATATCCGTGGCGACACCTGCCTCCCATGGCTCTCCCCTTTCCATTCCAGACCACGTAAACGTCGAGATGTCTGTGAGGGTCAATGGACGGAACATCGTCAGGGCCAATTTCACCATTTATGACTGCAGCCGCATTGGACAAGTGTACCCCCACACAGCGTGAGTGGCTCGGGGTGGGGGTGGGGGTAGGCCAGGAAGGCCCTTAGAAGGAAACCTTGGAGTTCCTATGCCAGACAGGGCCCTCGGTCCTTCATTACCGGCTCATGTGTTTGTTACTATTTATTTATGCAGTGATCCATTACAACCCAGTGTCTGGCCTTTGGGAGTCCCCAGTCTGTAGGGACAGTGAGCAGTAGCTTCATTGTTGTCGTTAGGTCCTATGCAGTTGATCTGACTCGGAGACCCCATGTGCGCAGAGCAGAAGGGTTTTCAAAGCTCTGACCTTTTGGCAACGGATTGCCTGTCTTTGAGACACCGCTGGGTGGGTTCAAACCTGCAACCTTTAGTCAAGTGCTTAACCCTTTCTGCCACCCAGGGACTCCTAAGGCCCCATCTGTCTATTTCCTCTTTGCATACTTTTTTTTTAATTGTGAACTGAGTGATAGTTTCTATGGGAGAACGTCAGCTTTACACCATCGTTCCATTGCAGTGATTACAGTCTCCTCCGTGCATCAGCATTCAGCAGGATTTGCTTCCTTTCTCTCTGTTTTTCTTTTCTCAGGGGGGTGGAGGAGGGGAATGTACACAAAAACAATCAGAAATAATATTATAATTTAAACAACCAAAGGGCACATTCTGCAAGCCTGCCTCCTGGCTTCCAGCACTCAGTCCCTCACTTTTCAGGAGTCTAGAGGCTGCAGCTCCTTGCATACTTCTTGCGACACTGAGCTCACTACCTGACAAGGTCCCAACTCCTGCTAGACAGCTCTGATGATGAAACCTTTTCCTCCCCTGGGTCCGTGTGTGGGGCCCCGATCTCAGGGGTGAGGGCTGGGAACCCAATGTCTGAGGAGCCCCTTGTCTTTCAGCTGCATCAGCTGCCTGTCAACACAGTGGCCCTGTTTCTGGTGCGCCCAGCAGCACACCTGCGCCTCCAACCAGTCTCAGTGCGAGGCCTCCCCCAATCTCACGGTAAGCCAGGCATCGGGCGCCTTGCACCTCCACTATTTCAGTGCCTGTGTGCTTATTTCATTTGCTATGCTGAGTACATTTCTAGGGCAGTAAGTATTCTTCCTTGATGTTGTGTTTCATGCAACTTTCAGCACATACCACACGGCATGTCGGACTTACTGTAGTGGAACACCGACCATGTCCCCCTTCTGTGTTGCATTTTATGTCTCCTGGGCTGGACAGCTTCACAGCCAGGTCATTGTGAACATTCCTGACTGTCCCTGAAGACCAGCTTTTAGGGCATTTTGGGGTCACAATTGTTGTTAGGTGCCATTGAGTTGGTACCAACTCATAAGTGACTCTATGCACAACAGAACAAAACACTGCCCATTCCCGTGTCAACGTCACAATCATTTCCTGTTTCAGTATTCAGTATTCTGATGCCATGTGACAGTGTTCCACTGCTATCCATAAGGTTTTCAGTGACTACATATTAGGAAGTAGTTTGTCACTCCTTCTTCCTAGTCTGTCTTCATCTGGAAGCTCATCTGAAACCTGTCTGCCATGGGTGACCCTGCTGGTATTTAAAATACCCATGACATAACTTCCAGAATCACAGCAACTCACAAAACCACAGTATGACCACTAACAGGCGAGTGGGTGGGGGTCACAATAGGGATCTAATTTTATATCAACCCAGTGACCCTCTAGACAACTAGAGGGACCACTTCCTCCTCCCATCTGCAGGGGGCGTAGACTATCTATTTCCACACACCTGTGCTAAGACTTTCAAATTGTACTTAAGTATTTTACAACTCTGTAAGATCAGTACTGAACTGTGAACCACAAGGTTAGTAGTTCAAACCCACTAGCGGTTCCTCGGAAACCCTATACAGGGTCACTGAGTTGAAAAGGACTCGACAGTCCTTAACAATAACAACAAGGGGTCAGGTTGGCATAAGTGGTTTTTTTCACTAGTAAAATAAAAACTGGTGGATCAAATCCATGCAGTGGCTTTGTGGATCTGGTGACGTGCTTTCATCAATATTACAGCTGAGAAAGCCCTGTGGAGCAATTCTGTTTTGTAACAGAAGGGGTCGCTGTTAGTCAGAATCAGCTCTGCGGCAGTAGGTTTGTTTTCCCTTAGGGAGAAGGGGTGGTCAGGACATTTGTCCCTAAGATCTAGTGGGGTGACTTGTCTAAACACACTCAGTCTGGAAGCCCCCGACTTTGGCCTTGAACCCAATCCCCTCAGGCTCTGGGGCCCAGGATGTCTCCTCTTCCACAAATCAGCAACTGGGCGGCTGAAAAGCCCTGTCTCAGTTTCCCTATGGTCAGCAGGGTCCAGGTTTGCTACCAGGGGAGGGCTGCTGGTTGCAGGTCCCACATGCTCCTAGTTCTTCCTGTTGTTGGGTAACTCCGGCACTGTAGGCTGGTGTGTGTTGGCAGAGGGCCAAGCCCACCCTGTGTTCCAGGATGGCTGGATTTAATCAATTTAACTCTTGAGGGGAGAGGACAGGAGGACTATGGAAACCTACATACCTCACTGGTTTCACTTGCCATGTAGCCTCTCAGCTTTACCCAAGGAGCGTTGAAGGTCACCCCAGCTTGGTACCCAGGGTGACCAGAAGGAACTTGAGCTGGTGTAGGTGTGGGCTGGGGGTCCAGGTCCTGCCATCACAGTGTGTATACCCCAGACCTGGCTGCTGGGCTCTGCATCTTTTAGCAGGGCTACAAGGGGCTGGACGGAGGAACTGAGCCCGTCTGTACCTCATATCTCCAGGAAAGGGATGCTTCCATACTTTTCCCAGACAGCACAACTGAGGTAGCTGACATAACTCAGCTGCCCTGGCTTCCTGGGCACCTCAGGAAAGCAGCCCAGATCCCAGAATACCGGGATCCCCTTGGCAGAGAGCAGATAAAACCTCCTGGGAATCCTCAAAGTCCTGTCCACCACCCCAAAGCAAAAATCCACTGTCACTGAGCTGACTTCTAGCCACTGACTTCTAGTCTTTACGGGAGTAAACAGTGTCATTTTTTTCCTCGGAGCAGCCCAGCCCCTAAACTACTGCCTGCTACAGTAGGCGCTAATAAACAGCCTGCCCACAAACCTCCAGTTCTCTGGTCTCAGCAACATAAGTGGTTCTGCAGGAGCGATGCTTCACTCAAAGGCTAGAAGGATTTCAGGCGCCATGAGACAGGCCCAGTGCAGGCTTTGAGGCCCCAGATTTCCATAGTCTGGGCTCAACTCCTCCTGCCCCAGCCCAGGGCTGTGTACACAGTAGGGACTCTATCAGCATGGAGCATGGGTATGACAGCCTGCCTCCTGGTGCTCCAACTCAGGGGTGATGGGGTAGGGAGACTCTGCTTGTATTGAGCACCTGTTATATGCCTGAGTCTGTGTTCGACCCTAGGAAGGAAGCTGGTTATACATATTCCTTTCCCTACCCCCAGGATCCTTAGGTTTTTGTTGTGGCTGTGTGACCCTGGACAAGCTATATAAACTTCTCTGTGCCCTTCTTTCACCATCTGGAAAATGTGATCTATCTGAAAATGCTGTGGTGGGGATATGGAATTAATACCCGGCACATCACTGTGATTTTAGGAACTGGAGATCACTCTACTTGGGTTGACCAGGGGGTCTCTTAGTCGAAGGGGTCCTCCATACCAGGTCCTGACAGACATGTAGGAAGCTTTGGAGCTATCTCCCCCACCAGCCTCGTCTAGCCTCTCCTTTAAGCTTCATGTAACCCCCCATCCCTGTCCGACCTGCCCCCAGCTCTGGCCAGGCTTTGGGGGTGGGGCTCAGAGAGGAGACCTGTCTTTGATGATTACTGTAATCTTCCCAGAAAAGATGCAGCCCCTCCCCAGGCCTGCAAGAGGCTCTGAACCTGGTGCTTAATTTGGCATTTAATTAAGTGCCAGTTAGCCGTCCAGGCGCCATGCCTCCCTGGTGGAGCCGGAGGGGTGGCAGGCAGCAGGCTTCCTCGGGTGCCTGGAGGAGGTGCTGGGTCCCAGGAAGGAATGTGAAAAGGCTGAGTCCCCGTTAATTCTCCTTCTTCCTGGTGGGTCCGGAAAAAGGACTGGATCTGAGCAGGGCTCCAGCCCCACCTAAGTGAAGGGTGCCGGAGGAGACCCCAGCTTTGAGGGGAGGGAAGGAAAGCCAGGAGGATGGTGGCCTTGTCCTCCACGTGAATTCAGGTGCCCGGGGATGGGGAGGCTGGGGTGGAACCACCAGTGGAGGGGGGAGGCTTGGCAGGAGTTTGGGGGCAGTTTCAGGGGCATTGTAGGGATGCAGAAAGATGGTGAGGGGTCTGGCCAGTTAATGCCTTGCTAGGTAGTGATGCCAGTTGTGCCCTCTGGGGGAGTTGTGAGGATTGTTTCAGCCTTGATTTCCTATCTGGACTGTGAGGGATCCAACAGGTACTGAACAGAGCTCTTTGTGAACCGGTGACTGGGGCCACATCTTAGGTTTGCTGTGACCCTTGGCAGTGTCTCCCTTACTCTGGTCTCCCGAGGTCTCAGCCCTGCCCAAGCACAGCTAGGAGTGCCTACGCCTGTAGGCCAGGCTTGGGCAGAGGGAAAACCACTCGGCCTCTTTCTGAGCTGTTGACAGCTTGAATGGGGATGGTAGAGGGAGACCAGCTTCTCTGGTTGCAACCAGGAAATCCTGGCTCCCACTAGCTTCAACCCCACAGACTTGATTGACTTGTATGAGTGACTACTCTGAAGGTAGCATCACTTTCAGGCACAGCTGGATCAGGGCTCTGGAGGGCAGGAGGGCCTCGGCAGCTCTAGGCTGGCTTCTGACTCTTGACGGCTTCAGAAACAAGAGGCCCTGTTATTTCTTGTTAGTTTCCACACGTCCCATGTTGAGTCTCTTCTGCTCAGTTTGGGTCACACATCTCTTCCCTGACTCCATCACTGAGGCCAGGGCAGGCCTCGACACCCATCTGTCCCTGGGACTAGGGGTAAGGGTCAGTCTTTTCAAACCCCAGGCCCATGGGGACAGTTCTCCAAAGGCTAAGTCAGACTTTGGAGGCAGACTATGGGGGCTGAAGGCTGGTCACAACATACCACCTGGCCCTATGGCACTGACCCAGTGGGATGTGTAGCTTAGTCAGCCTCAGTTCTAATCTGTAGAATGGGTAAAAGCATCTCTGTGGCCATGAATGAAAAGTATTTAAAAAGGGAAGGGGTCCTTAGGAATGGTCCTGCATCATTCCAAACTCTGGGGACCTCTTAGGGTCTCGGGATAGCTTATGGGAGCCCCTCCTGTCCTCCTCTTGGCCACCACGGGTTGGGGAAGATCTGGGAGGACGAGACGCTGGGGCCCCAGCCAGCTGCAGAGCAACCCTGGCAGCAGCTGTGAAACCTGATCAGAAACATGTGGGCGCCATTCCCTGAAATTCCACAGGTTTTATATACCAGAGGGTGCAGGAGGGCAGCCTGGGGCCACAGGGGACCTGGGAAAGTTCTCCCGAGCAGCTTTGCCTGAAAATGCCCTATCCTGCAGGTAAGAATATTGAGACTCAGAGATGAACAACACTGGTTTCCTGCTCACGCAACGAGCCGGACAAAGCTGTGCCCCCCCAGCCCACGACAGGCCAGCTCAGGAGGCTTCACCCGGGCCTGCCCATGTTTCTTCTTCAGCCAGGGTGCCTGTGACTAGGTCCTGCTACCCCAGAAACTTACCACTCTGAGGTCTCATGGTCAACGAAGGGGCTAGAGAACTGTGGTCCTCTTCTGCTGCCCATTCCACCCTGGGCAATCTGTATTCCAGTTTCTTCTTCTGGAAGATGGATGAAACAATAGCATCTCCTTTGTAAGGCTGTCAGGAAGAGGATTTAGTGAGCTAACACAGTACCAAGGGCTCAGAACCATGCCAGCCACATAGGGAAGACTTGATGGCCTGCTGCCACCACTGTTGTTATTTATGACTGGCATTGGCACCCCTTTGAGGTCTGGTTTCACGCTGGGGTCCCTGAGGGGTAGCCCTGCCCTTAATAAAGCACTCCTGTCTGATCATCATGAGTAAGAAGAGAAGACTCCAGGAAGGGCTCCAAGGTTTATCCCCAGAGGCCTTTGGCCCCAGCTGGGTGAGCTTGGGGGGACACTCGCAGCTCACTAGGAGTTTCCAGTTCTGTTTCTATTCCAAAACCTTCCACAACTGGACTTGGGCAGGAGGTGGGTGGAGCAAAAGGCCCCCAGGCTGTGGAGGTTCACCAACCCTTGTCATGGGTGTGGCTGCACCTAGATAGATCCCCAATCCCACCGGCTTGGGACCCCAGCTTGTCAGACTTGGAGTATTAGAAGCAGGAAGTGACTCAGCCGGAAGTCCAGGTTCACACCCACCAGGTCTGAAGGACCCTGACAAGTGGAGCTTCCGACCTCCTACCTCAGAGAGGCCTCCAAGGTGGGCGTGGTGGACACATCCCTGTCCCTGGACCTCCGTTTCCCCAGCTCCCTGGAAACAGCAGTTCTCCAAGCAGGCCATGGAAGCTGGAGGTGGGGTGGGGCACAGGTGGTTCCCCAGAGCCCCAAGCTTGGCGTCCACTGGCTGTGGAGGTGGACAGCTGTGTCTCACGGGCTGTGAACTTGGGTAGACACCCAAGTTTCTGTCTTTTTTACAGTAGAGCCCCTCCCCTGGGCCTCAGTGACCCACCTCCAACATGGGGACCCTGAGGGGTATGTGCCATCTAGAGCCCAGACCCTTCCCCTAGACATCTAGGAGACTCAGAGGCTATGGCACCGAGACGTCGGGTGGACCCAGGACTCCTGTCATGCCCTCCTGGCATCCCCAACTCTCAAGGCCTTAGCGCCATAGACCCGGGGTTTCTTTTGTCTGAACCATTTGTCATTTGTCAGCCTGGAAACCAGCGTCTCAGGGAGTGGGTACAGCTCCCTTACACAGTGGGGCTGACGAGGCCCAGAGTTGGGGAGATTGGCCTGCAGACTGCGGTCTCCTTGTCACCTTTCAGAACAGCGATGGAGGCATCCCGGTCCCACCACTGGGCTTTCTGGGCCTTGCTCCCCTCATTTGGAAAATGAGGTCAGAAAAATCTCCTGCTCAGGGAGTCTCTGTGAGGGGCAGATAGTGGGTGCACAGGGTACCCTTAGTGGTGGCTGCTGTTTGGAATCTGTTCCATGATTTCTAATGGCACAGGCTGGGTAGGTCTCCTTCCAGTGTGGGTGCTGGGCACCGAGAATCATCCTGACTGACTTTTGAAATGCCTGCCTCACCTTCCTCTCACTTTGCCTGCAGAGCCCTCAGGACTGCCCCCAGATCCTGCCCTCACCCTTGGCACCTGTGCCCACTGGCGGCTCCCAGAACTTCCTGGTGCCTCTGGCCAATGCCTCTTTCTTCCAAGTAAGTCCGGGTCAGGCTAGGCTGGGGTGGGCAGAGGAGGGCAGGGTGTGGACTGTGGAGGCCCACAATGAGGAAAGCGCTCCATGTCCCGCCACCGTGTCTGCCTGTAGCGTCAGCCTGGGCTGTTGGCTGTCCATCAGGTTCTAGATGAGGAAGTTTTACTAAGGAAAGGCAGGGCTGGCCTCGGAAAAGTTTGTGGGGCTAAGCACCAGGCCAGCATCTGCTGTATCAGCTGTGTCAGTTTGAATAGTATAATGCTTTAATCTGGACCCTGAGATATTCTCACCTCTTAAGTAGTCCCTCCTGACAGAGCAGGGGCTCCCTACTCTAGTGCCAAATCCTATGAGAAGCTGTTCTGAGCATTGTCCCAGTGGTGTCCACCCTGAGCTGGCTCCCTCCCTATAGAAAGAACCTCTGCCAACCTGGTTTTCATTGCCCAAATGGGGAAAATGAGGCCCACACAGAAGGTGATGGTTCTAGTCACACAGCACAGGGCTGGATGCCAACTCTTGGCCTAGAATCCCAATCAAGTGCTCTTCCCTGAAACTAGTCCCCATCCAGCGGGGCTGGGGGAGGGGACACAGCCCCTTTCTGGGCTCCTCTTGGAGGAGCATCCTGGGTGGGAAGTGTTGACGAGTCCTGGAAGCATGCCAGCCACCCCCTCCCCAGCTCCTGGGGACTAACCATCTGTCACTTTGCTTCTACAAGGAGCTGAGACACGTGGGGGCCACGTGCGGGGCATCTGGGATATGTCAGGAGCCTCGGGGCTGGGCTGGAGGTATCTGGGCAGGGAAGGAGGACCCTGCCCTCAGGCCTCAACACTTTGCCCATTAAAGGTCAGGGTGGGGTCTGAGGGGCCTGGGCAAGTGGGAAGGGTAGCTCTGTTTCCTTGGGCTCCAGGAACCTTGGAGTGAAGGTGAGAGCCCAGATCTGCGTCTGGCTAACCCCTTCTAGCTGTGTATCTGCAGGGGCCAGTCCCTGCCCCTCCTCTACCTCAGTGCCTTCCTCTGCTTCTCCTTCTATCAGGGAGTGGGACTGGAGTGGGCAGAACTCTCTGAGCCTACGCCCTGGGGGCTCCAGTTCAAACTGGGATTACTGTCCTGGTTGGCCCAGGTGGACTTACCTCCCGGTTCAGCATGGCAGGGACCAAAGTGACTGTTCAGGCCTGTCAGCAGCTAGTTTCCTGTGTTAGCTTTGGATTCGGGACCAGTAGAGGGTAAGGTGAAGTGGAGTGATGTGGCTAAGGGTGGGAGAGCCATCTTCCTTCTTTTCAGAGTGTCACATCTGCTAGTGACAAGAGACAAACAGGAAATCCTGCCACATGGCTGACTGGGGGGCTTGGCCTCAGCAGCACAAAGCCCGAGTTTGCTCATCAGCAGATATTTATCCATGTTGTTTCTAGGAAACCGGGGCTGGACTAAGGGCAAGATGAGACAGGCGAACTGGACCCTGTTTATTCAGGCAAACATTTATTGAGTACCTCCTGCATACTGGTAACACCCAGCACTAACTAAGTACCTACTGTGTACGACCCGGAAGTCCTGGCAACACAGTGGTTTAAATGCTTGGTTGCCAACTGAAAGGTCGGAGGTTCATACCCACCAGCAGCTCTGAGGGAGAAAGATGTGGCAGTTTGCTTCAGTAAAGATTATATTCTTCGCATCCCCTGGGAGGGGGGGCAGTTCTGCTTTGTCACATAGGGTTACTATGAGTTGGAATGAATTCCACAGCGGTGAGTAACTGTGTAAACCACTAAAAAATACATGATCTCCAATTTTCCCAGCAATCCTGCAGGGTAGGGAGGATACGTATTCCCACTCTATGAGGGAGCTTCGAAAAGTTCTTGGAAAATAAAATTTCTCCATGAACTTTTAGAAGCCCGCCTTTGTATAAGGTAAGAAAACAAAGGCTCAGAAAAGAAGAACAAATGGTGCAAGGTCACACAGCTAGAAAGTAGCAGAGATGGGATTGGAACCAGGGGTGTGTGAGGTAGAACCTGAACTTTGCCAACTACCTGTTGTTGTCTTAGGGGTGTCAGAGGGGTAGAGGCACAGCCCCAGCTCACCTTCAGTGGGTAGGGGGTGGGGACAAAGTTAATGCTTAAATAAGCACTAACTTAATGGGGAGTGGCCGGCTCATGGCCAAGATAGCTCTTGCTGAATGAATGAATAAGTAAGTCAGATGTTGTTGTTGTTGTTAAGTGTCGTTGAGTCGGTTCCGACCCATAGCGACCCTGATCAGGGTTTCCAAGGCTGTAAATTTTTATGGGAGCAGAAAGCCTCATCTTTCTCCCGCGGAGCAGCTAGTAGTTTCGAACTGCTTACCTTGCAGTTCGCAGCCCGATTCTAACCACTACACTATCAGAGCTCAGATGAGGGGGCCCTAATTAAAAGGAAGGAGTTGGGAAGGCTTTGGAACATAGGGTATTGGAGCTGGGTCTTGAGGACTACTTGAATTTACCTGGGTGATGAAAGGGGTGGAGGAAGGAACTTTTGGCAGAGACCAGGAGGCTGAAGAGTCTGGTGTTCAAAAGTGATCTGATTTGACTGGGACACACAGGGGTGGGCGGTCCTAAGGTTCAGAAAGTAGGTGGAGTCTCACTGAGGTGAACACTGAATGCCAGTCTTGCTAGGGAGCTGCTACTTTATGAACTGAGTCCAAGACCTCTGATTCAGTTGCCAAGGGATATTGGGCAGGCTTTTACTGGTATGGAGAATATGAGGCCAACATTCTGGGGGTTCATTCACCTTAGTCACTGGGAATGGAGATCAGGAAGAACATGGTTGGAGAGAGCACAGTCCAGCAAAGGCCTGGAGATAGGACCAAGTCCACCTTGTGGGGTAGCAGCCTAATAGAACTGGGCACTGGCCTTGCCCTCCTCAGCACCTCCATTTCCCACAGGGCACAGCCCTAGAGTGCAGCTTTGGGCCGGAGGAGATCTTTGAGGCCACATGGGTGAATGAATCAACTGTATGCTGCAACCAAGTGGTGGTGAGTGGCTCCATTGGAGGACTTGTCCAGATGCTGTACCCCTTTTCCCCACTTCACCCCTCCAATAGCCCTATCCTCACCTTTCTCCATGACACCCCCTTCACCAAGAGAGACAGGTATCACCCATACCCCTCGTGAACTTTTCCACCCTTTTGCAGCTGCACACGACCCAGAAGAGCCAAGTGTTTCCACTCAGCCTTCAGCTAAAGGGAAGGCCAGCCCGATTCCTGGACAGCCTGGACCCCATGACAGGTGGGAGACCCCAAACACCCCACACAGCTCCTCACCACCAGCCCCAGTCCTGGGGGACCATGCCACCATGGGTGGGACTCGCACACAGGCAGATAGCCCACCCCCGTTTCTCTAGAACACACTGACCCTCATACCCCACCCTGCCGTCCCATACCTGGTCTCTTGTTCAGCATGTAGAGAAAGAGCTAGGAAGAAGAGAGACAAAACCCATGTCCTGAGATGTTTCCATGCTGATGGCTGTGCAACTTTGGATAACTTGCTTACCCACTCTGAGTCACATTGTCCTTCTCTGACATGTAGGCTTTGTGAGGATTTTATAGACAATGCACACAAAGCCAGGGGGTCAGTGTGGGTCACAGTAATAACCAGTAGCAGTGGTCTTCCTCATTACTGCCATTTTACAGATTCAATCAATTCTCCAGGGGCCTGTCTGTTCGTGCCTGCTTTAGACAACTATAGTAAGCATGGGGGAATGCTGGTGGCACTATAGGATGAGCACTGGAATGCTAACCACAAGGTCAGCACTTCAAACCCACCAGCCCCCTCTGTGGGATAAAGATGAGGCTTTCTGTTCCTGTAAAGATTTACAGCCTTGGAAACCGTATACAGGGTTGAAATGGGTCAGACCCAACTTGATGGTACCTGACAACAACAAAACAGTGAACATGGGGACCTCTTAGACTCAGAGGTGCCCCCCATACCCACTTGGCTGTTTCCTTACCATAAAGGCCTCAAGGAGCCAAGAGACCACAGAGAAAAGCCCAGACTGGCCCCCACAGAGAACCTACATTACAGTGTCCTTCCCCAGCTCCCCTGAGCTTGTTGGAGGCAGATGGACCCACCTGGCCCCACACCTAGTTAGACCTGGGTGTGAATCCCAGCTCTGCCACTTGGCAAGGCACTCCTCTTTTCTGAGCCTGCCACCTACCTATAAACTGGAGATAGCTCCCACCTGACCAAATCTCAGCAAGGGTGATGGCATTGCATGAGGCTGGGCCTACACTCTGCTTAGCCTGGGGCCCAGGGAGTTTGGAAAAGGTGCTAAGACCACTGACCTCCAGGATGGAATGGAGGGGGGGGTCCCCTGAGCCTCAGAATTAGGGTCTGCCTCTGTGTGAGACAGTCCTTGTGGGGACTGGGGGTTGGAGGGGCCAGTGAGTTGGGACATCCTGAGAATGAAGCTGACCGCCCCCCTCCCCCCCCCGTGTCTCCCACAGTTGAGATCTATAACTGTGCCATGGGGAGCCCTGACTGCTCCCAGTGCCTGGGCCGGGCTGACCTGGGCCACCTGTGTATGTGGAGTGATGGCTGCCGCCTGCGGGGACCCCTACAGCCCCTGGAAGACTCCTGCCCCGCCCCCGAGATCTACACGGTAAGCATGCCCCTTGGCTTCCCCTGCGCCCACACCCCTGCACATGCGGGCACACGCCTTTAAGCCCCATGGACACCTGCATCCTCCTGGCTTGCAGACATGTTCACGTACACACCTAGGCGTTGGCCCTATTGAGCACCTGCTGGGTGCTGGATCCCATGGTGGGTGTGGAGATAGCGCTTGAACAGAAGTAAGAGTTGGTGGGGGAGGCAGACAATGCAGGAGGAAAGGAAAGGAATTATTATATGGACAGTAGTAAGTGCTGTGGAGAAGGGCATAGGGGCGCTGTAGGATAAGCACTGGACTGTGAACCACAAGGTCGGCGGTTTGATACCTCCACCAGTCATCAGGAGACAGATGAGGCTTTCTGCTTCCACAAAGATTTACAGGCTTGGAAACCCTATGCAGGGTCACTAGGAGTCAGAACCGACTCGATGACACCAAACAACAACAAGTGTTATAGAACACTTATTCCATAATACCAAACAACAACCATGGTGGCACAGTGGTTAAGCACTCATCTGCGAAACAAAACATTGGCAGTTCGAACCAGCAGCTTCTCCGTGGGAGAGAGAAGACAGTCTGCGTCCATAAGTATTACAGCCTTGGAAACCCCCTGGGGCAGTTCTACTTTGTCCCTGTAGGGTCACTGTGAGTTGTAATTGATGGACTGACAAGGGATTTGAACATGGATTTAAGTGTTATGCAGACAAATGGGACAGGAGGTGGAGAATGTGGGTAGAGAGGAAGCCTAGTGTCACTGGCTTTTATAGTGAGGTCAGGTGACAATGGAGGCAATCAGTAACTACCAAGCCTTAGTTTTCATTAAAGCAAAAATCTCAAGGAAGGATTCTGATTGGTTTAGCTGGGATCAGGTGCCTCACAGCTCTGTCAGTTCTGGCTGTGTTCAGAATCACAAGGTCACACATGACCACTGGTGTCAAAGGATGACCAAGGAGTCAGTGTTGACTCTGTCATATGCCCTGTGTCCCTCACATGCTCAGACCCATGTGGATGTAGTAACACACACACATCTTCACTTACACCTCCATCAAGCTGGGAGGTGGCTGTGACTCTCCCAGCCTCCCCCACTGCGAGCCACAGTGGGCCCAACCTCAACCCATCTGTTCCCTTTCTGGTTGCTGGTAGATTGAGCCCCAGAGTGGCCCGCTGGATGGTGGAACGCTGCTGACCATCCGAGGCAGAAACCTGGGCCGGCGGCTCAGGGACGTGGCCCATGGTGTGTGGATTGGCGGTGTGGCTTGTGAGCCGCTGGCTGACAGATACACGGTGTCAGAGGAGTGAGTATTAGGTAGTGCACCAGACTCTACGGGAGGCATACCTCAGCTCTGTCCTGTCCCTGCCCCCTCTTTCCACACCACCCTCTTTATTACCTGGCTGCTCCCCACAAGTTGCTCACACTGCCAGGGCTCCCAGACTTTGCTCAGTCCCTCTCCACTCCCATCATACCCCTTTTTGCTTGGAGTCTCCACATCCTTCAAGATTCAGCTCCAGCATCCACTTCTCCAGGAAGCCCTCCCAACTTTCCCTATATCGGTCTTTCTCTCACATAAGCTTTGCTTTGATGAAAAAGCTGTGGATAGAAATTGTGGATGCTGCTGGTATGGTGTGAAGACGGGGATCTGCAGCCACTGGGCCAGGCCCACAGGACCCTTAGACAATGCTGTGAGGAGGGCAAGAGTGGATTTTAAAGTGCCCCAAGAGGCCACCTCCCCCAATCACCTTGTTACAAAACTGTGGGAAAGGCATGGTGGGGGGGTGGTCCCAGGAAGAGCTTGTGGTATGTGTGTGTGGGATGACTGTTAACCCACAGATATGGATTTGTTTCCATTTTGACAATTGGTTACTGTCGCTGGTGTGTCTTAGCTGAGTGCCTGCCCTGCCTAGGTGGGAGGTATGGTAGGGCACGTGCACGAATGAGGCGCACGCTGGCCATAGGCTGGGACTGGAATTCAGGGCTGGGGGCTGCTCCCTGACCCAGGCTGCCTCCCTCAGGATTGTGTGTGCCACAGGACCAGCCCAAGGGCCCTTCTCAGATGTGGTGACGGTGAATGCCTCCAAAGAGGGCCGCTCACGGGAACGCTTCTCATACGTGGTAAGGGCAGCCGCGTCTGCATTACATGCCTGGCCAGGTCGAGCTTGGCAACTGGTTAAGCCTGACCGCCTGCCTGCCTGCCCCACAGCTACCTCTGGTCCACTCCGTGGAGCCTGCCGTGGGCCCCAAGGCAGGGGGCACCAGGATCACCATCCGTGGGAGCCACCTGGATGTGGGCTCTGAGCTCCAGGTCCTGCTCAATGACACAGAGCCCTGCACAGACCTCCAGTAAGTCTCCGCAGGCCAGAGAACTCCACGGAGTGGGATGTGGTGTCCTTACAGCCAGCATCACTAGGTCATCATTGGCACAGGTGTCCCCTTGGCCAAACCCTTTCCCTTCTCAGAACCTCGATCCTCAGTTTGGGTATTTGATCATAACATTGCCTGTGAGTTGTGGGAAGTGCTATGTACACCTGTGTACAGTTGTTAAGTGCTGTTGCGTTGGTTCCGACTCATAGCGACCCTGTATAGGGTTTCCTAGGAGGGACAAGTGGATTTAAACTGCCAACCTCGTGGTTAGCTGTCCAGTGCTGATCTTACAGCATTACACACTAAGGAGGGACAAGTGGATTTAAACTGCCAACCTCGTGGTTAGCTGTCCAGTGCTGATCTTACAGCATTACACACTAAGTGACAGTAATTCTCAGATGCTCTTGCTGACCCAGGGGTGTGATCAGTCTCTTGGTAGAATACATAAATGTCTTATACTTGGCACCTACTGTGCACTTGACTCCATTGACGGGTATTGCTGGGGACACCAGGTTGAGTCCAACAAAGTCACAGCCGTCTGAACAAGGAAAGACCCACCCGGTGGTCTCTGGGGAGAGAGTTCTCTGTGCCCGTGCAGGGTTGTGAGGAAGCCCTGTGAGGAGAAGACTTGAGATGTAGGGGCAGGGTTCAGAAGATGTTCAGGATGGAGAGAACAGTGTGGCAGAGGGAACAAAAGCAGGCCTGGAGGTAAAGGGTTACTGTTGAGGGGACAGAGAGTCTGAGAACACAGTGGGGCTGGACGCTGGGTGAGGGGTGGCACTGGGGTGGGCCCCGCTTGGTGAGCAGGAGGGAGACGGGCCTGCTAATGCCCCGCCCCACTAGGCGTACGGCCACCAACATTTCCTGCACTGCGCCTGGTGGGGCCCTGCCAGTGCCCGTACCCGTGTGCGTACGCTTTGAGCGCCAGGGCTGCACACGTGGCAACCTCACCTTCCGGTACATGCGGAACCCGGTCATCACCGCGATCAGCCCTCGCCGCAGCCTGGTCAGGTGAGATCCCTGGCTTACCTGTGCCTGGCTCTTTATTCTCTGCCCCTGGGCTGCAGCTTGGCTGACAGTCTGCCCCTCTCCACCCCACAGCGGCGGAAGGACCATCACAGTGGCCGGCGAGCGGTTCCACATGGTTCAGAACGTGTCCATGACGGTACATCACATTGGCCGTGAGCCTACGGTGAGAGGCCTGGGCTTGTGCACAGCCTTGAGCGGCCCTCGCTGCCAGTGTCTCTTCCTTCCTGTGTCTTATCTCTCCATTTCTCCGTGTCCCTGCCTCCCTCTGTCTCTGTCTCTTTAAACCTCAATCTTTTCCCATCTCTCCCTGACCATCTTCCTGCCTTACTCCCACCTTGACCTGTGCCCCTCCCCTCCAGCTCTGCAAGGTTCTCAACTCCACCCTCATCACCTGCCCCTCTCCGGGGGCCCTGAGTAACACGTCGGCACCAGTGGACTTCTTCATCAACGGACGAGTGTACGCGGACGAGGCGGCCCTGGCCGAGGAACTCCTGGACCCTGAGGAGGTACAACGCGGCAGCAGGTTCCGCCTGGACTACCTCCCTGACCCGCAGTTCTCCACAGCCAAGAGGGAGAAATGGATCAAACACCACCCTGGGGAGCCTCTAACCCTGGTCATCCATGTGAGTGTGGTGGTACCAGTGGGTGGGGTGAGGCTCAGCCCGTGGACCTGAGAATATGCCCCCAGCAACCTCCCAACTCTGTCAACAGAAGGAGCAGGACGGCTTGGGGCTGGAGAGCCATGAGTACCGGGTAAAGATCGGCCAGGTGGCCTGTGACATCCAGATCGTCTCTGACAGAGTGATCCATTGCTCGGTCAATGAGTCCCTGGGTGCCACTGAGGGCCAGCTGCCCATCACGGTGAGTGAATGGGGCGCAGGGACTGTTTTCCTGCTCAGTAGTATAGGCAAAGAAAGCAAAGCAGAGCCTTACGTCTCCATATAATACTCGGAGGCCCAGGAACTTAAAAGTCTTGCTCAAGACCAGTGATTAGGCCCACTTAGGCCTAATGGGACTGGACTTTCAGAAACCTTAAGAAGTTGTTTTAGTCACATGTGGCTGATGGTCAGCATCTAAAGTCATGGTGGGGATGGGGCGGGGTCCCAGAGACTGGAATTTTTTCTATACTGAACCTGCTTGCATACCTTCTCTGGTGGGGAACTTGCTTCTTCGCAAGCGGTATGTATGTGCTACCCAGGACAGCTCTGACTGAGGGAAATGCCCTTTGCCCCCTCCATTGCTGGTTCTGCCCTCTGGTTCTCAGACTACCTGCTCCTTCAGACCCAGGACAATTCTACAGATACCTGGGACTGGGCCTGAGCCCCCTGAACTGTCCTGCCTCTCACCCCTTTACTGCTCCCCTAAGCTGTAATAATAATCATAGCCCCACGTTGAGTCTTGCCTCTGCACGGGGGATCTGAACCCTGCGAATGGGCTATAGATGTGGCATCTGAGATTCAGAGAAGTTAGATGACTTGCCCGGTGCCAGACCCCTAGTGAGACTCTTTTACCCTGCTTTGCAGATCCAGGTGGGGAACTTCAACCAGACCATCGCCACACTGCAGCTGGGGGGCAGTGAGACGGCCATCATTGTGTCTATTGTCATCTGCAGCGTCCTGTTGCTACTCTCTGTGGTTGGTAAGGAGCACTGTAGCACTGTGGAGGACAGAACCTGCCCCTCCTTCCCAGCCTCTGACGCCCAGCTAGTCAGACTAGAGAAGGTACCACCTCTCCAGGGCAGGGGAGAAGTGTGTCCTCTGGGGCCAGCGTCAGTAAGTGAGAGGACATATGGGTGATGGACCTTGAATACCACTGGCAGAGGAATTTAGAACCTTGTTCTCAAGTCAGGAGGGAACATGAAGGCCCCTAAAAAGGGTGGCTTAGGAAAGTTCAACCTACAGGTCTGATAGACAGCCCTTGTATTCAAATATTAAGTGCTGTTGAGTCCCTTACAACCATGTATAGTGTTTCCAAGGAGGGGCTAATGGATTTGAACTGCTGACCTTGTGGTTCGCAGTCCAGTCCAGTGCTGATCCTACAGCACCACACCAGGAGTGGCTGTAAAAGAACGATGTATTCAGTGTAAAATGGCACAGCTTCTGTGGGAAACAGTCTGGCACCTAGCCATCAGACCCAGCAATTCCACTTCTAGGTCTAGACCCAAGAGACACAGAAACATATGCCCACAGAAAGACTCTTAGATGTATGATTCATAGGGGGCAGAAGGTGGGAAAATAACCATGCGTCCATGGATAAATAAAAGGTGGTATATATATGTACGATGGAATAAAGCACAGATAAAAGGGGGCTTAAGATTAATAATGAAATGTGCAAAGACCTGGCTTTAGAAAACCAAAGAAATGCTTACATTTTTAAAGCTAAAATAACTGCAGAAAAATGTGTGTGGAACAAAACTCAAATCATATAAAAGACCAGACCTATTGGTCTAATGGAGACTGGTGACCCCCAAGACTATGATCCTTAGTCACCCTTCAGGTCTAGAACTGAACTCACATCCATGGATCAACCTTCAGTCAAATACAAGTCTATCTGGTAGAAACCACCACCGGGGAGGTGCAGCACTTATTAGAACAACCAGTCATATGAGCTCAAAAGGGCAGCACGTGCTCAGGAAAACAGCTCTGAAGGCAGGAAGGGCTAGGAAAGGGCAAATGGAAGTTACAAACACTGGGAGGAAGAGAGAAGA